>NC_141613.1:29632032-29939532 GCF_047967505.1 Dipteris shenzhenensis
TAAAAAAAGTAAAGCTAAGCGAACTGTACATCTCTCTCTCTCTCTCTCTCTCTCTCTCTCTCTCTCTCTCTCTCTCTCTCTCTTCTCTCTCTCTCTGTCTCTCTCTCTCTCTCTCTCGCCTCCATTATCATTTCAAAATATGGTTCTGAAATCAGTTTCCCCTCCCAAAATAGTAGCAGCGTCCACGAATTATAAGATCAAAATGGTTTCGATGATCATCACAAAGAAATATGTTTAATGGCTTTAGATTCTTGTGAATCAAGCTAAGCCAACCTATTAAAACACAATGCTTAGATGCCTTCTCAAGTTCACAGATGGTAGGTTCATCATCATCCAATTGGCTTAGAGTTCCTAAGGATGTGGCAGAAGGAGGTAGACATCATGGGGTGTGTCAGAATGAAAAATCCAAATGCAAAGCGAATGGCTATAGCCCTTGATTTAAAAGCAGAGGAAACCCACTCGAGATGTACTTCACCTAATATCCAATCGCCTCACCTCTCGAGGTTAGTTCTCATGGCTATAGTGCACATGACATGAAACATACATAATAATCCTTTACTCTCGTAAGAGGTTGATTAGATCACTTAGGGCAAGGGTGTAGGCTTGTCTCTAGACATACTGTTTTCTCATCAAGGTGCTCCTAGAAAGATACAATTAACTTTGGAGCTTACTTATCCAACCACATCATGGACTTGTCTCTAACTAATACACTAACTTATTTCAATTCCTCTCTCTCTCTCTCCCACCCTCTCTCTCTCTCTCTCTCTCTCTCTCTCTCTCTCTCTTACTTATCCAACCACATCATGGACTTGTCTCTAACTAATACACTAACTTATTTCAATTCCTCTCTCTCTCTCTCTCTCTCTCTCTCTCTCTCTCTCTCTCTAGCCCCACCTATCATCCAATTGCCTCACATCTCGAGCTTAGTTCTCAAGGCTAGCTTCTCAAATATGAGGTTAGATTAGATCACTTAGGGCAAAGGGTGCAAGCTTGTCTCTAGACATACTGCCAGCTCATCAAGATGCTCCTAGGAAAGATACAATTAACTTCGGTGATTACTGGTCCAACCACATCATGGCCTTGTCTCTAACTAATACACTAACTTAATTCACTTTCCCCTCTCTCTCTCTCTCTCCCCTCCATTATCTTTAAGTTCTTTTGTCTCAATAATACAATCATCTACAAACTATAATATAATAATGGTTTGGATGATTTTAAAAAATGTAGCTTGAACATATGGATAGATAAATCAATCACTACTCTCTCTCTCTCTCTCTCTCTCTCTCTCTCTCTCTCTCTCTCCTCCATTACCTTTTTGAAAAAATGGTTTTTAGTTTGTTTTTCCCCTCCCAAGAATCTAAGCATCCACGAATTATAAGATCAAAATGGTTTAAATGTAGCTTGTCTTTAACAATGCAAACACACACACACACACAATGTGTCCTAAGGAAGCAAAGAATTCACGAATTATAAGATCGAAATGGTTTCAGTGATTTTGAAAATGTAGCTTGTCTTAAATGCTGCAAACACACACACACACACACACACACACACAATGTGTCCTAAGGAAGCAAAGAATTCACAACTTATCAGATCGGAATTGGTTTCAATGATTTTGAGAATGTAACTTGTCTTAAATGTTGCAAACACACACACACACACATTACATTTGTCTTAAATGATCCAAACACACACACACACACACACACACACAATGTGCCCTAAGGAAGCAAAGAATTCCTAATAAAAAGCAAGGGCGATTGGAAAAAACTAATCACCTACCTTGTAGCTTGTCTTAACTGATGCAAATGTAGCTTTATAATATAGATAGAAAAACCATTGCTTCTCTCTCTCTCTCTCTCTCTCTCTCTCTCTCTCTCTCTCTTTCTCCTCCAATATCTATTGTAAAAATGTTTCTACCATTAATTCCTCTCTCTCTCTCTCTCTCTCTCTCTCTCTTTCGGTGTGACCGCACCTATCATCCAATCGCCTCACGTATCGAGCTTAGTTCTCAAGGATAGCTTTTCAAATATGAGGTTAGATTAGATCACTAAGGGTAGACATCATGGGGTGTGTCAGAATGAAAAATCCAATTGCAAAGCAAATGGCTATAGCCCTTGATTTAAAAGTAGAGGAAACCCTCTCGAGATGTAGCTTCACCTAATATCCAGTTGCCTCACCTCTCGAGGTTGGTTCTCATGGCTATAGTGCACATGACAGGAAACATACATAATCCTTTACTCTATTTAAGAGATTGATTAGATCACTTAGGGCAAGGGTGTAGGCTTGTCTCTAGACATACTGTTTTCTCATCAAGGTGCTCCTCGGAAAGATACAATTAACTTTGGAGCTTACTTATCCAACCACATCATGCACTTGTCTCTAACTAATACACTAACTTATTTCAATTCCTCTCTCTCTCTCCCTCTCTCTCTCTCTCTCTCTCTCTCTCTCTCTCTCTCTCTCTCTCTCTCTGTGTAGCCCCACGTATCATCCAATCACCTCACGTCTCGAGCTTAGTTCTCAAGGCTAGCTTCTCAAATATGAGGTTAGATTAGATCACTTAGGGTAGAGGGTGCAAGCTTGTCTCTAGACATACTGCAGCTCATCAAGATGCTCCTAGGAAAGATATAATTAACTTCGGTGATTACTGGTCCAACCACATTATGGCCTTGTCTCTAACTAATATACTAACTTAATTCACTTTCCCCTCTCTCTCTCTCTCTCTCTCTCTCTCTCTCTCTCTCTCTCTCCCCCTCTCCATTATCGTTTAGTTCTTCCGTCTCAATAATATAATCATCTACAAACTATAAGATCATAATGGTTTGGATGATTTTAAAAATGTAGCTTGTCTTAAATGATGCAAATGTAGCTTGAACATATGGATAGATAAATCAATCACTACTCTCTCTCTCTCTCTCTCTCTCTCTCTCTCTCTCTCTCTCTCTCTCCCCTCCATTACCTTTTTGAAAAAACGGTTCTTAGTTTGTTTTTCCCCTCCCAAGAATCTAAGCGTCCACGAATTATAAGATCCGAATGGTTTAATTGATTTTGAAAATGTAGCTTGTCTTTAACAATGCAAACACACATACAATGTGTCCTAAGATCGAAATGTAGCTTGTCTTAAACGATGGAAACACACACACAATGTGTC
The DNA here is from genome assembly GCF_047967505.1 of Dipteris shenzhenensis. Taxonomy (NCBI): domain Eukaryota; kingdom Viridiplantae; phylum Streptophyta; class Polypodiopsida; order Gleicheniales; family Dipteridaceae; genus Dipteris; species Dipteris shenzhenensis. The sequence continues at coordinate 29,635,187 of NC_141613.1, forward strand.
CTAAGGAAGCAAAGAATTCACGAATTATCAGATCGGAATAGTTTCAATGATTTTGAAAATGTGACTTGTCTTAAATGATGCAAACACACACACACACACACACACATTACATTTGTCTTAAATGATGCAAACACACACACACACACACACACACAATGTGTCCTAAGGAAGCAAAGAATTCCAAATAAAAAGCAAGGGTGATTGGAAAAAAGGTAATCACCTACCTTGTAGCTTGTCTTAACTGACGCAAATGTAGCTTCATAATATAGATAGAAAAACCATTGCTTCTCTCTCTCTCTCTCTCTCTCTCTCTCTCTCTCTCTCTCTCTCTCTCTCTCTCTCTCTCTCTCTCTCTCCCTTCCCTCTCTCTATCTCTCTCTCTCCTCCAATATCTTTTGTAAATACGGATCATGGCCTTGTCTCTAACTAATACACTACATAAGAACTAAAAGATAATGGAGGAGAGAGAGAGAGAGAGAGAGAGAGAGAGCTCTGATATAATTAATAATTAAAAAAAGACTATGCCTCTGGATAGATGGCTGCTGTTGGACCAGGACGAAATAGAATGCAGGATGGAACGCCAGAGTTACAAGAGCACTCGGAACGGACGGAACGGGGGTGCATCGGACGGACTCAGATAGAGGGTTTGATAGGAGTAGTGGGGGGGTTCAAAGTCTAATGGGAAAGGTGGAGCTGCGCACAGAGGTTTGCACATGGAGTCTGGCGAGTCGTCGAAAAGGGCAGAGCTGCGCACGGAGGTCTATGAGCACCACGAAGATTGCGGAGATCTGAGCAGGACGATGAGCACGGCGGAGATCGCGGAGGTCTGTGAGCATGGAGAATGGAGGATGACCCAAACTTTGAAGCGTCGAGGGAGAGTGGCGCAGAGCGTACACTCGCCATAAATCCCGCGTCGATCCTGGGACTGTGGGATGCAGGTGACTGCATGTGCATTTACTACCCTCTCGTAGTGCCACGCAGTCTTGGGCATCGCATATGTTCGTAGTCTTCGCCACGTGTTTGTCCCCTACTCCTCGTAGTTGCAGTCCAATGGCGGAAAGCCTCCCCCCAATTAATACCCCCCCTTCTCTTTCAAAATCTACACGTGTAGACTTTGGCATCACCATGTGGCATACGGCCTCGGGGCCTGCTGTCCCTTGCACCACCCTCGCCATGCACACGTGGCATTTTGTGTGGCTCTGGACACTAGACCGCGGTCTCTGCCTCTAGAGCGCGCATCGCCCCAGGCCCCCTACGTGACTGTGCGTGCGCCACCCGATCGCGGCAAGCCTCCCCCCAATTAATACCCCCCCTTCTCTTTCAAAATCTACACGTGTGACACACAGCCTCGAGGCCCACTGTCCCTTGTGTGCGGCTCTGGACACTGGACCAGTCTCTACCTCTCGACACTGTAGTTTTCGCCTCTGGAGCGCGTGCCGCCCTACCTACAGCGTGCCCTTCTCGGAGTTCGCATCCACATGCCCTCATTGCGCAGTCTGCCCCTACCCGCAATTTGACGGACTCTGACCCATAGCCATGGCAGGACCTCCTGCAGTCTGACGCGCACTCTCGCCCGCTATGACAAATGGCGCGATGATTGATTGCGGATGGGTAAATGGCGCGAGGACAAATGGCGGGCGGGTAAATGGCGGGTTCATCCACTGTCAATTGTGTATGTCTTCTCTACTGCAATCCTCTCATGCCATGTGGCATTATGTGCATGCCTCATCCGCATCATCGCACGCCTCATTTTGCACTCCCTATATGACTCTACCGATGGCCGCCACTTGTCCCGGCTCCCCCTTAATACTCGCAGTTTGCAGCCAATAGCCCCCCTTTGGCAATCATCTTGTCTTCTTGTCTTGATTTAACGGTGTGAAAGATCCAGAGCCTCCCTAACCTCTCCCTCCTCCCCCGAACCTCTTGAATGCTTCCCCAAGCCTCCACAATCCTACCACGTTGGCTTGGTATGCCTCTCTCCCTCCTTAAGAAATAGTATAGATATAGAAGTATTTATCTATGTTTTTTTTAAATTTCCCCTCCTCCCGGCTAAGCATGTATAATACTTAGTATAGATAATCCTTAGAGTTTCGTTTCCCCCCCTCTCTAATTATATTTTTTCTTGGTTTCCCCCTCTCTAAGTATATAGATTTTTTTAATGACCCCCCTCTAATTATATATAAATTTTCCTCCCCAACCCCCTCTCTAAGTATATATCTTCCCCCTTTGTTTTTCCCCCTCCTTTGCACTCAAAAAATGTTTTTTCCCCCCTCTCTCTTTCTTGTTTCTCCCCTCTAAGGTCCCATTTACTTTATCATTATGTTCTCACACCCCTCTTATCACTCCTCTAACCTACTCTTTTCGTACAATGGTTCCCCCCCCGGTTATGTAATATCTCTCCCTTCTTTCCATATGTAGTAATCCTCTCTTCCCCCCCGAACTTTTTTATTTTTTTGTTTTTTATTGTACTTGTTGTAATTGATTTTCCCCTTCTTCTTATTTAAATTTACTCGTACTCCCTATCCCCCTTCCCTTGCTCTATATACAGTCTCCCTCTCTCCCCTTGTTTTTTCTTCATTTCTCCTTTAAATTGCCATGATCCTAACCTACCTTTCCCCCTAGAATCATCCCCCCTGTCTTTTTGTTTTGTTTTGGGTATAGCTAAAATATTTCCTATACTGTTCCTCCATTAAATATGCAACCTAACCTTTTACTTGATTTACTCTACCAGATCCACACTCGAATATACCCATCCTTTTACACTTGGGTGTTGTTTTACATTATGCTGGTTAAAGTTTTGGCTAAGTTTCTAATTTACTATGACCCCGATAACAAGGGAGGAGTGTTTATGACACCTGTCTTCCCAACTCAAGTTAACCTGGTTATTATCATGTTTTCCTGTTGGATGGTGGTAGGTATGCATATTCTCCTCTTCAGTAAATGAGATGCTTGTCAGGACTACACCAGTGTTACTATTTTTTACACTTTTGTACCAAATTGTGATTTTATGAACAACCATGTACGTCGTCCGTATTTCTACTTTCCCTTGACCCTCGGCCCCCCACTTTCTTGTCTATAATACAATTTCCCCTTTTTTAATTCCCGCCCTTTATTTATTTCTTATGGAGCCCTTTATTTATTTCTTATTTCCCCCCTTTTATTTATCCCCCCTCTCCCCTTCAATTGATATTACTAAACTTTGCTCTATAAGAAAGCTCCTTTATTTACTACATTTACTATGGCTAACCCTTTCTAATCACTAATACCTAATTTTTCCTTTTACAGTCCTTTTACCGTCCCCGCCCTCCTTAAAGGTCGATATTCTGTCATTTTCCTTGGTATATCTATACAAATGGTATGCAATCAAATGGCATATCTATACACCCCCTATATATTGAATTCGACAAGCTCTTTTATTGATTAACTTTACTTATAAAGCTTATTTTTTTCCCGCTAACCTCTTTAAATTGTTGACTCTAACTTTTCTAAATACCTATTCATTCTTTTAGCCTCCCTCCCTCCATGGTCTTAAAAGTCCATTTTTGAACTTATTTTTAATCATGTCCCTTAGTAAGTTTTTGTAAAAGTTTATTATTATTTTTTTAAATCCACCCCTTCTCTTTTTAGAATTTCTTCCTCCAGAAGTTTCCATATGCTTTCTCACAAAATTCATAACTCCCCATTTTTTGCTCTGGCTTACCTCTTCTTTATTAATTCCCTCTATAATGATCACAATTTATTCCCTTTGTCTTACACCCTTCCCCTAAACTCACGATTACTCCAATCACGTTTACTCTCACAAGTATACATCAAGCTTGATAAGTTTGTTGTTAAGTTCTTATTTTTATTGTGACCGATAACAAGGGAGGGAGGTTTATGACACCTATCTTCCTAACTACCATGTTTTTCTTGTTGGATGGTGGCCAGTATGCAAATGATGCTTGCTACAACTTATCAAAGCAACTTTTTGTAAGAGTATGCGTTCTACAAACCTTCTGCAAATTTCCCACCTCTTGATTTTCTAAGGTTTCACCTACGTGTTGGTAAAATTTTGTTACCAAAATTGTTTTCATTTCACTATGAAATGGGGTTTTGTCAAGTCCTCTCTCTCTCTCTCTCTCTCTCTCTCTCTCTCTCTCTCTCTCTCTCTCTCTCTCTCTCTCTCTCACTCACTCACACACACACACGCACGCACACACACACACCCCAACCCGCCCGCACATGCTCTTCCTCTCTCTAAAAAATGATGACTTTGATGTGAGCAGTGACTAAACAAACATGACATTTGTGTATTCATTCTCTCTCCCTCTCTTTCTCTCTCTTTCAAAAAAAAAATGATGACTTGATGTGAGCAATCATGATGAAATAAACAAAATACGGTGTTATGGAAGACTTTAACCATTAGATCACCCCATGGCTATAATGCCTTCCAAATATGGCTAGAGTCTTAAATTTAAAATAAATGGAGATCCCATTCTAGATGGTCATTATCAGGGAACTATGAAGGGTGTGAGTAGAGATGGGTGTGAATGAATTGAAATTCTTGAAGGTTTCATCTATGCAAGAGGCTCTCATCAAGGAGCATGTTTTTGTTAAAGTGGACAACTCACAAGCAATTAAAGACGACTCACAAGTGATTTAATTGCATAGTTTTTAAGCATCTAATGATTAGTGCACTAAAGGGAGTGATGATGAGAAGAAGAGTATGAGGCATGAAAGACCCAAAATCTTGTGTAAATCTTGTGTCAAGGATCCCTTAGCCATGGGATGTAAAAGGCTCCCTAACTATCATCTGCTTTCTCATCAAGTATACCCATGTCATCACTTTCACATTTCTTTTGCTTGTAACTTAACAAGGTTGGAATTGAGTGCCTTAAAGGTCAATATTGGTGGTATTTCTAATGCCATTGCATGTGTTCTAGCATCTATCATCGATTGAGTACCTTGGGATTGTGTATCACTTGGCTTGTCATAATTGTTTAGCTAGCCCTACCATTGAGGCTTGTAGGCCTAGATTCATAGTGGCATGCTTGGATGGGGCACATTCACTTATGTGAGTTTGTGGGTCAATTTGTGCTAGTGGGTGTGCATTGGATTTCTCACATTAATGTATGGGTTGAAATCTTTCAAGATACTCAAGGTTGAAATCTTTGAAGCTACTCAATGTACTTACTTCATAGCACCCTTGAGGCTTACTTATAGAAGGATATGGACCCCATCAACTTTTCAAAAGTGATTAGCTCACCCTTCTCACAAGTACTAAGGGGTGCATGTAGTTCCCATGAATGTATAGTGGTGGAAAGCCATTCGGTAAGTAGGTGAGTGGGTTTTAAATAAAAAGGACACTTTTAATGCACTTCCACACTGTGTGAGATTCTAGTCTCCTTGGGAGAGGGTAAACCAAACTCATGAAAGAGCTTCTCTGAATGACTCCTCATATAAGGACCCAAGTCACGAGTATTCCAATAATGCCCATGCTAGGACCCTAGGGGGGTTTGATAGTGTGTGAGTCTATTAATGTGACTCTTTGAGTTTGGTATGTACTTTGTAAATGTCTTGCATTGCTTTTCACACAACAATTGCCCCACCAAACAGAATGCATGATGGTGAAACATGCTTGTCCTTGAGTATGAGCTCTAGATGGCATCCTTGGGCTTTTTAAATTGACGTAGACAGTCACAATGCCCAAGCAATGGCCTCATAGAAGGCAATTTATGATAGGTTGACCTCATGTCTTTGCAAATCGCATAGGACAATGAGCTTGCTAGCGTGACTTGAACAAGTCATGTCCCTCCAACTAGTATAATACACTAACCTTGTTGTGGTGACTCTCATGAGAGCAAGTCATTTGGTAGCATTGAAGACATGATGAGTTGGTACTAGCCATCAAGAGCCATTTTCGGCTTGGAAAATTTAATGGTTGTACTAGTCATCAAAGCCATTTTGGCTTGGAAATCCTTTATTGTCCCACAATTGAGGTGCTAAGAGTGAGAGGTGATGTGTCAAAGATCATGCATATGACGATGGGACACGTGACCGAGTAAAAAGGTTTGGGGGGGGTGAGTGAGAAGGTGGAAGGGTGCTCGAGTGGGCAAAGGGGATGTGGTCCAAGGCTATAGGCGAACATAAGTTTGCCACTATAGGAGAGAACACTCCTGCACTTGTTCATGCCTTTTTTTCTCTATGCTGTATTGAAATTGAAAGTGCCAACGACGACTCCATACGGGGTGACCAAGTTGAAATCATCCTTGTCGCTCTCAATGATGTAACGTGTTTTCTCACGATTGCTTACGTTTCAGCCAGTTTGTAGGCCTCACAGACCACGGTAAGTTGACCTAGGAAATCTTGACTCAAGACCGGCACATACACACCTACACGTGTTAGCCACTTGTTCGTGTGTTACACAAGGAGGAGGTTGTTTCCGCGCAGAGGGATGCTAGGGATAGCTCGCACATGAGAACTAGGTGCCCATCAGGGCCTCGGGGGGGATCACTCTGCGAGTTCTGCCACCGCATCCCTTTGCACCGAAACAGCTCCTAAGAAAGGTTCGTGTGTTACACGAGGAGGGGGTTTGTAAATAAGGCTATTTCCACGTAGAGGGATGCGAGCACCTATGTGCTAGGCAAGGACAGCTCGCACGTGAGAGCCGGGTGGCCACTGCGCAAATTCTACCACCGCACCCTTCTTCGTGTGGAAACAACTCCTAAGAGAGGCAGGGCTCATGTACAGGTGTGCGCATCTGTGCAAATTCTACCACCGCGCCGCTCTCTGTGGAAAGAAGTCCTAAAGAGAGGCAGGGCTCATTTACACTTAGATGCTGATATATATATATATATATATATGCTTTTACCATTTACAAGAGGAGAAGGAAAGCTCAAGACTAGGTTGGAGCAGCAGAAGAGCAGCAGCAGAGCTCAGCTATGGAGGCAGCCCTGGGCTTGATGCGTCGAATGCCCCCCTCCCTCTCGCCAACTTCCCTCTCCTCCTTGCTCCTCCTCTTGCCCCAGCATTCCTCCGACCTCCTCTCGCTCGTTGATCAGCCTCTCGACGTATGTCATTTCTTCCCACCAGCTTTTGTCGGCCTGCATTCGCAAAATCGCTCTCTCCCTAGCCTGATGTAGGTTTTGGTTGTATTCATGATACCTTCAGACAAGTGTTCTTTACTTGTCTAGTTCTGCGTGACTCCAACTTTTCTGTTGTTGCGAAGGTGACTCCTTTTTGGTCGATATGGATAAATGTCTTAGGTGAAGAAGTCTTGACCGCAGATTGCATGTCTAGGCTGGTCAGCCACCTCAGCGCTGAGTGGATATAGTTCCCTTACCCTGTTTGAATTTTGTTTATTATCTTCCCCCGTGTGAGAATCCAATTGTTTCTCGACAGGTTCTATGGGATGAGGATAGTGCCAAGCAGTTTCTCCTATGCGATTACAACCGAGACGGTGATTCATACAGGTATCGGGCCGTACGATTTGTTTCTTATCGTGTTTTGATTATCGGAGAGTGAGTTTTGATATTAGAGTGGTTAGGACTCTTGTCTGTCGTTCAAACGTGCGGTGTATGCTTTAGACTTAGGGTTTGAAATTGTTTGAATGAGGTCTCTTGAAGATCTTAACTGATTTCCAATAATGCATTTGAGAATAACATGTACATAAGGACGGATGTTTGGGTACATCGATGACAGTATGTGGACAGGAATACGGGAAGTGTTCCCACTTGCATCAGGGTTTCGATGGCCTAAAAGGAAATGCCATGTTAAGATTACTCAAATGTACTTCATTTTCGCTTTAGAACCATGTGTGATGCGAGTGATGTGTGTGCATGAGTGAGCATTGTGTATATACATCGTCTATGCATCTGATGACACCAATGGGATGTCATAGTAGGTAGTCCCTGCTATAGACTATGCAGTCGTATGGTTTATTGAAACCTGCCGCTGATCACTATCATGACGTTTACAACTGTACTGTGTTTCTGTGCTTTTCATGGTGAGTCCTCCTAGATACATCTGAATATTTGCTACATAGGGAAGTGCGTTGAACTTAATCGATACAATTGTGTAATAAGAGATGTTTGCTTATATTGATGGCATCTGTGTAGCTCTGCTTGACATAAGTTGTGGAATATCCAGTACGGTTAGGTAATGACTTACTTCAGCATGGGTTATGATATCATATGGGTTGAGAATCCATGGTTTTCCGTGATTGAAGAAAATGGCAACATAAGCATTTTGTGGGCATCACTATGGGCTGTCAATCATTAGAGGGAGCCTTAGATGTGTATTTGTGATGGCATAGGCATTGTGGTGACGGACGACGCAGGTCGTGCTGGAATTCTTAGTGCATTGCTTACTTCAATGTGGAGCTTGGACAAGTTTAATATGTTTAGTAGGGGCGATGGGGTGGGTCAGCTGACTGGACCAGGTCAGGTTAGCTGACCAGGCAACCCAGACCAGGTTGGGTTAAGTCAGGCAGTTCAGCAGCCTACCCCCCTCCTATGAATAGGGCTCATTGTCCCTTGTATTCTATCTTCAGAGGTGCAGTTCGAGCCTTGTTTGGAGTTTCCAGGGTGCAGTTCTATCTTGGCATTGTATCTTCCAGTTGTGGTTTTCTCACCAGAGGTTTGCCAGCACGTGCTCCTTGCAGTCCATTGCAGAACATTCTCTTTCTAGTCGCAGTTTATTCTCTCCCAGTTGCATTTCTGCATCTCTCTTCCATACACATACTTCCCCCCTGCATATTCTGACACAAGCTAGAGGGGAGGTTTGGCTTCCCATGAGTGGATGATCTGCAAGTATGGTCAGCTTCCTCTCAGGCTGGGTGTGCCTACTTGTGGTGTGGGTGTGATCTTTGTTGAAGCTAGAGGGGAGGTTTGGCTTCCCATGAGTTGATGATCTGCAGGTATGGTACAGCTTCCTCTCTGGCTGGGTGTGCCTACTTGTGGTGTGGGTGTAATCTTTGTTGAAGCTCTACTGCTAGGCTGGCAAGCTGCACAGACTGCCTATGTCAGAATGAAGACACACTTAGGTCATGCAAGGTTGCAATATGTGAAGTGCATGATGGTTTTTAGCTTATTGTTCAAGGAAAAGCTTGTTTAAATATGCATGTCTCTTCCTCCTGATTCTTCTCTCTTTTTTTCTCTGTGGCTTTTTGAGTCTGCATTCAAGAGCTAAGATTAGGCATACGTTATAAAAGAACATATTATATGTGTTTGAAACACATTATATGGCTTGAAAGCTAACATTACTTTCTAGAATGACACAGGATTTAAAGAAGTGTGAACAGTTTGTCACTGTTGTTGGTTATTTGTAGGTCACCGTGGTCCAGCAAGTATTTCCCACCTTTAGAAGATGGTACACAACCATCCCCAGCCCTCCGGGAGCTTGAAGTTGAAGCAAATGAGATATTCGCCCTATATCGTGACCAGTGAGGTCCTCCCCTCCCCTTCTACCATTAATTTCTTTTTTCATGGGAGAGTGCAACTCAGTCTGGGCTCAACAATGCCAACTCTCTGATCCCTCGGCAGATATTATGAAGGTGGTGTTTCTTCTGTCTACTTGTGGGAGACTGGTACAGCAGAGGGCTTTGCAGCTTGTTTTCTTATAAAGAAAGGTAAGCCTTTATGGAAGCAAAATGAACGGTACAATAACTTGTGGATATTGGTACACAAGTCTCTCTGTTTATGTGTATGATGGAGAAGGAATATTATAGGAACTGTTTTTAAACTCTTTTTTTTGGGGCACTCGGGGGGGTGGGGGGATGCTTCTAGTCTTACAAAGGTATATCTTTTTTTTTGGGCATCCTGGGGGGGGAATGCTTCTGTTGAGCTAAATAATGAAAAGAGAGAACCAATATTGTGCTTGACAAATGTTGCAGATGGTTCACAAAGTGCAGAAGGTCGAAGGGGTTTGCTAGAGCAGGGTTTGTGGGATGCCATTCATGTCGTAGAGGTGCCTAAATACCACAAAGTTGTTGCATATTATTGGTGCTTAAGAAGATATAAAGATTGAAACATGCTCTTTGATTTCTAAGCAGTAATGTCTTTGTGAAGGAATGTGACTTTCTTTTTACTCTTTCAGGTAGAAAAAGCGGAGGAGGAGACTACAGCACATTATTGTCTGACAAGCACTGTGATGTTAGCCTTGACATCAAACACTGGGTTTCAAGGAACATTTAGTCTTTCTGGATCAATCACTCGTCAGGTAGTATTAGTATTGTTGGTGACCATGCCTGCTTGTTCTTGTAATATATGCTAGGAGTCATCACGAAATAGATGGTTGTAAATTGTTTCTTTAATGATGTTAGCCATGGATGTACCAACTGGACTTCATTGTATTGATCTCAGATATCCTATAAGCTATTTTTCAGTAATACTTTTCTCTTTTGTTAGTTCACCAAGCATATGTTTAGGTTTCAATGTGTATGCTAATAGGACAGTAGTCACCGATATGATAGGCAGTTTATGTGTCAGCTTTGGACACATGGCTAGCTGGGAATGCCTTCCATCCCTGGAGGTTGAGAGTGCATAGGTTTTCTATAACAGTCAAATTTCGAGGAGTAATTGGATTCTACCCGACTGAAAGACACTTCGGAATTTAAACACACCCAGGAAAACCTGTTAGAACTTTTAGCATTGACACGTAGGTCTTATTGGCTACTGTCATGGGCGTCTGCAGCCCATGGCATGGCTGCCTATCTGGCAGCTTTGCAGCCCACTGTTGACACAGCAGCAATAGTACCACAGAGCATGAGCAGAACTGTTGTGCAGTCAGCAGCAGCAGTGCAGTAGTCCTTACAGCAGCTTTACAGACTGTACTCAAACCTACAAAGAGGCACAGGGCCGGCGCAGGACATGTAGCAGGTCGGGGCAGTCTGCAGCCAAGTCACAGCAGTCTGCTGCAGGGCAGTCTCCAGGCCCACAGACCGAGTCTGTAGCCACAGACTGGCTGGCCGATTCTAGAGGGTTGGAGGGCTGTAAAAGCAGTCCCTCCCATCATTTGGCAGAGTCTCCAGCAGGAGCTTTGTAGCCCCAGTATTGGCTTCCCCTCCATGTCCACCTCCAAATGCAGTCAGCTCACAGCATCCTTGGCAGCTGCAGCAGCAGATGCTGCCGAAGCCGCCACTTGGTGGCACAAGTGGCGCACGTGGCATGGCACTACAATGATGCAGTAGAGATAGCTCATTATGATTGGGCGGAGTTCATCACGGACATCTGAGCCCGATGCTTGCCACTACAATACATGGATTTTTCACAGCCAGTTTGAGGTCGTTCAAGGGGCTATGGGGTCGGGCACGAATCGCTTTACGCAAGTGGTCATCTAGTTGCAGGTTCCAAAGGACCGGTTCAATGAGTTTCTGCATGGTCTTAGGCCTGACATTCAATGGTATTTTTGCCGCTTAGGGCCAGCGATGTCGGCCAGCACTCAAATTTTGAGCTCATGAGCAAGGGTCAGGGACCCAAAGGCCCTCTCAACAAGAAGTATCAGGAGGCCTCAACTCAAGTGCAGCAACGCCTCAGACAGCAAAACAGCAACGAACAATTAAGTTTGGGTGCTTTTCTCAACTCGGAAGTGAAGCAAAGGCTCTAAATGGAGCGTCTTGTTATCATTGTGATGTACATGGCCACGAAAAGAGGCACTGCTCCCATTTTCATCCACAGATGCTTTCCTTCATAAAGTTGTCAATCCCTCAAGGGCAGTCTCACAGGCGGCAGAAACCGAGTAGAAGGGAGACCCTTCAGGAGAACAGTTGCGAGGTTCTATTTGTTGGTCGTGTCCCTCGCCACTAAGATATCTGTTTTTCAATAGTACATGGAACATGCTTTTGGGAGTGCATAGCAATCATGTGGGACATTAAGATCCGCATCAATGGGATGTAGAGAAATGAACCTCTATTATCCCCCTAGTTAGGCTCAAGAGACGTCATCTTTGGTGCACCATGGCTTGTTGACCACCACGCAATAGTCAGTTGGCAGGACCGCACCATTTCAGTGATGGATAGGTTTGGGTACTTTTTATGATACGTACGTAATCTGAAGTTAGCGGCCGGCTAGCAATAACGTAGCACCAGCCACAAATATAGGCAGTTCTTGTATAGGGGTCTTCAGCTTTGTTTTCTGTTCGAGTTTCTGTAGAAGGGATGTCATGGGTTTCCCATGTCATAGCTGTCTATCTGGCAGCTTTACAGCCCATTGCAGCCCACAACAGCAGCAATAGAGATGGAGTAGAACTAGTGTGCTGTCAGCAGCAGCACTACAACAGTCCTTATGTCAGCCATATAGGCTGTATGGCAACCTGCAGACAGACGCAGGGCAGGCAATAGCAGGTACATGCAATGGGAGTAGTGCAAGAAGACAAGTAGCAAGTCGTGGCAGTTTGCAACTATATCAGAGATGTTTGCTACAGGTCGGGGGAGTCTGCAGCTAAGTCAGAGCAATCTGCTAAAGGTCGAGGCAATCTGTGGGCAGTTTACAAGCTCACAAACCCAACTGTAGCCATATTGTTCGGCCAGCTCTGGGGAGGTTGGAGGGCTATAAAAGGAGCCTCTCCCTGGTTCAACAAGATCTCTAGCATGAGCTTCATCAGCTGCAGTAGTGGCTCCACCTGTACCTCTAGATACAGTCAGCAACACATCCTTTGCAGCTCCAGAAGCAGTAGTAGCAGACACACGCTGCCACAGGCCATGGACGAGTAGCAGCACAACCCTTCAGCATCAACAGCCTCAAGCAGATCTTAGTGCTTCAGTAGATAATGTAGACAGACCCCATAGCTTCTGACACGACCATGATCGCTCCTAGAAATCTGGCCCTGCACACAAGCACAAACAACCGATCATAGAACCACAAGGAGAGGCGCAGGCATGCCCACCACCCAACTATGATGCTCACGGGTCCAAGACCCGTGCGTCCCATAGCACTAGGAGGCACCCATAGGGCCTCAAGACTGAGCTGGGAATCTTGGCTACGCTAGAAATTAGGAGCGCATCCCCAACACGGTTGAGGATCCAAACCAGCAAGGAAGAGCTAGGCTTGCTCTGACTTGCATGAGTGAAAACTAAACCCCTGGGCCCCTTATAAAGGCTCTAGCCCAATGCTGCTAAAAATAGTAGGAACCCTTATTTGTTTGTTGCCCTTGCAACCCAACTTGAGAATTGCCTGCCTAGCTAGCCCCTAGCCTCCCCAGGATATCAAAGCCAGTTCTGTGTGCCCAACATCCAAGCACACGTCAGATATGATCCATGCACATGACATACTCCCCTTCCTCTAAGAACTCACTCTTGAGTTCATAAGAAAGTCCGGAAACAATGTCTCCCATGTAGAGTCCTCCTCAACATGATCCTTCCACTTAATCGTGTATTCCGTGATCGTCCTATTTCTAACTTGACGTTCATAAAATTCAAGAATATTGTCGGACTCATGCGGTACAAAGGTCAAATCTTCTTGCAAGAATGTCTTCGCAGCATCATTCTTGATTCCCTTGAATCGGACCATTACGGGAGACTTAGGTTGAAACCTGTACATAAGCATAAAGGGACTGAAACCAGGGCTACAATGCTTTGCGCTGTTATAAGTAAATTTAACCATGGGTAAGTATTCTTGCCATGATGACTGCCTCTTGGAAACATATGGCCGAAGCATATCATGCTATCCATGGAAGCACAACTCTCATGGGCCATGTTTTAGTTGGATGCCAAACTTGGAGAGGAGAGCCATTGGTTTTGTACAAAAGGGTCAATAACCAAGGGTTTACAAGCTTCACTTGTCTATTTATGGACTTAAGTTGGTATTCAAGTAGTGGTATTACCTTTCTAAAAAGGTGACATGACAATTGCCACATCATACCTAATCTTTACGTATAATCGGCTAAACACCTCATTATCCTTGTCATATTGTATGTGGGTGATCTCATCATTACATGCAATGCATTATTTGGCTCTCATAGAGTAGCATAAGGCAGCTTAATGCAATGAGTTTGAAATGATATATTTGGGACAGCTGAATTACTTTTTGTCTTTGAAGTATTGCAATGCCTTTGGCATTTTGGGTCTAAAATTGGATGCTAGTTTGAGCCAAATGAAGATGTCCCTTTGTAGGTGTCGGCTTGTTGTTCCCTATGATTACCACAAGCCATGATTTCATATGTGGTGAGTTTTGTTAACGATTAAAAGACACATCTCAAGGCCACCTTATGATATCCACTAGCCATGATTTCATGTGTGATGAGTTTTATTAACGAGACAAAGGCTCGTGTCAAGACCAGCCATTGGAAGATAGGAACACGAATCCTCAGATACATCAAAGATGTTACACATTTCAAGGTTTTTCAATGGACAATTCAAAACCCTAATTGTTCGATGATTTTTTAAGGGCTGCAGCTTTCACTCAGTGATGGGAGTATTGCTTAGATGAGCAAAGAGCAAAATTCTATTGATCCTTGCCTAAGGCCACATATATGGCAGCAAATGCAATAGTATGTGAAGCCATTTGCTTTAGAGATTTCTTAGGGATCTTGGCGTAGGACGGGAGGGGTTGCAGTTCCATTTGATCGTGATACTCTATCGTCTATTGCTTTGGCAAATAATTTTGTGTTCATTTTAGGACTAAGCATATTAATATTATGTACCAGTGAATTTGTGAGAGACAAAAATGGGTAGGTCCAGATTATTCATTGATGTATTGGTGGAAAATTTAGCATACATATTTACCAAGGCTTTACCAAAGGAGAATTTTCTTAATGCATGCAAATGATGATGTGATTCTCAAGGGGACAATTGAAGGTGCATATCATGCAACATCTAGGAATTAAGTTAGGCTTATCACAATTGTTAGCTTAGATTTAGAAGTTGGCTCTAGTTAAGCCAAGGCATATTGTTGCCTATAGGTGGGTGCAAATTAATTTTTTGATAATTAGGTTTAAAAGTGCCCTTCTTGTTGTGCATGCTGAGTTTTGGACAGCGTAACCAGAAAACGTGTTTTTCCTAGGCGAAATGTGTAGAAACGTTTCTAGGTGGAAAGTTTTGTCAAAACGGGCGAAATGCCCTGGTGCTGGACTGCTACTGTTTTTGACTCTTTTGAGAGTGCTCAGTGTGTATGTGTGTATCTGAGAGATCTTTTCACACAGAGAGAGAATATATGGAGATAATTATTTATGTTCGATATATAATTTATTAAAAATGCAAAATTTTAACCCGTTTCTAAATGAAGCGGTTGGCAAAATCTAGAAATGCGTTTTTAGAAACGTTTCTTGTGACACTGGTTTTGGATGATGTTCATCTTGATGTATGCTTCTTTCAGGATTAAGGGAGTTTTAGTGTTTTCCTTCTAGTGCAAGCAACTATGCAAAGCTTTTCGTTGGGATGTTTGTAAAAAGGGTTTAATATTGACTATACTTGGAAGTACTTGAAATATCATGTGATTAAATTCTTTTATTTGTCTTGGTGCTTGGAATATCATGTGGTTAAAATTTTAATTAGCACACAGCTACTATTACAAGGGCTCCTTAAATTTTATGGTTTGATCGTTTATGTAATCAATATCTGTAACTAAAATAAAGAGAAAAACACTTTCTATCCTTTTAGGTTTGTATTGTTTTCGAATGCGGTCTTAGCTAGTGCAACTGAATTGTGGCGAAATTTTTTGGCTCTCTCTCTCTCTCTCTCTCTCTCTCTCATGCGCATGCATGTGTGGGCTATTCTGTTAATTCGATTTGAAGGTTGATAATTTTGCATTTGGTATTATGGGAATAATATAGGTGAAGATTTGCTTATAGGGAGTGATATTTTAACTTCTTGTATTTTTTTTCATGCCGTGTGCACATGTGCTTATTGTTTCTTTTGCTTGCTTGTTTTTAAGAAAACTTCTCTTTTTGTAGGATTGGATATCTTCTAGTCTTATGAATGATATAATGAGAGGAATGCTTTTAGTGGGGTTGCATCAGTAGGAAAGATGAAAACTATGGTTATGCCTTCGTTGAGTTACTCAATGGCTCCCATTTTCCAGATGGAGGCTGACTTTGTTGTGTCCGAAGGACACTTAACCAATATGGGAAGGATGATTGAAGATATGGAGAGCAAGTTGAGAAATGGTTTAGATCAGGTGTGTAATCACTAGAGATCAAGCCCTTTTAATTTGTGTTGTTTTATATCAATTTTGATTTTCAATGTGATGTGAACAGGATCAATTGTTGAGAACTTATGAATTGTTTATTCTAGTTCTTTTGATTGCAAGGCAAGTAGCTGTTAATTACTATGCCTCGAATTTTTGTGGTTTCAACTAAACAAACGAATTAGAGTTGCTCACTTTTATCTCACCAACATTTCTTTATGGTTTTCGGTCTTTGTCCAAATGAATAATTGTCTCTATACTTTCATCAATTTACACTAAACAACGGCCATGATCCACTCATCATACTCTCCATACAAACAACATGCATATAATAAGAATGGAAATACAGAACATGCTTGAACTTAGTTGAAAGGCTTGATAGAAACGACCTTTTGGGTAATAGGATGTAGAATGCTATTTTTGGAGGTTAGGGATTTGGAACCTACAACTTACCTGAGCACGCACAAGTTTACAATATGTTAACGCAAGTGTTGGGAAGAACCTCGTAGGTATCCTTGTGGTCCTTTTAGGAACTTGATAGTCCCGAACTCCAAAGAATAGGTGATTTTCAAAAGTCTTAAACTTATGAATCGGCTACTTAGCTAGTAGGAGAACATTGATGAAGGCTCCATTGTTGTGAGACAATAGATGTCTTTGATGGTAAAAGAGAGTTGTGAACGACAAAGATCAAGGAAGCAACCTATCTATCGAGACTTTAAGGTGGCACACACACACGCATGCACGCACAAGAGAGAGAGAGAGAGAGAGAGAGAGAGAGAGAGAGAGAGAGAGGGGGGGCCAAGGAGCGGGGAGAGAGAGATCACCATCTTTCTTTTTTTTCCCTCGAACAAGGTAAATTCTTTCGGGTAACTTCTTTCGGGGCAAGGAGCGGGGAGGGAGAGAGAGAGAGAGAGAGAGAGAGAGAGAGAGAGAGAGAGAGAGGAGGAGCGACGGGGCGGGGGGAGAGAGATCTCACCATCTTTCTTTTTTTCCCCTCGAAAAAGGTAAATTCTCCTCGAAAAAGGTAAATTCTTTCGGGTAAATTCTATTAATGCTTGAAAACACCATACAAGTACAAAAGAAAAAACAGATTGCCAGCTATATGAAAGCCATTTGTTTTCGCATCTCATGGCTCACCGCCTAGAGAGATTCCGTAACAGGAGTTAGCAACCAAGAAGGTGGTCTATACATCTAGCGACTACTCCTCGCTGAAAGGCTATAGATGATTCCTATTGGACATGCTTGGCAGGAGCGCTCCCACCTTTCGATAGTCGCTCTTGAACCTGGAGTATATGGCGCACAAAGTGAATATGATATCCTGCGAGATGGCTATTAGGGTAGCAGTCGGAGAAATTGGTTGGCCTCCCATCACCTAGCTGCATCGAGCGATCGAGATATTCCAAGCAGTAACATTGAATATTGTCTCCAACACACTATTTTCCGGTAGAGGGGGTGGGCGTGATTGGGAGGTTGAGATGCGTCATGAATCTCTATTTGGGAGACTTGCTATCCATGTATCTTGTATGTCACTGAGGCAAAATCAATTGAGAAGTCCTTCATGAGCCAGGCCGCGATCCCCCAAGTGAAGTTTCTCCTCATCCTTTGTGTGCTAGGCACAATCCTAAGGGACGCCAACCATATCCCCGTTGTGTGATCGGTCAGCCCCACGGGCAATGGGGGATTGTCGACAACTCCTTCCGCACAGCCAATGCATCTGTCATCTACCTGCATGTACTCCAACTAGGGGCCAATGGGCAAACCCCCTTGAGCCATCAACCATAAAAAATGGGAATCTTGTGCAGGCCCAAGCTACATTTGGCTCATCATTTCCACCAATAGATGATCCATCATCTACCCTTGATTGTATACCTATGGGAGTACTTGGTGGCCTCTCTCCGGGCGTCAGTGGTGTTCCCTCAAGGGGGTTTATGTTGCTTCCTCAAAACTATAAGCGGCGCCCAATATGAGTCGTGTAGGAAAAGGAGACCTCCTCCACTTGGTCCGATTGCTTTATGCGGGTTGTCTAGAACCACTCTGCATAAGGGTCTGCCCTCCCAAATCAACAGGCACACACTGATCCCTCCGGGGTCGATAAGACTATGGTGGGATCAATGTACGAAGTCTTGCCCAAGCGGCCCACTATCCTAACCCTTTGCCACTCTAGATCCTCCAGGTCCGCCCGTGACTCATCATCCACCTCTGTCTCTGCATGCAACGAGCCTCTAGGTCCCACCCTATAAAATCGAGACTGGCAGGATCTAAGAAACTCACAAAAGAAGCGTATCTTGAGAGGTACCCCTATTTGCAAGAATTGTCCTGACCAGTAGTGGGGGTCCAAGGACTCATAATCCTTTCCACCATGAATCCGGGATCGTCCCCTTGATCGTCAACATCCTTGTACTTGCCCCTCGGAGATGAAAGAGAGCTTGTTTGCAGGGCTCTTCTCTCTGGGAAGCCGCCGCCATGCCCCAAAGGATCTAGTTGGGGTCCACTGTCCATCCAATGTGAGTCCGTTAGCCTAACAGTCTCCAGTTGCGGGGTGATCAACCTTGGGCTACCATGGTGTGTCATCTACTTTCTCAGTTGACTACTACTGCTTTTAGGCACGGGCATCCCGCTCCTGTTAGGTGCAGGGAGCAACGGAACGGGAGTGGAGTGCGGGAAGCAAACAAGCTGGAGCAAAATGTAGTACTACTCAAATGGACAAGAGGGACAAAGGGTGGCCTACATGGCCCCCACGTCAACCATATGGTTGACCAAAGAAGTCAACTCATAGAATTGACTTAACCTACAAGGCTCATACTAGGGCTAAGTGCTAACAAACGCCCCTCCATGGTATGGCTGAAGTATCCTGGAAATATCTCAGGAATACTAGGAAACTACATCATGGTTGCACATTCGTCCCAGAGGGATATAGCAAC
Source organism: Dipteris shenzhenensis (assembly GCF_047967505.1). Lineage (NCBI taxonomy): Eukaryota > Viridiplantae > Streptophyta > Polypodiopsida > Gleicheniales > Dipteridaceae > Dipteris > Dipteris shenzhenensis. The sequence goes on from NC_141613.1 coordinate 29,654,205, forward strand.
CTATGATATGTATAGAGTGATCCCCCATGTAACAAAAGGAGCCAAGTGTAAAGCATGTCGAAATGCCTCAAACTTGGGACGCGGTAAAGCTTTCGTGAAAAGATCTGCCAAGTTGTCCTTGGTGGGAACATAGGACAACTGGATGTCTCCACCTGACAGTTGCTCTCGAACATAGCGATAGTGGACTTCAATACGCTTTGTGCGCACATGAAACACTAGGTTTCTAGCAACCGCCAAAGCACTTTGGCTGTCGGTGTAGATCGTAGTATAGTCAGGCTGAATGATATCAAGATCTGCAAGTAACTTGCGAAGCCAAACGCACTCTACTGTAGCTGTGAAAGCTGCTCTGTACTCAGCCTCACAACTGGATGGGGCAACTGTAGGCCGAACCAAGAGATGCATGAAGCTCCAAGCATAAAACAGTTGCCGCTGTGTGACACCCTAGTGCTGTAACATCCTACCCAGTCGCTGTCCGTGAATGCATGCAAAACAAGTGGGGCCTCTGAACCATAGAGTAAACCCAAATGCTGTGTGGCCTTCAAGTATCCAAAGATCCGCTTCACTGCTTGCCAATGCTGCGTACTAGGCTTGTGCATGTACCTGCTGAGCTGGGAAATGGCATACTGAAGATCAGGCCGGGTATGACAAAGGTCTGTGAGGCAACCAACAGCCTGTTGATAAAGGGATGCATCAAAGGGCAGACTTCCATCCTGGGAGGAGAAACAAAAGCAAGGCTCCAATGGAGTAGAAACTGGCTTGCAATCCTCAAATTGGAAGCGATCAAGGAGCTGTCCAATATACTTGGACTGATTCATCATTATACCCTCCTCAACATATGCAAACTGTATGCTCAAATAATAGTGCAACCAGCCCATATCTGTCATGGCAAAAGACTGCTGTAAATCAGCCTTGAAATCTGCTATTTGTTCCATATCTAGCCCAGTGATAAGCATGTCATCCACATATTAAATCAGGAATTTTTTTTCTGATGCACTCTTTCGGACATAAAGAGTGGCCTCGGTTGGGCTATTCTGAAAGCCATGGGCTGTCAAAAATGCATGTATCTTCGCATACCATGCCTAGGGTGCTTGCTTCAAGCCATCGAGGGCTTTTCTGAGCCGGCAAACCATATTTTCAGAACCTAATTGTTCAAAACCAGGTGGCTGAGTGACGTAGACCTCTTCTTGAAGATCACTATGAAGGAAGGCGGTCTTGATGTCCAGCTGATGAACCTCCCAATGCCGATGAAATGCCATAGCAATAACACACCTAATAGTAGTAATGCGTGAGGTGGGAGCAAGGTCTCCTCAAAGTCAATGCCGTGCTGCTGTGCATATCCCTTTGCAACCAGGCAGGCTTCGAGGCAGTCAACATTGCCATCAGCTTTCCTTTTCACCTTGTAGACCCACTTTGTGCCAATGGCACGCTTGCCTGTTGGCAAGTAACACAACTCCCAAGTGTTGTTGGCATGAATGGATTCAAGCTCAGCCCTCATGGCATCCATCCATTCCTTGCTGTCAAAGGCATCCTTATGACATAAAGGTTCCTCATTGCAAGGAGTAGCAACCAAAGCTACAACCAAATAGTTGCCATGCATCTGTTTATGCGCACCTCTAGTGCGGGCTGGCAAAGGATCAGCTTGTTTGCTGTCCCTGAGTGTGTTCAAAAGCCATCTCGGGAATGATTTTTGCTGTTTAATGACTGTGCAACTGCCTGCTCAATAGCATGATCATCAACTAAAGGCATATCAGGCTGAGCAGGAACTATTGGAGGAGGATGTGCACTGGTAGAAGTGTATGGCACAACACTCTGCACTGGCTGCTTTGGATCTGTGGGTGATTGAAAGAGGCAACAATGTATCAAAGACATCTGAGGAATCAACAATAGGCTGTTTTTTGCATTCCAGCCAAAGTAAAGGCACATTTTCAGAGAATACAACATCCCTACTGACAATGACCTTGCCCATGCTGGGATGATACAACCTGTATCCCCTGCTCTCTGCGCTGTAACCAATGAATGCATTTTACAGCTTTGTCTTCAAGCTTGTGCCTCAGCTGAGATGGCACATGAGCATAAGCCAATGACCCAAAAACCCGCATATGAGAAATTTCAGGTTTGCGACCTTGCTATGCCTCGTAATGTGTGATAGTCTTCAAAGTCTAGATTCTTGCTCTTTCACTTCTATGTATAAGATCAACTTTATTCACTTTCCTACTTACGTCAGCAATCATCTATTCATAGAATTCACTTGAGTGGTAACCATCTCCTGTCGGTGGAGATGCATTACATTTGTGTAGTACTTCATGGATGACTTCTTGCTTTAAAATACCCTCCATATCCTTTCTTGAGCTGCTAGCCGAAGCTTGAGCTCTCAAACTTCGCCCTCTAGATAATAAATATGCTTCTGTGGATTTGAAATGGCCTTCATCTTTTAATGTCTTGGTGCTAGGAGTAAGGGCAAAAGCTGCAACAGTTAAGAAATCCTGCTAGCCAGGGTCGAGGTAGCAAACGAGAGAGAGAGAGAGAGAGAGAGGCGAGCTGAATGGGGATGACATGGCAAAACACACAAAGAAGAAAGAAGAGAAATGTATGAGGAGTGTGTTAGGAGAGAGTAACCCCCCCTCAGGTACAAAACAAAAAAGAAGTAAGCTGGATGGGGACAACACTGCAAATCAGGACATGAAGAAAGAAAAGAACAATGTATAAGAGTAGTAGTAGCAGTCATTAGCCCCCCCCTCCCCCCCCCTGCCCCCAAAAAAATAAAATAATCGCGTTTTCAAAGAACCCCTCCCCCCGCCTTTTTTTTTTCGCGTTTTCAAAGGAAAAAAAACACAATGCAAGAATAAAACAGAATGACAGAGGCATTGTAACGTGAGATGCATGGTTTTGGTTTGTGGTTGTGCTCTACAAATATATACATCTTGTGCTATGGGAGATTTAAATCTGGAGTAAAGCAAGCGTGCTTTTCTGTTTGGTTGGGGGGGGGGGGGGTGGGGTGGCTGGGTCAGGTTTATTTTGGCAAGACGAAAGAGATGGTTTTCACTTTACGAGAGCCTCTTGGTACTTTGACTGCAACTTCAGCGACTGGCCAAAGCATCCAACATGATGTAATCAATGATATAATCAGAAGTAGATAAGGTGGTAACATTGAGGCGAATTTTGTTTGCAGTTCATTACAACAATCTGGTACACTAGTTGGTTTGTAGTTTTCATATCTACCATTTATGGAACTGGGTGTTGTAGAGATTTTGAAATGTACAAAATAGATTTGTAAAATACAGCCTTTCTGACCTGTGTGCCTTAGAGCTGCCGAAGCAGCTGAAAAATTGTGAGTACAATGTTTTAAGCTTACAATGATTTAAAATACCATTGTAGTATACTGCCTGGTGACAGCAATGTTGTACTTCTATTAGTGTTATAACCTAACTACCTTCCTGGAAATGCATCTGCAAACTATGGTGATAAAAGACTCTGTTTTTACTTGCGTGCGAGTCTGCCTTGAGTGTTCAAACCAGGAAGGATTTATCTTTCAAAAATTGGGGTAGTAAATAGCAACCTCTCATTATATATATATATATATATATATATATAGAGAGAGAGAGAGAGAGAGAGAGAGAGAGAGAGAGAAAGAAAGAAAGTTTATTAATGTCCACTGGAGACCTAAAAAGGTCTATGGGACAAAAGAGACCTGCTTATACATCAGTACAGAGAGGGCCATAGGCAACCTCCCTGGGAGTATCATCAGATTCCTCCAAAAAAACAAAACACATTGAACATAAAACATAAAAGGAACTAAGTACTAGGCTATGGAGTGGCCATTATATCAGTTTAAGACTGAGGGTCTTTAGATTTTGTCTTAAATTCTCTAATCACTGCAAGACCATCACGATATACTGCCCATTTTCCTGCTTCCCTGGCTGCCCGAACCTTAGCAAGCTCGGCAGCTTTGTTCTTCAGTTGGGTTCTTGTAAGCTCCTCAGCAATCCATATCTTTGTCCCCTTCAGCTTATAGGATTGTTGTAGAATCCTCTTCCTGAGTGGCTTCGAGTTGAAGGTGACGACAACGTGTCCATTCCTAGGCGATAAATAAATTGGGGAAGACTCCTCTTCATCATCATTCTTGTCATCAGTTGGGCTTGCTGACCAATCAATGGCCGGGACTGCTGCCTTGATTCTGTCGATTGCCTCCTCGAAAGTGTCATCCTCGTGCTGCCAATCGGGTATTCCCCCTATCCGAATCTTCATAGCATTCTCTTTTCGAAGGTGATGTTCTTGGATCTCTGTTTGGATGTCAACCTTGGGTTCAGCTGTCACTTTCACCTGGATAAGCTCTCTAACCGTGGAAATTAGCTGTGATGTTGGGGGCTCAGCTTTACATGTTTGTACGGCTGCTGCAATAATCTCCTGCTTCCTTGGGCCTTCCAAAGCTGCAATATGAGCTAGGGCTTGGGTGAGCTGGGACCTCAGGTCTCGCACTTCTTGCTGGAGATGGTAAATCTGCTCTTGCGGCTTGGTCGGCGTCGGGGGAGGTTGAATCTCATACCTAGAGTACGTCTTGTCGAAGGGAGCAGGGGTTGTGGCTACCATGGCGGAGTAAAGCTTGGTGGGATGAGGGAAGGATGGGCTGGCCATATCGACTATCCCCCTTTTGGCTGGACTAACCCCTTGGCTGGGCCTGGGGTATAGCCCAGCCAAGAATGGGGAGAGGAAGTGGAGAAGGGCTGAGCGACGGACGAGGGGAGGGGGCTGAGCGACGGGGAGGGGGGGGGCTGAGCGACAGACGAGGGGAGGGGGCTGAGCGACGGGGAGGGGGGGGCTGAGCAACGGGAAGGGGGCTGAGCGACGGACGAGAGAGAGAGAGAGAGAGAGAGAGAGAGAGAGAGAGACGTTTGCAGAAGACCTCATGGGTCTTTGAGACAGTACAAACAACCAAAAAGTGATTTACTACATCTGGATAACCAGAATATTCGAGGAGTGCACAAAGCTTAGAAGAGAGAGAGAGAGAGAGAGAGCTTTGGTACCATATTTGAACATGTGGTGGATCACACTTGATAAATCTAGATCCTACTCAGGATGTGCACACATACATTGAAATGTAAACCACGCCTAGGAACAGACAGCAAGATATGGCAATCAATATCTGAATAAGAAAGTTGGGGTGGCTGGGTGAGGTTTATTTTGGCAAGACGAAAGAGATGGTTTTCACTTTACGAGAGCCTCTTGGTGCTTTGACTGCAACTTCAGCGACTGGCCAAAGCATCCAACATGATGTAATCAATGATATAATCAGAAGTAGATAAGGTGGTAACATTGAGGCGAATTTTGTTTGCAGTTCATTACAACAATCTGGTACACTAGTTGGTTTGTAGTTTCCATATCTACCATTTATGGAACTGGGTGTTGTAGAGATTTTGAAATGTACAAAATAGATTTGTAAAATACAGCCTTTCTGACCTGTGTGTCTTAGAGCTGCCGAAGCAGCTGAAAAATTGTGAGTACAATGTTTTAAGCTTACAATGATTTAAAATACCATTGTAGTATACTGCCTGGTGACAGCAATGTTGTACTTCTATTAGTGTTATAACCTAACTACCTTCCTGGAAATGCATCTGCAAACTATGGTGATAAAAGACTCTGTTTTTACTTGCGTGCGAGTCTGCCTTGAGTGTTCAAACCAGGAAGGATTTATCTTTCAAAAATTGGGGTAGTAAATAGCAACCTCTCATCATATATATATATATATATATATATAGAGAGAGAGAGAGAGAGAGAGAGAGAGAGAGAGAGAGACGGTTGCAGAAGACCTCATGGGTCTATGAGACAGTACAAACAACCAAAATGTGATTTACTACATCTGGATAACCAGAATGTCCGAGGAGTGCACAAAGCTTAGAAGAGAGAGAGAGAGAGAGAGAGAGAGAGCTTTGGTACCATATTTGAACATGTGGTGGAAAAGGAATCGTCCACGAGATCACACTTGATAAATCTAGATCCTACTCAGGATGTGCACACATACATTGAAATGTAAACCACGCCTAGGAACAGACATCAAGATATGGCAATCAATATCTGAATAAGAAAGTTGGGGTGGCTGGGTCAGGTTTATATTGCAAGACGAAAGAGATGGTTTTCACTTTGCGAGAGCCTCTTGGTACTTTGACTGCAACTTCAGCGACTGGCCAAAGCATCCAACATGATGTAATCAATGATATAATCAGAAGTAGATAAGGTGGTAACATTGAGGCGAATTTTGTTTGCAGTTCATTACAACAATCTGGTACACTAGTTGGCTTGTAGTTTCCATAGCATTTATGGAACTGGGTGTTGTAGAGATTTTGAAATGTACAAAATAGATTTGTAAAATACAGCCTTTCTGACCTGTGTGTCGTAGAGCTGCTGAAGCAGCTGAAAAATTGTGAGTACAATGTTTTAAGCTTACAATGATTTAAAATACCATTGTAGTATACTGCCTGGTGACAGCAATGTTGTACTTCTATTAGTGTTATAACCTAACTACCTTCCTGGAAATGCATCTGCAAACTATGGTGATAAAAGACTCTGTTTTTACTTGCGTGCGAGTCTGCCTTGAGTGTTCAAACCAGGAAGGATTTATCTTTCAAAAATTGGGGTAGTAAATAGCAACCTCTCATCATATATATATATATATATATATATATATATAGAGAGAGAGAGAGAGAGAGAGAGAGAGAGAGAGACGTTTGCAGAAGACCTCATGGGTCTATGAGACAGTACAAACAACCAAAATGTGATTTACTACATCTGGATAACCAGAATGTCCGAGGAGTGCACAAAGCTTAGGAGAGAGAGAGAGAGAGAGAGACGTTTGCAGAAGACCTCATGGGTCTATGAGACAGTACAAACAACCAAAATGTGATTTACTACATCTGGATAACCAGAATGTCCGAGGAGTGCACAAAGCTTAGAAGAGAGAGAGAGAGAGAGAGAGAGAGAGAGAGAGAGAGAGAGAGAGCTTTGGTACCATATTTGAACATGTGGTGGAAACGGAATCGTCCATGAGATCACACTCGATAAATCTAGATCCTACTCAGGATGTGCACACATACATTGAAATATAAACCACACCCAGGAACACAGACAGCAAGATATGGCAATCAATATCTGAATAAGAAAGTTGGGGTGGCTGGGTGAGGTTTATTTTGGCAAGACGAAAGAGATGGTTTTCACTTTACGAGAGCCTCTTGGTACTTTGACTGCAACTTCAGCGACTGGCCAAAGCATCCAACATGATGTAATCAATGATATAATCAGAAGTAGATAAGGTGGTAACATTGAGGCGAATTTTGTTTGCAGTTCATTACAACAATCTGGTACACTAGTTGGTTTGTAGTTTCCATATCTACCATTTATGGAACTGGGTGTTGTAGAGATTTTGAAATGTACAAAATAGATTTGTAAAATACAGCCTTTTTGACCTGTGTCTTAGAGCTGCCGAAGCAGCTGAAAAATTGTGAGTACAATGTTTTAAGCTTACAATGATTTAAAATACCATTGTAGTATACTGCCTGGTGACAGCAATGTTGTACTTCTATTAGTGTTATAACCTAACTACCTTCCTGGAAATGCATCTGCAAACTATGGTGATAAAAGACTCTGTTCTTACTTGCGTGCGTGTCTGCCTTGAGTGTTCAAACCAGGAAGGATTTATCTTTCAAAAATTGGGGTAGTAAATAGCAACCTCTCATCATATATATATATATATATATAGAGAGAGAGAGAGAGAGAGCTTTGGTACCATATTTGAACATGTGGTGGAAAAGGAATCGTCCACGAGATCACACTTGATAAATCTAGATCCTACTCAGGATGTGCACACATACATTGAAATGTAAACCACGCCCAGGAACAGACAGCAAGATATGGCAATCAATATCTGAATAAGAAAGTTAGAGGACAATATCTTGCAATCAATATCTGTATAAGAAAGTTAAAGAGGACTCAAATTGTATGATAAAATAGTGCACTCAAACCACACTATGCGGATAAGGAGGGGGAGAGAGACGGGAGGGGGGGAGGGAGGGAGTAGGTGAGTTACATGTGTGTGTGTGTGAGAGAGAGAGAGAGAGAGAGAGAGAGAGGGGGGGGGGGTAGGGATGCGAGGTGTGAGGGAGAGATTAAGGGTGCTGTGTGTTTGTGTGTAGGAGAGACATAGGAAGAGAGATTGGTCGGTTAACATCTTGCACATCATTATTTGGTTACTACACATACATATTTCCTTCCACAAAAGTCAGAACCCAACCCTTAGAGAGTCTGAAGGAAATATTTCAAGCTTTGCATTCAAACATTTGGGAGTTAATGTTCTCAGGGAGGAGTCCTACCTCCTTGACAAAGTATTGTATTTTTTTCTATACTGCATGTTACCAAATGTCTCGAAGAGAGGATGCACATGGAAGCCTCTGTCCGCTTCCTCTTCCTAACTTTGATAGTCTAAATGACCTCTTCCTAATACCTTCTCTATAGACGCATTTAGGATAAAGATGAGGTATGATATCCACTCACCAATGAAGTTTACTTTCGGTTCAAAATCTGCGGGTGGGAGTTGCTCTCCGTTGAATTTACTTCTTTAAATCCGTTTTCATCCACAAAACGAAGACCATGTGGGTAGGCAAAGACCCGGCAAACAAATTTCTTGACAATCTCCTAAACCTAATGTGGGATGTTATAGAAGGTTTCTTGAAGGGAGACCATTTTAGATGCATAGTTAATAAGGAAAGCTTAGTAATCATGTATAAGGAGTGCATAGTATTTGTTACATGAGATATATAGGCGTTGGAAAAATAATCATGGTGCATGGGTTTCTATGGATTGTGATGTAGTGGACATAACAAAAGTAGAGATACATATGCCAAATGGTGAAATACAATGTCTTCAGTGTATAGATAAATGGAGCTTGAAGCACATTCGAGAATAGTAGAGATACATATGTCAAATGGTGAATTCAGTGTAGATAAATGGAGCTTGAAACACATTCGAGAATACATTGCTATATCATTGTTAATGAGGTAGAGTTTTTTTTACATTGGATGAAAAGAAGGTAAGAATGCAACTTGAAGCAACATCAATGCTCAATACATGGAAGTGTCGTTGTACCTTGGTCATACATATTTTGATTGAATAAAAGTTCAATAGAATTTTGGATGTGGCGTCGCTTGTGAATGTAAAACTTTTGGATTTCGAGTATTGAGCATTTATTATTGTTATTGCATTTTATTGCCCAATTTTTTAAATGATTAGATGTAGAGTGATCTCGTGTTCTAGAATAGAGTTGGAGCATTACCAAGATTTTGTGTCCTTAAACTTGGGCCAATTCATAGTTGAATTGGGAAAAAAAATTAATGGATTTTGAATGTGATGTCACTTGTGAAGGTAAAACTTGTGAATGTAAAACTTTTGGATTATGTGTATTGAGCACTTATTATTTTATGAAATGTTGAATACTTTAGGAAACGTGTCATCTTCAGTTATTACATTTTATTGCACAATTTTTTTAATGATTACATTTTAGAGTGATTTTGTGTCCTAGAAAAGATTGGGAGCATCACCAAAGAAGCAAAACAAAATTGATAATAAAGTTAACTTTGACTTTTTAATAGTTTCTAAAGGACTCCACGTCAAATATTGGGACTTAGTGTAGCCTTCATTGCACTAGTCACTTGTCCAACACTCTCCTTTGTCCAGCACATATCGGTCCTCCCATGGACCCACCCCTTGTGACACATTCCACAATTTTGTGACATCTACTCCTTATGTGAGTTTTGAGAGGATGAGCTTTACAAAATTTTTGGCTGGGATCTTGATATAATCAAGATTGCATGAGAGAACAAGGACATTTTTTAGGATTTCTTAGAGCACTTGGAACCATAATCTCTCCAAATGCTTCCCAAATAGACCTCGAGAGACAACTATGGGTCCTGAACACTCCTAGAATCTCGTAGTAGCGATCGCACATTTTGGAATAGATTGTATAGAGTTTGTAAATTGGTAGGTCCTAGATACAATATGAGAATAATGAGCAAGGTGGAGAGGCATTCTCAAATGGGTGCTATAGGAACCCGATTGGTGTCTAGAGAGATGACCTTGTGCATAGCGATGCTAGAGATGGAGGATCCCCTTATGCCTAGGTTCATGAAAGAGGTGCCAACTATACTTGTGCAAGAGCCAAAGCTAGTTGTAGAAGAAAATATTGATGAGGTTGTTGAAGCAATCTTGGCCTTGAATGGTCTAGTAGGACACTGTAGAAATGGAAACACACAACAGAGATAGAAGAAGCAATAGGGTCAGAGCCAGCCCTCCACCAAGAGGAAGTAGGACCATCTAGCGTGGGAGAAGAGCACCCACAAGGCCCATCCCCACCAGGAGAGGACATGTCAGAAGAGGTTTTGTTAGAGACTCTTTCACCTCTTGTAGTTGAGGATAGACAATATCTTTTTCTAATTGACGTTCAATTTATTTTCAAGATGAGGAAAGATGAAGTTCTAGGCATACTCTTTGCTTGGGAGAGTAATGCAAACTTAGGCTTTGAAGAGGGAGGGATGCAACAACCCACAGATCTAGCACATATTGGCCCTCTGAGGAACTGCTCTTCCAAACTTAGGAAGGAATGCTTATATAGAAGCAAGAAGCAGTTACAAAGGCTGAGTTTTTTGTAAATACAAGAATCTATGGAGAACGAGATGTAGGAAAAGGAGAAATGACAAACAATTGAAGGCCTTGAACAACCCTCATTATCTTCTCTAATAGCTCACATCGATGAGAGCAAGAGGCTCCATCCACATCTTTGACGAAAAACATGCACAACAGACTATAAGTAAATGCTAGTTTATAGTTTTTTTTGATTTAATGTTCTTGTATTAATGACTTTGAATTAAGAATGTTGTTGCAATTTTCAGACTGCCTTTGAAGTCAACAACTTTGGGATGCAACAGAGGAAAAAATGGAGCTCGTTTTGGGGCCTTTTAGGTTAGACAAAAAATAGAGATCCTCCAATGAGAGAGAGGCCAACGTTACATTGGAAATGCTTTATTATTAAAAAAAACACACACACACACTCTCTCTCTATAGACGCTCGACACACTGACATTTTGAAGTTCCTGCTCTTGTTTTTCAGCGTGTCATAAATGCTATGCCTTGGAGGGGTCAGAACGACCAAAATAGGTGCTAGACAAGAATGTGCTTAAGAAAGCGATTTGGGCACTTGACCCCAAGAATGTGCTTAAGAAAGGATTTGGGCTTTTGGCCTGGGACCGAGTGCCCAAATCGATTTCTTAAGCACATTCTTGCTTGGCACCTATTTTGGGCAATCTGAGCCCTCTAATCGTCCAAATTTATTGATTCAAAAGTCTTTTTGGTGGTTTTCAGCTGCTGTGGACACAATGGCGATGCCAAAATCCCCAACTTCTACACCAAAATAGTAGAAAACTATTTGGATCCTTGGTCGTAGCATTTATGATACATTGAAAAAAGCTCGAGCAAGAACTTTAAAATGTCAGTTTATTTGTTTTGTGATTGCTTGACTGTATAAAGTTTGCTTCTCACTCTAGAAATTTTTAATTTTGGTCTAAGAAAATAAGAAAATCATGAATTTCTTGGCGAGATTATTTGTTCGAAGGACACAAGATTGAAAGTTGCCCATGGAGTCTAAAATGGAGACTTCTCATGTGAAGAAATGATGCCGCAAAGAAAGGAAGAATGGAGCTGCTGCCACACGAAATATGACTACTGCATAAGAAAACAAAGTTGTTGCAAAGGACATACGAACTATACAAAAGCTACTGTTGCCTATGACCACAAAGACAACACTACCCAGCTTGATGACAAATATCACAGGACATGATAAAGAGCCAATAGCAAAGAAGCCTGCAAGTCGAGGCGTTAAAGGACTGTCAGCTCAAGGAGAGACAGAAGCAAACAGACCGAGAGCTCAAAGATGCAAAGACATTCAGTGTCTTGGTTTTCTCAAATGTGGACCAGGGGAACCAAATCAATTGTCATCGATAAGAAGTGTTGTAGGTGAGAATTGTGCAGATTCTTGAGAAATGATTTCTTATGGTAGAGTACCCTTAGCAATGGTGGCCATGCTCCAGGCAAGAAGAAAGTAATAGATCATAAGCAACTAGTCTTTAGCCATCGACAACAATGTACAACAACGACCAACAACAAAGACACACAAGCAAAAGTTTGACATAGGTAACCTACACAACTTTAGCAACAATTATTTGCCTAGCCAACCACACCACACCACAATCAAGTGCCTGCAACTTGTAAAGAGAACACATTATCAAGAAAAGCTACAGGCAAATACTCAAGGAAATCTCATAGGAGGCACCACCAACACCCAAACTAACTGCATCTTCTACAATTGACATGCTATACATCACCATTGGACTAGAGACCAAGGGATTGAGTTTAGCAAGCTTAGAATTGAATGCATAGTTAAAGAGAGGTTCATGCTGACCAACGACGAGTTGAAGTAGTTGTTGGGTGGCATGTGTGGGTCTCAGCGGTGACTCACGTGTCGTGGGGATGTTGAAGAGATGCCGATGGAGCCTCCACTCCAAGCTACTCCTTGTGAGAGCAATGCAAGGCACGAGCCGTCTGCAAGTGTCACTCAAGCGGCCTCCAAATTGTTGCAATGTGTTCCACATGAGAAAGAGGGAAGGGGGAGAGGGGAGAAGGGAGGGGGAAGGATAAGGGAAGAGGAGAGTGAAGGGGGATGGAGTGGCAAACACAACGGCACTATAATGGAAACAAAAGAACACCCAAAACACTCTCTTGGAAGAGAAGAGGGAGCTTGTATTCAAACTTGTGCAAACAACAATGAAGACCAAGGTCAACACTTTGGCCTTTATACAAGTCACCTTTTGAAGGGAGGGCCAACCCTTTTCCTTTTAGCACTCTCCTTCTCTTTACAACCAAAGGCTCTTGGGCCCGTAGTGTGCCAAGGCATACTGCTATTCTTTCCATCTCTCCCTACTAGTAGAAATAGCGCTTGTGTTAACCATATTAAAGCGCTTGGGCCAAACCTCGCATTAGGAGGTGGTCCTAACCGGTTCCCAAATAGTGCTTGTGGTAGCCTCACGCCTCCAAGGCTTAAGGAATTTGGGGCTCAAACTCCCTGAGCGCCCTCACGCCTTAAGTCATTTGGGGTCCAAAGCCCGTGAACGAGGCTCAAAACCTAGAGTGGCGAGGCTTAACTTTCGCGAGACACTTAACAACAGCTTGCAGCTAGAACATACTACTTGTGCACGTTGCTTGGACGCTTTGGTCTCACGATATTTGGGGATCAAACTCCCTGAGTTTGAGATGTACTCCATTGCTACTTCTATTGACGTAGACTTGAAATGTGCACGTCGTCTGTAGTCTTTGGCCTTGGGGTATTAGCTCGAAGCTATGATCTGTGCACGTTGCTTGGAATCTTTGGCCTCGGGATCTTTAGGGATCAAACTCCTTGAGCTTGTCCTGTACTACTTCCATGTGCACGTTGCCTGCAATCATTAGCCTTGGGGTATTTGGGGATTAAACTCCCTGAGCTTGTCCGTTGAAGTAGATCATGAAGCCTAATTACCTCTAATCATTGATTACCTTGCATTCGGCAGCTGTACTCTGTGGATGTTAACATGCCCCCCTTCCTGTTGCTAATCTGTCCTCGGGTCAGCCGCGCTGGAGGAGGTGTGTGGTAAGGACTGTCTACAGGACTGCGTAGCGGTCTAGTTGTCATGGAGTGAGGCGAGTGAGGTATGACGGATAGTTTCAAAAATGGGTGGCGTGCATATCCTCGTACGTGTGGATGTGATGTCCGTGGAGATCGTGGATGCAGAGGTAGAGGCGGAGGTCCTAGAATTGCGTTGGTCCGATGTCGGGATTGAAGACAATTTGGTTGTTCAGATTGTGGAGGCGGTCATCGATGGGGCGACTGTGGGCAGGGAGATTGCAGAGTAAGAGGAGGCGGCGATTGAAGTGGACCGTTCATACATGTCGTTGAATGACTGGAGGTGGAAGCAAAATCCCTCCTAAGTCATCTCTTTGGGGAAGTTGTACTTTGGAAAGTTATACAACATATTTGGGTCCTTCTACTAGAGTTCTCTAAATTTGGCCCAAGTCCATAGTTGTTCCATTGGCATATACCGTGGGTGGATTTGATGATCGATGTGGGCATTGCGGTAGTAGCACCAAAATTTCTCTAGCTTCAAGAAGGGAAGTCACCATCGTGGCTGTAGACCAGCATCTGCATCGATTGTTGGGACTAGAGCATTAGGGGCAAGGCTGTATCCTCCTCTTGTGCACTTTAGGTTCACAGATCGCCAGTCGTTGAGGGACTGCATAATGAATTGTGTGAGGGGGTGCACCTCAAGGATTTCATAGAGATGGATGTGGGAGCCCTCGAGCTGGCGCTTCCAATGATGCATGAGCGCATTGTCTGGCAACTCCTGGAATGACTGTAAGTCTGGGCACCATTGGACATCTTCAATGGGGAATCAAGAGGAGCTGGCAGAGCTCCGTCATTTGCAATCGGCATAGGCTCCGGCTTTGCTGTGTTGCTTTGGTTGCCTATACAAAATGGGCTGCCTTGAGCAGCATGTTGAAGGCTACGTCAGGAAGGTTGACCGGAGCGGAAGAGGAGATCGACAAGGAGGTCACGTACTGTGTTGTGGGTGTTAGAGGTGTTAGATGAATACTCAAGTAGTGTTGTCCAAGGGAGGGGAAGTTGGGTGGCTTGTTGGGTGAGTTGGGCGGGATCTAGAGGAGGTGGTGTTGGATTTTTCACAGGAGGAGCGGTAGCATTAAAGAGGGCGATGGCTTCTTGGCCATCTTCCTCGGTGACTTTCTCGGGGTATGCTACATGAATTGTTTAAAAATTGCTCACCAGGGACTCAAGCGAGTCTTGGAGAGCTTGTAGCACCCTATTGAAGAGGATTATTATGTCGAGGGGGTTACAGGTGGTGGATTGGAATTCCACAAGGTGCCCTTGAGATTGGATTGCAAAGGCTCAGCCGTAGGTCTTCATCCAATTAATGTTTGCTTGCAATATTTCGAGTGTGCAGATCCATAGCGTGAGTTTCTCGGGCTTTGCGATTTGCATCACTTCATCATCCGTTTGATAATTAAGGGACTCCGTGATGATGCGGCACCAGGCTTGAAAATTGAGGAGGATGGGATGGGTGGCTAGAGTCTGGAGATTAGAGGGGCAGAGGAGAGATAGAGAAGTGGGTTGGAGATCTAAGGAGAAGTATGACATGGCTAAGATGGGGCAGTAGTGGTCGGGGTTACGCAGCAGAGGATGGTTTGAAGGGCGTTTGGAGGAAGTGGAGCTATGAGGTCTAAGTGGAAGATGAGGTTTTGTGCGTGGAGTGCATCGAAGTGCATTTGGAGGGTCTGGGGGATGGTGCATGGTGCAAGTGTGTATGTGGCGAACTATGTAGAGACCTCCCTATACATCTAAAACTCCTATTGCTCTCGGTCTTCCAATCCTGACTCCTTTGATTGGCCGAGGGCTCGCTGGCGTTCGTTCTTTGCTTGAAGGGAAACTATAAGTTCCCTTTCTTGTGCCAAGAGATCCTGTAGGGTTGGATCTGTCATTCCTGGTGCTATTGTGTTCGGCCTATTGTGCCTTTGCCTGCGCCTTTTGTTTCAGTGTTGTTCGCAGGCCCGACTCTGCCTTGTCGACTTGGTCCATGAGCGCTTGGACCAGGGATTCGCTTGTGGCGAGGTCGTCTTTGAGATTTGTAAGAGCCAGCTCGAGCTCCTCAACTTTCGTACAGTACTCCTCTGCACTTTGTACTACTGCTTGGCCCATGGCTTGGGTTGCAACCATTATAGATTGGCTATCATGCGCAAAGAGTTGTGCCTGAAGGAGACTAGCTGAGAGCTATGAGGCTTGTTCCTGCCTCCTCTGCAAAATTATGCATGCGACCTATGCCATGGCTTCAAAGAGGTGTTGTTCCATTAGGTCCGCACTCGATAATTGCTTGGTCGACATGTGGCTATAGCCACCTGGTGCCCTATATTGGGGTGCGCTGCAAAATTGTAAGGCCTTGGCTAGGCCTGTCCATGGAGATGAAGAGGTGCCGGTGGCGAAGGATGTGGTCTCTTGGGGAGTTGTGGAGACTGAGACATAGGGTGCAACAGGAGTGGTCAGCGTGGCTTTGGCTCCTGGGTGGATGCCAATGGTGATTGTTTCGTCACCTTGGAGGTCTTCCATGAGGATGGGGTCCTCCTAAAACCGTTTGCCCTTGTTTTAAGAATCCGCCTGCTAGAATCATAGTTGTTGGCGTCTGAATTCTTGCATCTAGCGATCCTCTTATTGTGTGAGCAACTGACTTGGGTCCGGTTGCACATGACCGGCCGAAGTGGTGGTGGGCGTTGTCCTTGCTCACTTGGGCTTGACCTCTATCTCATCGGGCTCTATCGACGCTGAACCTGTGGTGGATTTTTTAGATGTTGCTATTGCAAGTAGTAGAGGACTGGCATTAGAGGACTGGCATGTAAAGCATGGGGTTGCCGATTACCTCCCTGTGTGTCTTGAGGTCATCCCTCATTTGGCTGTAGAAATAGTCTACCCAATTTGTATCCTAGGGCTCCACCAAGCGCAGCAAGATGTTGGGCACGATGGACTGATGGTGGTCCGTGTGCTTGACTTGCATGAGCCACTGCAAGGCTCTTGCCAGCCTTTCCACCTCGGGCTTGTGAATGGCGGTGAACTGGAGTCAGCCCTTGCTCTTCTGGCGGTCATAGTGATAGACCTTGTTGAGGGTGTCCTCCGTCTTCTTCGTGGAGTACTTCTCGCTGATGACTGGCAGGTCGAAGGCCGCACGTACCACATCTTGATTGATCTAGCAATGGTGGGCATTGCCTGCTACATCTCGCAGGATGCCAACGTTGGTGTTGCTATTGTATGCCTGGAGGAATTCTGCTAGCAGCTTCATGTCTAGGTGATATGGGAAGCGGTCCACCACTCTGCTCAGTCCGGCAACTCTGATCACCTCCTCCACCTCTGGCTGTTTCAATGTTGCATATGTATGGTAGTAAAGGGTGTAGTCATGACCCTTGTAGGTGAAGCGTGAATGCACAATGCACGCATCCAATTCTTGGAGCCATGCTTCTCCAAGTGGTGAGTGCGATCGGGAGCGCACGACCTTGTACTCACCTACTGTTGGAGCCGGGGTGCGCCTTCTTGATCTTGAGGGGGGTGTACTAGCTGCTATTGTACCCTCTTGAGTGGCGTGCCTATTGGACACTTCTTCCCCTTGCAAATCTTCTATAGGGATCTCGGAAGGCATGCAAATTGTGGTAGACAGAGTGCTTTAGGAATCTGAGGGGCCAGTGGCTTATGGAATAGGGTGGGTGTGGAGTCCCAAGTCCGATTTGAACTCGAAGAAATTGTGTTCGCGATCCATCAAAAAGAGGGATGGCAGTTGAGTGATGAGGGACTCGATGGATGAGGAAGAGCGGGAGGACATAAACCGACTGTTCTAGATGGCAGTGGAAGGGGATAGCAGGCTGTGAGAATTCTGGGCAAATTTTGCAAGAGTTTGGGGAAAATTGCTATGGTGACGAACCGACGGGATAAGGCCTGTTTATATAGATTTTGCACCCCCATGGCTGGCGGGATCTTTCTATGGTGCGATGGTCGACGGGATAAGTTGATGGCAATGGTTAGTGCGGTATTGCTTGGGTGACGGCTGGTGTGATGTGGCAAAAGGTCGCGACTAACGTGATACGAGATGGCGACGGTCGGTCTGATTTGACAACGGTGACAGTTGGTGTGATCTGGCGATGGCGACGGTCAATGGGATACTCCTTGGGCGACGATCGGCTTGATCTGGCAATGGTGAGGGTCGGTGGGATACTCCTTGGGTGGCGACCGGTGTGATCTGGCGATGGTGACGGTTGGCGGGATACTTCTTTGGCAATGATCGACAGGATACATGATGGCGACGGTTGATGGGATTTTGGGAGGGTGACAGTCGGTGAGATACTTCTATGGCAATGACCGGCGGGATACTAACTATGTAACGAAGCAAAAGGAAGAGAGAGAGAGAGAGAGGGGGGGGTGTGAAGGTGAGTGGGAGGGTGAGTGAGTAGAGTGCATTTGTGTGGTGTGCAAGATGGTAAACAATTGCAAAAATGGACGTACTGACTCTAACCACCTAGTGATGATCATGGGTGTGTGTGTGCGTGTTCGATAGGGATTGATGGGCTGCGGGTGCATCGAGTGAGATGCCTACCGTACTGACTCACTTAGACTTGGACTTGATGATTATGATGAATGCAGTGTGGGCGGGCACCGTGCTACTACATAGCATGTTAAAAGCCATGTAGAGTACGAGTCTAACTTGTGTTTTACCTTGGTTTCTAGCAACACATTGGCACTATGCTTGGTTGTTGTGGCATTGTCCATTTTCTTGGGGGAAGCGGGTTCTTGTGTGACCGCCCTTGATGTAGACTCTTGCTTTTATGAGTGCATCGGTACCGTCGTAGGTGGTAGGATCGCAAATACTTTGGAGGGTTCGCCTTCAGAGTTAGAGGGAGGTTCTTGTGTAACACCATGCAGGGGAGGGGTCAGCGGTCCTTGCGCTGCTCCCTGGCTATCCTTGGCGATATTTGTGTTGAGTCGGACTCTTCGTGGTAATAGTGCATGCTCAGTACTTTGGGACTGGCCTGCTTCGTTTGGTTCATCGGTAGGTTCTGCTATATCTCAAGAAGACACAAGTTCTTGTGTTGCTGCCTTCGGAACCTTCATGGCTTGCCCCTTAAAATTTGAGACCCAAGTGACCTTCTTGCCTTGGCTGCCCAAGTGGTTGGAGTTGACCAAGCTATTGGAGGGAGGTGGAAGTGGATGAGGTGGATTGGAGCTTGGGGCTTGAAGTGCAAGCTGGCAGTGTGGTCTTCTTCTTGTAATGGATGGTTTCGAAAAAGATGACCCTGAGGCGACTGGGCCTTCTATGTATTTGGTCCGATTGAAGTGTCATTGGGCACAGAGGATAGCCTCTTGTACTTGCTGTTCATGAATTTTGTGAGTGGAGGACAGTGGTGGTGGTAGAGTGGGCAATGGCACTAGTTTACCACTCTGGCTGGCTTTCTTTTCTCTTTGAGGTGGGACTTTTGTTGGGGTGTTGGAGGTGGCTGGGGCTTCCGGTCCGCCCTTTTGTGTAGCTTCACTATCATGGGCAGGCGAGGGTGGAACTGAAGAAGTAAGACTTGGTCCACACAGCGGGACTACTGCCATTCTGGCAACATTGGTGAGTGAAGCAGTCCAAGTGCGCCAGTCAATTTGATAGTTCATGGCATAGCACCAGGTTCTTCCCAATATAATCTATTCGTCAGTTGCTTCTATGGGGAGAACATAAAATCGTATATCCACTACTTGGCGGACAACCATTAGACTAAAATTCACAAAACCCAAAGTTTGTAGGAGTTGGCCGTTTATAGATCTGACTGAAGTGACAATGAGGGGTAGGGTACTTGTACCTTCTCGCATACCTCGCGGGAGATGAAGTTGTGGCTTGCTCTTGGATCTACGAGTGCTTTGATGCTCATGCACGGGATCTGCAGTTGAACAAGAAACCTAGGTGGCTCCACTATTAGATCACCTATTAGTTCCACCTATGCAGTTGTTGCCTTAAGCAGTATCATTTGCTTACACTGTCGGAGCTTAGCGTTACAGATTCTAGCTTCCTTGATAGCCTGACATTTCATCCTGGCCACCTCGGCCTTGAGTTCTTTTTCTCTATGCACGGCTTGAAGGGTGGAGAGAGTGAGTGGCCCATAGTATCTTTTTAATTTGCTCCCGTTAAGGTAGCCATCCATTTTTGTCCCATCAAGGGTGGCTATTCAGCATGACCCTTGGGGATTGATCTCAACCACATGGTAGGGACCCATACCTCGATACATTAGCTTGCGTTTTGTATTACAGACGTTGTATAGGAGTGCCAAATCTCCTTCTGTCAGGTCCTTATTCTTGAGGTTGCGATCGAACCACTTTTTTATTGGGCCTTTTCTACCCAGCGAGAGTAGGCTGCATGCAACCATCTCTTTTAACCTTTGAGGTACTAGCCATTCTACTAACGCATTCTCTGTGAGTCTTTCCTTAATGGTAAGATGAAGGCCGAAGGCTAGGCTGAAGGGGGTATAGTGCATGGCCACTTTGTAGGAGGTCCTGTAGGCCCATAACCCTCCCATGAGCTTATGCTTCCAGTAAGAAAACTTCTTGAAAATTTAGCCATCAAAGGTGCTTTTCATAATCAAAGACCTATTGCATAAAATAATGAATACTTTGATGGTTTCAAACATAATAATAAATTTACCACCAAGAAGGTAATGCTCTTAGATTTTCAAGGCATGAATGACTGCCAGTAAGTTCCTCTTCATAATTCACTTTAGCTTCTTTTGGTCTAATGCTTTGGTAAGCAATGCCCATCTTGCATTAGATTATTGCCTTTGCATTCTCTACTTGCATTATCCTTAACCACAAAAGGCTTTAAAAGTCTTATGGGTAAAGGGATGAATCAATAAAAACTCGTACATAAGGAAGGTTTCACTTCGTGGATATTTGAGGTTTGGCCATTCAATAATTTCTTAAGTTGATCTATCTCCATCCTTTTCTTCACCTTCAAAAATTCTAATTTTGGATAAAAAGAAGTTACTCTTCTTTACATTAGTGTAAAGTTTATTCTCCTTGAGAAGTTTCATACTATCTCCATTTTCTCTTTGTGCTCTTTTGTTTTATTGAGCATAAGGATGTCATCAAAGAATGTATCCACAGACTTCTAATGTGCTTGAAATACAAATAGTGCATTATTACTCCATCCAAATAATACTATTAGATACTCATATAATTCTTCTAGAGTACAAAATGTCATCATATGTTACGAACAAATCCATACATGATGACATCTACTTTTCATATCAGTGAGATTAAAAACAAAAGCTCCTCCAAAATAGTCGTTCCCTCTATGCCAATTTCATATTTCACCTTGAATCATAGGATTTTCACACTGATTACTATCAATTGGTCTAGGTGATGCTATGGAATATCGATCGATCTTATGACATTGACTATGAATCAATATAATGATGTGTATAGGCTCAACATGCCATCTCTCCGATGAAATTTGTTGGTAGGAATTGTTCATGTAGCATAACTTTGAGTTTGGCCCATGATTGTTGGCCCATGATTGCAAAGGTACCTTTTGCAATTCCATTGCATAATTGATAAAGTTGCCAACCCATCAAGGACGTTAATATTTGATTTCTTCATTGACTCAAAGTTAATAGTTGATCACCTACGTATTTTTGGATCTATACATGCTTTCTCCCAAATTTTATCTTCCTAGAATAGTGATCATTGAGTATATGCAAGGGATCAATAGCATCATTTTTTCTTCTGCTCTTAGTTCTAGCATCGCATCTCTTTTGCTTCATCTAAATTATCATCTTGGTAGACCTCCTTAGCTCCATCCTGAGCTACTGGCTCCTCAAGTAGCTACTCCTTTGTTGAAACATCATGCATAACCTCATGCATCTCCTAAAACTTATTCTCATAACATGGCCTTTGAACATGTTGAAGAGCCCACATTCACCCTTTTACTATGCCTTATTATTTTTTAATTTTATCATCACTTGTATCTTTTTGCCTTTTAATTTAGGTTTGAATGGAGCTGCCTTTTGTGGCATAGATGCTCCCTTTCTTTGAACGTTTAATGGAGCACCTTTTTATGAAGCATTATTCTTAGTATTACCTACACCTTGGCCATGAATTTCGGCCTTGAATCACAATCAATTAACCACACACAAAACCTTTAGACTGATCTAAACAAATGAATCTCAAGGGAATTTTTGAAATTCATTATTAAACATCAACCTAAGGCTCTCATATCGAGTTGAAATTCATTATTAAACATCAAATTGTGCAAATAATCATATTTCCACTAAGAGTAATCACTTAAATACTCATATCATAGAAAAGAAAATTGCACATAATTCCATGAAAAATTTTCAATAGAAATTTCCATGACAAGCAACACCCAAGAATATTCGGATGCGAATGAGGTTGTGTCCCCTTGCTAGGATTAGGTTCTCGAACCTAGGATATTTATCTATTTATTCCTAAATTTTGGAGAGAAAGATTTATGTTTCCTAGATAAAATTCCAACATCCTAGCTTATAGAGTTTTTGATTCGAAATGTATGGAAATATATCAATCTAAAGATATTGATTTAATACAATTAAATCTTGAAAAATAAAACAATTAAAGGTTCCCAAAAAGACTTTCAAGAGTGTCCGAAAATCCTCCAACATCTGAAAATCCTCTAACATCTTAGAAGGTCGACATGAGCCCTTTTCTTCCTTCAAAAAAGCAATGTTATCATATATGCATGCAAGTCTAAACCTATGGCATAACTGCAACCCATAGCCACAAAAACTCACAAAATGTAAATATGAGTGAAGGAATACATAGTGAAGAATACCAGAGGATCAAAAACTAGAAGAGAAAATACCCTATTGTGTGATATATTTTGGGCATTAGTTGGGTGATCATGGTTAGCCTATAGTTTCCCGCATCTTTTATCATGGCTTTGAAATGATTACAACTCTACTTTCCAATTCAATATCCATTTTTTTGACTAATTTTTCTTCATATGCTAGTTTCCACATCTTGAAGCATAATAGTATTGAGCATGTTATGTGGGATAGCATGGAAGTATTTAATCCAATTTAGGAAGCATAAAAGTGGTTGCAAAAGACGCTTGGGAAGGTGAGAGACCATGTGGTATTTGCAGAAATAATTTATGAAAGAGCTTGAGGAGTTTTGAACATGAAAAAAGACACGATTGAAGCAAATCTAGGGCTTGAGGCAAAGGCAGCCAAAGGATCTCAAGTGTGAATAGCTTGTAGAGTAGCTTAAGGACACCCAACCCCCTCTAGCATTGAAAACCAAAGTAGGCAGAACCAACTAGTCCCTAAAAGCCTAAGAACTCATTAAATATCATATTTAAGCCTTGGAAAATGATAGGGTTCCAACACACCAAGGAGCCAATGGGAGCAAAATCATTACTAGAAATAGCCTATGTTCTCTCATAATATTAGCCTCAAAGAGTGGAATCAAGAGGATGGATTGGAATGAGGGTAAATGGAAATGAGGAATAGATGCTTGTGAGTACTTTTATATCAAAACAAACATCAAAACTGGCAAAGCGAGAAGTTACACCTATTCAACCAATAGCTAAATGAATTAAGAGAAATCGAGTAGCTTTCTCATGTGATGAGAAAATCCTGGCATGGTAAGAAGGGTATAGTTATTACTTTGGTAAAAATTTAACAAGAAAGATGCATATATGCAAAGGGGTGCCTAAAATCTAGAATAGGACTTTGTTTACAAGAGTCTTTGATAAAATATGATATGATGTTATATTATGTCAGAGGTTACTTCACCCCCCGTGGCTAGCCACCTTGAAGACATGTAGCAAAAACTCATAATCAACTTCAAGGGACGGCTCATATGATGAAGACTTTTCAAATCATTGTCCTACTTTGACAAGTAATTGAATACAAAAAAATCAGTTGGTGCACACAAATTTGCAAATACACTCGAACAAAAAACACATCTTAATTATAGATAGGTATTAACATCTTCAATCCTATTCAACCATTGTTGAACTACTAGAAAACTACCTTGATTGCAATAACAAAGAGATGGTGTCGATCCTATGCTTCCAATAGGTCCAGTCAGGTAGCTATATTAATAGAGAATATTTTTTGTTTTAATTTTTTAATTTTAGCATATAACCACACGTTTTGTTTTTAGAAAATTAAATTAGCACTAGCAATTTGAATTTGGCACATAGCACTTTGCATTGAACACATAGCACTTTATGCTCTGCACATAGTACTTTTCATTTAGCACAGGACCACACATTTATGGGACACTTCCTTACCAAAATTATAAGACCAAGGAATGTTCCCTTTTTTGGGTTCATTTCAATTTGCATTTTGCACAAAGCATTTTTAATTTTGCCACATACCATTTTGAATCTAGCATATAACACTTTGCATTTGGCTTATAGTACTTTGCATTTAGCACATAACCACACATTTGTGTCGGGGGAGAGTTGGCACACTTTCTTTCAAAAAATTATAAGACCAAGGAACGTGCCCTTCCTTGGGTTCATATCTATTTGCATCTAGCACATAGCAATTTGCATATATCACATAGCAATTTGAGTTTAGCACATAGCACTTTGCATTTGGTACATAGCACTTTGCACTTGTCGGACACTTCTGCAAGATTTGTCTTTGTAGTCATTTCTATTACAAAGCACTTTTAATTTTGCACATAGCATTTTGAATATGGCATGTAGCACTTTGCATTTGGCTTATAGTACTTTGCATTTAGCACATAACCACACATTTGTGTGGGGGGAGAGTTGGCACACTTCCTCTCCAAAAATTATAAGACCAAAGAACGTGCCCTTCCTTGGGTTCATATTGATTTGTATCTAGCACATAGAAATTTGCTTATAGCACATAGCAATTTGGTACATAGCATTTTGCAATTGTTGGATACTTTTGTAGCTGTATTGATAGAAAATATGTTTTATTTGAAATTTAGAATTTTAGCATACAACCACTTATTTTGTTTATTAGAAAATTGAATGTTGCACATAGCAATTTGAATTTGGCACAGAGCACTTTGCATTCTTCATATAGCACTTAAAATTCTCCACATAGTACTTTCATTTAGCACATAACCACACATTTGATGTTTATGATTGTGTGAATGCTTTCTTATCTTGCATGAAATATGAAATGCCAGTAGAGGTGCATACATTCTGAGAATGCATGATTCACAGCCATGGATTGTAATACCAAGAGCTTAAGTTTACATCAACAATAAAGGCAATAAAATACAAATGATTTTAGAAAAGGATAAAAGGTACAAGCTTTTGCATGGTTCTAGTACATGAACAAGGGAATGCAAAAAGGGAGAGGTTCGAGCAAGCACCTGATTGTAATTGAACACTTTTTCGATGGGATCAAGCCCAGTGTTGGCACTCGATTTGTAATTGAACACTTCCTCGATGGGATCAAGCCTAGTGATGGTGACAATAGACTTCCCTTTTCCTCAATAGTTAATTCAAAAGCTCAGGAAAATGGGTTGAAACATTTAGTGAAACTCCAAATCTCCCATTGGCAGGTAACTTGTCTGATTATTGGTAGATCCCTCCAAGCTTTGCTTCATTTGTGTTGAATTTTGTTCCTGATACTACTTGAACAGTACTTGAGGTTGAATCGAACCAGTTGAATGCTTGGACGATTTTTAATTCGCAAAATCAACAAAAGTTTCAGAAAGATTGCGCTTCTTTGAAGATCCACGAATCGATCGACTCACAATCTCAAAGTGTTGTCGAAATGAAGCTTATCTATTAAAAACCAGATGATCATGTCATGAGAGGATTCTATGAAGCGATGCGCTATAAATGGAACTTCTTGCTAGGAATTGTTGTGTATCTTTCTTGTCAATATCTGCGTGGGAAAGGGCATTCATTCCCCGTTTGCATTCGAGTTCCCCTGCAGTATCAATGTCACAAGCTGGATGTTGTCACTTCTTGCACAAAAATGTCCTCAAGAGCATGCTTGCAGAAACACACATAGGAGTGAATAGAAATAGTAGCATCAGTATTGCGACAATTATTTAGTGATTGCATGATCAATGGGATTAAGTCGCCGAAGAGATTGTACAATGTTGCACACACGGTTTTGACAGGCCTTACAAACCCCATGGTGGCAAGGCATACTCACGTTGGACCAACAACTAGAGAAAACAACAATTTCCCAAGGTCCTTTGCTAGGAAACCTACGAAAATATGAGCAAAAATGGCACTGCTGAGACCAACAAAGCCCTTAAGGAACCCGACCACGATGCCACAGCTATTGGGAAAAATTTTCATGCAAGTAACAAGTACCGTGGTGTTGAACTAGGTTGCACTGTTCGCACCAACACATTGCACCACACGCATCTATAAAACTGCAAGCAGATGTTTTAGAAATAGACGAAGAGTCATGATACAAAAGGGACCTACATTCAACATTGCAATCGAGTTCAATTCGATGAGTGGGTAGTCACAACTCTTGATGATTGAACATTGATAAATCGGATGTAAAGTCCTAACACCCCCTCTAAGTGACAAAGTGGGCTGATGCCCAAGCATCGAATGAGATACGGCATTTGTTCTCAACGAAGAGCCTTGATGAAAATGTTTGTGGCATTTTCCTTCATCGAGTAATAGATCATCCAAATAATCCTTTCCTCAATGCCTCCCTAATGAAGTGGTAATGTACTTCTATGTGTTTCATCCTAGGCTATGCAACTTTTCTTGTTGCAATAAATGTCCCTGCTTTATCATTATGGAAGACCTACATGTCTTCCATAAGCCAATTGAGTCATGATGTAATTGGTACTCAATTGATACTACGCTTTCAAATCTAGAAGATAAGCCATTGTAGGTAATGCAAGAGATAGCCACAACACAATGTGTCTACAGCTTAAGCTCAATTGGATGACAATACCAATGGAAGTCAATTCCACTTTGGTCATGTCACCCTTGAAGTATGGCAACAGCTGAAGGCTTCTCCCTTGGCATAAGTGCAAATTGACAAAGCAACCTAATTTGTCAGATTGGTTATTGCCCACAAAGTGGCAAAACACAATATACTCTTAACCAATTGTTGATAATGGATGAAAATACCAATTGAGTAACATCTTCACTGCTTAGCTTCACCCACATATTGACTAGATACAATATACTCTCGACCAATTGTCGATAATGGATGAAACTACCAATTCATAGGGGCTATTATTTCCACGTGAAATTATTTTTATATCATCCTCTAGCTATGCTCAAGGCCCTATTAGAGGTTGACCATTTTAGAGCACATGCTAGTTTGAAGCACCCATTCATTCTTGCTGGCTGGTACAATTGCTTATGGCCGTCTTACTTCTACTAGATTTTGATGCCATGAAATAGTTAAGCAGACTGAGGCCGTTATTTCAACTCCATCTTCAGCCATGTCTTCTCCTCTTCACTAAAATTAACAAGGGAAGAATGAAGGTGCTAAAGTTCCATAACTATTCAAGATGAAGGCACCATTTTGGGAGGTTTAATTGAGGAATAAGGCACCGGTTTTGGAGTGAATTAGGAGAGTTTTCAACATCCTCTCAGCAGCTCCATTTCTAGCCCATTTAGAAGCAAAACACAAAGGATGACAAGCCACTGAAGATCTACAGCAATAGATTTACAGAAATGGATGAGCGAAGCATGAGCAAAAGGTAACCCTCCTTTGATAACATGATTGATGGTATATGTTGATAAATGTGTACAATTTTTCCACGTCCATTTAAATATAGTGAAAACCCGAGTGCAATTACACAGCAAGCTTGAGCAAAAAAAGGTCAAGCCTTAGTGATGACGCTAGTCACTAGTTGATATTTATAACAGTGTTGGTTGATAACTAAGGCAATTGCCATAACCTAACCTAAGTTCTAGGTATTTACTTCTTTGCAACACCAACTTCCAAAAATCATTAAGCTCTAGAGTAAGAACATCAACAATGAAACACCGGCTTTCAAAAATCCTTAAACTCTAGAGTAAGAACATTAACAATCCAATAAAGGCCAAAGGCCAAGTAGTTTGATCAAAGGTAAACTAAAGTATTTACAAAAAGTCCCCATGCAATGTATTACAAATTTGCACAAACCCACACCAAATCTAAATGGCCTCTCATGTGTTTGCGTACTTTTAATTCAGTGCACTTTTCAACCACATTCCCAGTACTAGCCAATGAATGCAACTCTGATAGACCAGTAAGCATCTATATCAAAATGCATCTGAGCACATTGTTGACCTAGTTCTTGACATGCTTTACACATAGTCAATAGACAACTTTAAGAAATCTCACTTCTGTGTGTGCACTTTAATTCTTTAGAACTTTCACTCTCTCCCTCTTCCGTTCTTGCTTCCGTTGAGAGCACTCTCAATTGGTATCAGAGCCCGGGTGATCTAGCTGAGCGTGCGTGAATGCTTGAAGCTCAGCAGCTCTGTGGGAGGAAGGAGAAGCTCTGTGAAAAGCTTTATGGGTGACTTTACTCGCATCCGAGTGTGTAGAGACCTTGGAGAAACCTTTGGAAAAGTCACTTTGGTTTTGCGAGGTGGTTTTGAGAGCCTGTTAAGTGTTTTCAAAGAAAGTGTCATTTTTTGAGCTTTTCCCTGTTCCATTCGATGACAGAGACTCCATATTGACTTGTAGAGGCAACTATTGCTTGCTTTTAGTGTCCACTTTACTTCAAGAGCTTGGAAACACCTTCATTCTTGAATCTGGGATCATTTCATTGGATTTTTGACTCATTGTGTCAGTTTCTACGTTTTTCTGCCCGGGTGTTGGAACTCAAGTTTAGAGCAACCATTTGCAGATCTGTTAGTTTCGGTGGACTCAGGAGGTCGTAAAACTTCTATGTTGCTCATCATTCGCACTCCGGTGGAGTTTACAAACAGCTCTGTTTCCAAAAACTTTTTTTACTCTGTGTGTTGGACCCAGTAATTGAGACCATGGTTTCCAAAACCGTCTGTCCCATTGTGTTCCAGATGCTCAAAAACTCCTACTTGTTAGTTCTTACTTACGCAATTCGGTGGAGGATTTTCAGAGTTATAGATCTATGTGTATTCGATTTCGTCTCTCTTTATGCATTTTTCATTCTAAGGTTTTGAAACCTTAGATTTATGCCACATGGTAGTGGATAAGTGTTGACTCCCATTTCTCACTCATCGGTTGGGATTTTGGAGTTCCAGCAGAAGAGAGATATTTGCATATTTTCTTGCTCAGTCCGATTATGCAATGGCACCCATGTTTTGAGGCATCTCAGGTTCTATTTTCAGAAGCGGTCATTACCGTAGGACTATGATTTCTTGAGCATACCTTATGCAGATCACTTTGGTTGCAGTTTGAGCAGTGTGCGCTCATTCGTGGTGTGCATTGGGTTGCAATGGATGATTTATAGGCCATTTGGATGCATTGCGGTCCTTATTAGATGCACTGATAGGCCCAAATTGCCTTGTGGGATGCTATTTTTATGGACACTTTGCACATGGATGCTATTTTATGCTGAGGGACAGCTTTGACACATTGCAGGTGATGCACTGATAGTGTTATGCTCTCTTGGATGAGATATTATTGATGCATATGCCCATGGATAGTGTTTATGCTTGAGCCATTTGGCACTTATTGGCATTTTGGATTGCCATTGTAGTTGGCATTTTCTTTTGGGCCAGATTTACTCATATGGATGCATAGCACATGAGTCAGCTGCATCTTTTTTTAATGCTTTGAGCTTTGAGTTTTGGTTATTCAAAAGAAGCATATTAAACCCTTGGCAAGGATTGAAGCTAAGCCTGCAAATATGTCTGAGGATGATTGGAATGAGTTGGATGCATTAGCAAAGTCTACTATTAGACTTCATCTTGCAGAGTCAATTTATTTTACAGTAGTAAATGAGCAGACTACGGAAGATTTGTGGAAGAAACTGTGTGCCACTTATGAGAAGGAAACTGCCTCTAATAAAGTTTACCTCATGAAGAGGTTGTTTGAGCTGCAGATGAAGGAAGAGTTCTCCATTGCTTCTCACTTGAATGAATTCAATATTATTTTTAGCCAGCTTCAGGCTCAAAAGATGAATTTTGATGTGGAGACTAAGGCAATATTTCTCTTATGTTCATTGCCATCCTCATGGGATACCTTCCGTACAGCTGTCAGTAACTCTGCACCTGGTGGAGTACTGAAATTTGATGATGTTGTGGGTAGCTTGTTGGCCGAGGAGATTAGACGGAAGTCTATGGACGGCAACAAGCAGGATGCAACCTTAAATGTGTAAAGGGGCAGATCACAGTTCAGGGGGAAGTCCCAAGAAAGAGGGAAGTCTCGTAGCAAATCCAGGGCACGGAACATTGAGTGTTACCACTGTGGCAAGAAGGGCCATATGAAAAAGGATTGCTACAAGTTGAAAAGAGAGAAAAAGGATAAGAAAAAGAATGCAAATTGGGGTGCAAATCAAAAGGAAGAGTCCGAGGAAGGACAAAGGAAAAGTGAAGATCGAGGAGATCAATGCAGTCACACATGATAGTGACTATGACGTTCTCTTCATGTCTAGTTTATCTGCAGAGTTGCTTACCACTTCAGATGATGCATATTCCCAGGATTGGATTTTGGATTCTGGTGCTTCATTCCATGTTACTCCCCATAGGGAATGGTTCTCCACTTATGACAGTGGAAAGACAGGTTGTGTGCATCTTGGAAATGACTATGCATGTGATGCATCTGAGCACATTGTTGACCTAGTTTCTCGACATGCTTTACATATAGTCAACAAACAACTTTAGAAAATCCCACTTCTGTGTGTGCACTTTAATTCTTCAGAACTTTCACATGCTCTTTTTTGTTCAGAAACGGACAAAGAGTCATGATACAAAAGGGACCTACATTCAACATTGCAATCGAGTTCAATTCGATGAGTGGGTAGTCACAACTCTTGATGATCAAACATTGATATATCTAACACCCCCTCTAAGTGACAAAGTGGGCTGATGCCCAAGCATCGAATGAGATACGGCATATGTTCTCAAGGAAGAGCCTTGATGAAAATGTTTGTGGCATTTTCCTTCATGGAGTAATAGATCATCCAAATAATCCTTTCCTCAATGCCTCCCTAATGAAGTGATAATGTACTTCTATGTGTTTCATCCTAGGCTATGCAACTTTGCTTGTTGCAATAAATGTCCCTGCTTTATCATTATGGAAGACCTTCATGTCTTCCATAAGCCAATTGAGTCATGATGCAATTGATACTCAGTCGATACTATGCTTTCAAATCTAGAAGATAAGCCATTGTAGGTTGCTTCTCGTTATGCAAGAGATAGCCACAAGACAATGTGTCTACATCTTAAGCTCAATTGGATGACAATACCAATGGAAGTCAATTCCACTTTGGTCATGTCACCCTTGAAGTATGGCAACAGCTGAAGGCTTCTCCCTTGGCATAAGTGCAAATTGACAAAGCAACCTAATTTGTCAGATTGGTTATTGCCCACAAAGTGGCAAAACACAATATACTCTTTAACCAATTGTTGATGATGGATGAAAATACTAATTGAGTAACACCTTCCCTGCTTAGCTTCACCCACATATTGGCTAGATACAATATACTCTCGACCAATTGTCGATAATGGATGAAACTACCAGTTCATAGGGGCTATTATTTCCACGTGAAATTATTTTTATATCATCCTCTAGCTATGCTCAAGGCCCTATTAGAGGTTGACCATTTCAGAGCACATGCCAGTTTGAAGCACCCATTCATTCTTGCTGATTGGTATAGTTGCTTATGACCATCTTACTTCTGCTAGACTTTGATGCCATGAAATAGTTAAGCAAACTGAGGCCATCATTTCAACTCCATCTTCAGCCATGTCTTCTCCTCTTCACTAAAATTGACAGGGGAAGAATGAAGGTGCTCAAGTTCCATAACTATTCAAGATGAAGGCACCATTTTGGGAGGTTTAATTGAGGAATAAGGCACCGGTTTTGGAGTGAATTAGGAGAGTTTTCAACATCCTCTCAGCAGCTCCATTTCCAGCCCATTTAGAAGCAAAACACAAAGGACAACAAGCCACTGAAGATCTACAGCAATAGTTTTACAGAAATGGATGAGCGAAGCATGAGCAAAAGGTAACCCTCCTTTGATAACATGATTGATGGTATATGTTGATAAATGTGTACAATATTTCCACGTCCATTTAAATATAGTGAAAACCCGAGGGCAATTACACAGCAAGCTTGAGCAAAAAAAGGTCAAGTGTTAGTGATGACGCTGGTCACTAGTTGATGTTTATAACAGCGTTGGTTGACAACTAACGCAATTGCCATAACCTAACCTAAGTTCCAGGTATTTACTCCTTTGCAACACCAACTTCCAAAAATCATTAAGCTCTAGAGTAAGAACATCAACAATGAAACACCATCAACAATGAAACACTGGCTTCCCAAAATCCTTAAACTCTAGAGTAAGAACATTAACAATCCAATAAAGGCCAAAGGCCAAGTAGTTTGATCAAAGGTAACTAAACTATTTACAAAAAGTCCCCATGCAATGTTTTACAAATTTGCACAAACCCACACCAAATCTTAATGGCCTCTCATGCGTTTACGTACTTTTAATTCAATGCACTTTTCAACCACCTTCCCAGTACTGGCCAATGAATGCAACTCTGATAGACCAGTAAGCATCTATATCAAAATGCATCTGAGCACATTGTTGACCTAGTTCTCGACATGCTTTACATATAGTCAGCAGACAACTTTAGAAAATCCCACTTCTGTGTGTGCACTTTAATTCTTCAGAACTTTCACATGCTCTTTTTTGTTAGAGGAGAGGCAGGTGGGGGAGCAACCATTCAGAATTCAGATCTACAACCTACATACAAGAGAATATGGAACTGACCAATAAGGAATGCCGCTGCTCAACATCATCCCAAGCCTAATTCGCACACGTTCCCAATTGATAATTGTCAGACACAGATAGGCACTCTAAGGCTTAAAAGCCACGCTGGTTCCAAAATATCAAGGTACACAGACCCCATTCAATTAAACATGACCCTACCACTACCTCTAACCCATGTCCTCAATTGTGATTCAAACTATCAATATAAAAGTGAATTGTGATTCAAACTATCAATATAAAAGTGAATGTATTTCTCCAAATAGACCAACTGCTGAAGCTAACCTTCGCGAGTATAAAAAAGAACCTTAAAGATGTAAGAATACACCCATTAGCCACAAATTGCTACTAAGAGTGGCTTTCCATACCAGACATGGCACTTAGCACTCGCATAACCAAATCCATGGCCATTGAAAAACTCTCTATTAACAAACATTACTTGCATGCCGCCCTTCAAAGAAGTTATGCTCCTATGCATTGATCTAGGTTTCTGCATGGCTTTCAGCCTTTGGTTCAGCATCTGCAGCAGACAAAGTCAACCCATGAATTTTCCATCTCTGGCAGAACAAACAGCCAGAAATTGCACAGGCTATATACCTTCATCATCGCTATCTGGTTCCTCCCCCATGTCAGCACCCGCATTGAAACTCTGCACATACACGGTGGAGAAGAAATGTCATATAACATTCTGTGCTGTTCTAAGCTAATACAATCTTGACCGCATTCTGTCACAGATGGGGAATTAGAATATAAATTTTAACTCACCGAGAAATCATCCATAGACCCGAGATCAAAGTTATCTACTGCAAACATTCAAATACACAAAAATTTAGAGAATAGGGACATCCAACAAATGCCACCAAATAACTAACAGTTAACAGCGCATTAATCATCCAAGCAACTTACGTTTGTTGGGCTCATTATCTTCATCTTCATCAACCCACTTGTCCCAGTCTACCTTCACATAGGGAGGAGATTTGCCTTCTGCTTTCAATAACCTTTTCCACCACCCCTTTTCACTCTTTTGAAGGACACAGAAAACATTTCTCAATCCTGTACCAATCTTGCTCTCCTGCATACAAATAAGGATGTGTAAATGAATCAGCATAAAGAATGGTGATCGCCAGAAATAAATCCCAAGCACGATTCAGCAAACAGAACAGTAAACTGCCCATAGCGGAAAAGTAACTAAGACACAAAAACTTTACCAGAGGCGATTGTGAGTAGTACCTCTACATTGATTTTATCGAAGAGATCTAAGTCCACTTCGTAAGACCCATTATCGGGTCCAACAGTAGCCAAAAATGAAAATTTGCCCTCTGGTTCTAATTTAACCTTTGGGTTCTTTGCATCGGGCAGCTCCACGGTCAGGAAAACTTTGTCAGACCTTTGAGCCCACTTCACCTCTGGATGCCGACTGCACATGCACAAAACGACCAATATCAATTCGAAGCTAGTGACAGGCCTACCTAAGGAACATACCCAAATCATGTGAGATGGCTGATACTTGCTGAACAAGGCTAACTGGATAGATTAAACGGATGATGACCCAATGTCAGACTAGCATACGTAGGCCATCAGACATTGACGGCGAGAACAGATCCAAGCCCATGCGATGTTTCAAGGGAGATTTAAACGGAAACGTTACTGGGTTTTTCTTATTAGGACAAACAGCGTTGGCGATTGAATCAAGCCCTAAAAGCTGGGGGGGGGGGGGGGGGGGGGAGGATGAAAGCGCTTATGCGTGAGGAAATGGGGCTCCAAAAAAAGGGAGGGGATGCAAGCAACAGGAGGAGATCGGAAAGAAGGGTAAAGGCAAGAAGTGGGGAGAGAGAGAGAGACTTACCCCATGGGAGAAGGATGGAGAAGGATGGAGGCGAGAGGCACAAGGAGAACTGGAAGCGAGGCTATGGCGACGAGAGCAAGATTGATAAGTTCTCGTCCGCAACAACCGCAACCACAGCACCAAAAAAAAACAGAGTCCAAAACCAGAAACACAACAACGAACAAAAAAGGGCTTACCTTAAACGAATATTTATTTAACGTTGAACCTTCTGGATCCTTTGCTTCTCCCTTAAGATTTTGCTTTTCCCCTAACTCTACCATTCCTGACCTCACCCACTCCGGTGGGCCCACCGCCTCGCGGCACGAAAGGCGTAAAGCATGATGATCTTCCTGCCGTAGGCTTTTCCCCTTAGTGCATCAAAACTCTACCATTCCTGACCCAAAACGATGGGCCCACCGCGTGGCGCGTAGTCATCAAGCATGATGATCTTATTGTCGTAGGCTTTTCCCGCTAGTGCATCAAAACTCTACCATTCCTGACCCACTCCAGTGGGCTCACCGCGTATCGGCACGAAAGGCGTCAAGCTTGATGATCTTCCTACCGCAGCAACCTCACCCCAATTTTTAGATCTTGCGCTTGCATCTAATCTGACTTCTCGTGAAGCCTGATGTTTTGCATCTAACCCATTAAGTCTTGCTTACTCTAAGCAACATAACCGCACTTGAAGAAGATTCTTTCCAAAAAGCGAAAGGTGCTCTTTCAAAACCTCATTATCTTGAGATTCCTTCTTCCTCACATGGACGCAAGACATTGGTTTGGGCCATTTTTAAAGCTCGAGAGATGCGTGAGAGGTTTGGAGCCGAACCTACTTATACCACTTTCCATATTAGGAGCATGTGGCAAATACAATGAAAATATTAAAGATGTGTGAGCATGTAGCGAAGTTTGTACAATGTATACACCGACCTCTTGGTCGGCCACCTAGGCTAGAGTACAGCCCCTTATAGGGTAGGTGGAGGCCAGAGCCCCTAGAGGGCTTGATATAAGGACCGAGAGGAGTAGTCGGCCATGCAACAAATGGGGGTTGGCCCACCTACTAGTGGGTTGGTTTTCTAGGGTAGGGGGTCGGCTATATGCCCCCTGCTGGTTGCTTGGTTGAGAATGTGGTTGAGAACGGGGCTGACCCTATATATAGGCCCCCCTCCCCTCATTTGTTTTCATCACTTTAGTACATTGCTTGGTAGAGGTGCAAAGCCAGCCCGCAATAGCACTTGAGGAGCAGAGTAGTGCAGCAGTTCATCCACTCCCTTGTGCTCCCGTTCTCTTGGTTGTTGAGTTGTCTGTTTGAGCTCTCCAATGGCTCATTGGTTTCGTGGTTTTCCCCTAGTTGTGGCGGGGTTTTCTCCAAAGATCACTTACAGTTCTCTTGTGTCTTTCTCTCCTTCTTAGTATGGTGTGTGTGTGAGGCGTGCTCTCTCTCTCTCTCTCTCTCTCTCTCTCTCTCTCTCTCTCTCTCTCTCTCTCTCCCTCCCTCCCTCCCTCCGTCCCTCCGTCCCTCCGTCCCTCCCTCCCTCCCCCCCCCCCCCCCCCCCCCCCCCCCTCTCTCTCTCTCTCTCTCTCTCTCTCTCCCTCCCTCTCTCTCCCTCTCCTCCCCCCCCCCCTCTCTCTCTCTCTCTCTCTCTCTTTCTCTTCCATTCATTTCCACTATACTTCTCACAGAACCCTCATCTGACTTGCATTTTTTTTGTTTTCATTTACCATTCTCTTTTGCCAAGAAGACCTTGCCTTTGAATCTCCAAAGATCAATGGAAATAGGTCTTTGAAAGTACCCAGTGTCAGCCTCTATCTTATGATCATTGTCATCATGAATGCTTTGTAGCTTTAAGGAAGCATGCTTAGAAATTATCTTGCAATCTGGGACTTTCTTTTTTTAATACCAATTGCCATAGCCAACATGATGCACTTATCACTCTTGGAATCAAACTTGCCACTGTTGTCCTTTGAATTGTTCTGAGTTTCTACCATTGTCATGAACTTTTTAAACCTATCAAGAAGTTTAGACCTTGCTTCATCAAGTAGAAAAAAACTTTTCTAGAGTCATCAATAATTTTGACAAAGTATTTACTACCACAAAGTGCTTTTGTATTAGTCACTGTGCATCTGTTCTAATGGTCTCTTGGATCTAGTGGATTGACCCTATTTCCCTTCACATAAATCTCTTACTTTAATAGATGTGAATCGCTTGACCATGTCATTGCATTCAAGCAACTGCATGAATTTAAAGTGAAGATGTCCATACCTCTACTGCCACAATTCAATGCCAATATGTGTAATTATGCATGCTCTTTGATCTGGTGTGATTGTGAGCTTGTAAAAAATGCCATCTCTAGAGTCTCAAACCACATCCAATAGTCCTTTGTGAGTGAACAAGAGAACTTTCTTATTATCAAAGAGAACCCAAATCTTCTAATCAACACATTGTGGAGCTGAGAGTAGATTCATAGCAAGTCTTAACACATAAAGCACATCACAAATGGATTTGATCTCACCATTTTGAGGCTAAATTGTTATGTCACCAAGGCCTTTGATTAGAGGTGGATGATTATCTCCAAGATGAACATGTAGACATCCCTTGACTAGATCAGGTCACAATTGTCTTGAACCAATCTGATTTGCAACACATGTGTTGAGATCCACTTGAATCCACCATCTAAATATCATGATTAGTTTTCTTTGATGCAATCAAAGCATGGCCTAATGTCTTTGAGATATCCAAGGTCTTTGAATGGCCATTCTAGCACAACTAGAACTCTTTCCACCCTTACACGATGCATCTTATGTGAGGCTTCACCTCCTTCTAACCCTTTTGGAGCATACTCTACTTCTATTGTATGGCCTATCTAACACAACACATCTTATGTGAGACTACACCTCCTTCTAACCCTTTTGAAGCATACTTTGCTTCTATTGTAGGCTTATCTAGTTGTGGCACTCTTTCCAATAGAGGGAGGAGGAGGGAGGACGAGGAGGGTGGGCACAGAAGGAGGAAAAGGGAGGAGGATGAGGAGGAGGAGGAGGAGGAGGAGGGATGGAGGAGGAGGAGGAGGAGGGAGGAGGAGGAGTAGAAGAGAGGCATTGAATGATGAAAGAAACAAACAACATTACTCAAAACACACCTTTAACAATGTCAAAGCAAGAAATCTAATCACCAAGGCAAAACATGATGGAATTAGTACATCTTTCAAAAATATAAAGGATTCCCAAAAGTAGTTTTATAAGATAGCATTAGATCAGAATGATTTAGGATAGGAAGAAACAAGCCTCACCATTCATGATGAGTTATGGAAGTCACCAGGAGAAACATAACAAGAAGGTTAAGGAGTGTTGTGTGAGTAGTTTCCATTTAAGAAAAATCAGTGTGAGTAGGTTCCCAAGAGTTATATTAAAGACAACAAGAACAATCAATGTTGCTAGAGAAGTTGGCAAATATTTGAATATAGAGAAGAGCTAGTTAAATATGATTTATTATGCTTGAGCTAAGTCGAGTAGGTCCTCACCCATCTCACGGCTCAAACCTTTTTGTGTGGATGTTGGATTTTTTGTACAAAACTTATAAATATTTAATAGAAAACCAAGTGCATAAAAATAACTTGCACTATATGATATATAATTTGTACATGTATATTTTGTATAGAGTACATGATAATTTGGGTACCAAATTTGCTAACCTTGAAAGGTGCCATGTTAGCAAAATTCTCCCACCTTCGTATAAAAGGAGCAATTTTTTTGAACAATTCAAATAAGGAGCTCTTGAATTCAAATAATTGGACCTACATTCCTTGATGGAGGCAGGATATCACCAAATGGGTTGCATATAGATGATCACGTTGTTAAGGGATTCTCGATGGTATCCACATTTGGCATTGACATATCAAAAGGTCGGTATGCTAGCCTATATACCAACATTTTTTTTGTCAATGCCAGATACCATCAAGAAGCCCTTGATGATATGACTAGAGATATGCAAACCATTTCATGATATCATGCTTGCATTAAGTCATATGCCTGCTTTCAATATGTGAAATAATGAGGGCATATCACTTAAAAGAGATGTGATATCAACAAATGGAGTACATATTTTGGATCTACTTGTTAAGAGGTTTCAGTTTATATCCATATACTGCATGCCTTGAAAAAGAATTGGGTGTGCTAAAATATTATCATGAACTATTATGCATGCCACTTGGACTTATCATGGATGAGGAGGAAGCAGAAAGAGGAAATCCAATCAATGGGGTTCCCATAATATCTTATGAAATTCTATATTTGGATACTTTCACTTAATCATCCTAGGATTGAACAATTCCACATCATTATATCAGTGCTTGATGTCTTTGTGTTTCTTTCAAATATAATGAAAACTTCTTCACAAAAAGAAATTGATGTTTCTTTGAAAAGAAATCACTTGAAGAAGGTTCGATCCTTCAGGACCTCTTAAACTAGTTTTCTCCTCAAAGTTAAAAAGTACATTTAAACTGTGTTTGTGCTATGTGAGATACAACAAATCATATGATTTCAAAATATTATAATTTGAAGAATTTAAAACATAGATGTAAAAATAAAGCAAAACACATCACATTTTTGTTTTGTAAATTTCAACTAAGAATCAAAGTTTATTATCAAGAAAACTATTTTCAAGCCTTACAAAGATCATAATCCAATTTATAAAGTAGAGCATATAAAACTACATAGCTTTGACAACTTGGGAATTTTAAAAACTCAAGATATAAAAATTTGTATGTTGCATATGCAATCATAATTGTGGGCAACTCAATGGCTTCAACATAGACATTAGGCTATCAAACTTTTTTTTTTTTTTTGGCCATCAAACTTGCTTGCCCTTGCAACATACATTGAGGATCCAAGTGATTGGTAGAAAGGGTGTTGGCCTAGGAGACATGGGCACTATCTCCTTGTAGCAATGCTCAATCATGATGACTACATTTCAAATCATTCAGAGCTAGCCAAGATAGGTGAAAAAAGCCTATGTGCACTTGTAGTAGCACAAATTTGTATCTATATAGTAGCACACATTTTTGTTGTTGATTTTGTTGACATTCTAAGGCTTACAATGCTCAAAAACCTTCTACCCACTCATCATGGCATGGTCCTTAGCTACAAATCCCAAGCATAACTATGTGAACTTGTAGTAACACACATTCTTATCTTTGAGTCTACTGACATTTTAGGGCTTGAAATTCTCAAAAACCTTCTACCCAATATTTATGTCAGGGTCCTTACTCACCAATCTCATGTATAACTTTGTTTGGATCTCAGGGGGGTCACTATGTATAAACCCTCTATACCACGTGCGTTCAAGGGATATTTCTAAAATCCCTTATCTGTAAATTTTTCATTAATAAAATGTACCCCTTTTCTATACAAATCTGTAAATTTTTTCCAAAACTATTTAAAATAGTCCCTTATGTATATTTATTTCTGTAAATTTTAGAAATAAAAAAAATCCTTCTGTTGAACTCACGTGATAGGGTTACATATGATGAGTGACCCCCCCAAGGTTTGGATCATCCAACAAAATGTACAAAGTAGATTATCCTTAGTCATTGATCTTGTAGTCACTAATCTGAAGTGCACCTTTGTTGGAAAAATGGTGAATACATAAGGAAACAATTTGTATCACAATATTGTGTGCTATACTTGTAAAAGAACAAAATAATCGTATATATCCTTTACATAGGCACCCTAGCCACCATAGGGAGTGAAACCTCCTAACTAGAGAGGGAAAGTGCCCCAAGGGTGGGTTCACACCACACTACTCATAATCTAACAAATCCCCGATGTAGTGGTAGTGTGTACATATACATGTGTACATATACAGAAGAATGGACCAATCATCGAAAGGAAGTAAACATAAATCCTTGTCAATATTTTCCATGGGTAGTGCCTTGCTAAAAAGATCTACCATGTTCTAGTGTGTAGGAAAATAGATCAAGCTTATATTTCTTATGAGAAATCTCTCTTTGACATACTGATAATGCACCTTAATGTGTTTTTGTGGGCATGAAACATAGAATTCTATGCTAGCACCCTGACAGTTTAGTGAGAATAGGAGTGGGTGGCTATAGACCCCATCAAGACCTACCATCAATCTCCTGATTTGTACACTCAACTATAGTTGTGAAGGCTACCCTATACCTAGCCTAATGTGAAGAGGTGGCCATAGTGGGTTGTTTCTTACTCAACCAATTGGCTTTTGGGTTGTCCATATATCTTCTCAACTATGACATTGCGAACTCAATGTTAGGACGGCTTGTGTTGCATAAATAAATAAGGCAACCAATTGCCTAGCTCTATAGAGTGGCATCAAAAGACTCACTATTGTCATACATGGATAGCTTAAGCCCATGTTCAATAGTAGTTGAAATAGGCTACATACCCTCAACATCCTCGCTTCTAGTGCTCTCAAGTGTGGAAGTCCTTGATCCCTCCTCTTCCTTATTGTTTAGATGTACCCCTTTTGAATAAACTTCTCCAAAAAATGGTCTTCGGCTCCTTTTAAAAGGTCCCCTCCTACGATTTTCCTCTACATAAGGATCCTGCAGAGAATTGGGTAGTTTTTCAAAAATTATATCTTATATCTTCTTGGATAAATTTTTATATCTGGTCAACTCAAATGATAGGCTAGAATGTTAACATCCTCCAAAATCAAAGTATTGACTGATTGCATGTTCTTTGTATCCCTCTCATCTTTGGTCATTTGTTTGATGATACCACTACCTTCTGATTGTAACAACCAGCAAAAGCATCGATGGACTTTGTGAAGTACCGAGTTTTTGCTTGGGTAATTCTCCGTATTAGTACTACTAAACATCAATCAAGAAGTTACAAGAAATATGAGATTGTACCCCCTCATGAGAACTCTATGCTCTTCCGATTAGGGGGTTTCAATGATGATTATACTTTCATTCTCCTTATTCATTTTTAACACTTTGCAATCTAAAATGGCAGCTCATACACTTGATGCCCAAACTGCAACCAAAATCCAAACTTAAGATCCTCGATTAAGCCACTCTAGATGTATACAACTTCTTATGATGGTGCTTCATCCTTCTTGTCCTAAGGTACGTTTTGTTTCCTTTCCAGAAATGCTTCTACTACTTTTGCTTGGCATTATAGATATTGAAAGATGGATCAACATTATGAGATCCTATCATGCTTTGAATGCCGCATGGGCATTAAAATGCAAGTATCCATTTCTTGTCTCATATTTCCACTATAATATTTTATTCTACAAAGAATGGGTGCCACCAAGTCCACACTACATCTGAAAATATTCGGCAATATTAGTAATAGTCTTGTGGAAACATGCAAGCCTTTGGATTTGTTTTCCTAGATTATTTTTTTGCTCTAGATTCTTTTACAAGCCATTTTAGTTCTAATTTATTCAATAAACTCCCACCCTTCTAGGTATGAACTTCAAGAATGGGGCACCATGAGTAGTAGGTGGCCATGTGGAATTGAATGAACATAGTTTTTCCCAAAACAAAATTTTTCCATTTGGACCCTTTCTTATTCAAAACTAATGCTAGAAGCCTTGATCATTCAAAATTTCAATGAAATGATCAACTTTGTTATCAGCAAATACAAAATTTCTAAATCAATTGTCTCACGAAGTTTGAAATTCTTGGTTCAAGAACACAGCTTAGAAATTTCTTGAAGGAAGTCACCATGTCTCTTTTCATCATAGTCAATAGAGAATTTGCTAAGCATTTAATCTACTAAACATCTAATCAAGGTGATCGTCTGTGTGATCAACCAATGGGAATCAGTGCTTCACAATTTTGAAAATTCCAGTCTCCATAAGCACAAAAAGGTAAGAAAAAACCACTTCATTTTTATTCTCTCTAGATGTATTGTCTAATAACACATATAAAATTAGTGGAACAAGCCTTCAATGGTTTGAGAAAACTTCATTCATTACTATGACTATAAGGTTCAAATTATTTCTTGGATTGCAAATACCTTTGATATTAATGCCGCAAGATAGACCATACAACCTACCACATAGTACTGATTGAAACACTCCTCTTTTAGGTCTTTTGGAACAAGTTTGAAATGTGGGAGATTTAGTCTTCTTTTGGTCTATACCATCAATGATAAATGGTCATATATCTGTCATCTCGTTCATAGGCTTTCTTCCTCTAATTTAACATCTTTTGACTTTTTTTTGCTTGCATTTCTCTATGTGTTTGTAGATCTTTGATTCACATAGCTGTGAAATGCACCCAAAAAATTTTATAATAATTCTTGCATGTACGTACATTGGTACTTCATGGATTACCTTATATTAAGCATGCTTACCTTTCTTTTGCCTTCAAACTTGGCATGGCAGACCTTCCTCAGACCTTCTATCTCTTGCTGCATGCCATTGTCCAAAGCAGAACATTGGTCCATCAATGTTTCTTCTTTTGTGTCTTATCTTCAAGATTTGATTGCATTAGAGGGATTCTTTTCTTCTTTCTTTCTTTTGCATGTTTTCTATAACAGTTTGATGTATGCTCAATCTTTCCACTAGATCACATGTTGATGTCATGCCAAATCCATTGGCATAGGTTTCATCTTGCATATTCTAACATCTTGATCAATAATACTTTCGTGTCCTCAAAGTGTTCTATTTCTTCAAAGTTTCATCTAGAACTTTGGATGATGCCTATTTCTACCAATAGATTTTGTGCTTCTATGATTAAGATGTTGTGAAGGTTAATTGCATTTGCTTCTTCTTCAAAGATATAGTTGGAATAATGAGACTAAAATTGGTCATCATATGAGATGAATCTTGGGATGATTTTTGGGGTTTTTCCCTCTCCCAAAATTTGTGATAACATATTTGATGTGTAGTTTTTGTATGAATTTTTCATATTTGGACTTTTGCATATTGATGTTAACCATGGTGACTTCCTCTAAGTCACTATGTTAGCCTTGATTTTTGACATTGTTTATGTGCATA
This sequence comes from Dipteris shenzhenensis, assembly GCF_047967505.1. Taxonomy (NCBI): domain Eukaryota; kingdom Viridiplantae; phylum Streptophyta; class Polypodiopsida; order Gleicheniales; family Dipteridaceae; genus Dipteris; species Dipteris shenzhenensis. Next base: position 29,697,597 of record NC_141613.1, read on the forward strand.
TCTATATTTTTGGATCTATCTTTGTGTTACTTCTCATTCTATCAATTATTTTGTTAGGAGCTATGTCCTTTGCATGTACTGTGGTTTCCTTTATAGGAATTAGGAATATTTCTTTGCAATGGTCCACATCTTGAACTTGAAAGATATGTTAGTGGAAGATAGAGAGGTCTATCAATCTCTCTTTTGCTTTTGGTTCTTACCAAAGTTCGTAAATTAGTTTGTGGAAGTTGGTAATTAGAATATGCAACTCATAGTGAATGAGGCATGTATGTTGACTAGAAGTTACTTGTTAAATAACTCTTTGATGGAGTTTCTTTAGTGTCAAATCTTGGCTCATTGTTGGAACCATATGTGGAGGCTTCATATATGTGGATGGAACACATCTTTAGGGGAGAAATAGAGTATCAAAAGGGCCTCATAAGGAATGTATTAGGGGAGGATTATGGGGCTAATTCAATCCAATGGTGGATTAATCCCACAATTGAAACTGCCTGCTATCGATAACCTTTACACATCACCACGAGAGGGGCCACCTTTGTCAAATTGGAAATTGGAAATTTCAATATTGGAAATGCTCCTTGCCTCCTTCCACCATCCTCCTCCTCCTCCCTCCTACAGCCAACTCCTCCTCATCCTCCCTCCTGCTACATGGCTCCTCCTCCTCCTCCTCCTCCTCACTCCTCTCTCCTCCTCCTCTTCCATGAGTATCCACCTCCTCCTCATCTCTTCCCCCATGTGGTTTCTCCTCCTTGTCCTCATACTCGTCCTCCTTTGCATGATCCTTCACCTCCTACTCCTCTTCCATGAGCCTCCACCTCCTCCTCGTCTCTTCTTCCATGTGCTTTCTCCTCCTCCTCCTCCTCTTGCATGACCCTCCACCTCGCCCTCTTCTCTTCGCCCATGTGCTTTCTTCTCCTCCTCCACCTCTTGCGTAATCCTCCATGTCCTTTTCTTCTCTTCCCCCATGTGCTTTCTCCTCCTCATTCTTGTTTCTCCTTCCTCCTACTCATACCTACTTCTCCTCCCTCATCTGCATGCCTGCTTCTCCTCCCTCTTGCATCTGTTGCCTACTTCTCTTCCTCCCCCTACTCATGCCTATTCCTCCTCCCTCTTTCTCATGATTACTTCTCCTTCCTCCTACTCATGCCTTCTATATTGTGATCCTTCCTCATCCTCATTCCTACCTTACCTTCTATCAGGGCCTTCCAAGCTCTCTCTACACTCTGTGACTACTCATGGACCCTATTAAGTACATCTCCAACATGTACCATGTGAACTTACAGTGGGGGGCTCACTATACAAGCATATGTAGTTTGGGAATTAGGGGAGCTTCTAATGTGCTCCATAGTATCATTTGCAAGGAAAGATGCATATTGACCTTTGGGTGAAAGGAATCTTATATCTTATGGACCTTGCCACCCAAAGGTACCCTCGTTTTCATACAATACATGATATTGTTTGACTTGTTGGTGGCGATTGACATTTTGGATTGCTTGGTTATTGCAACCAATTTAACCATGCTTAGACAATGGATATGCAAGCAAATGAGGTGTGTAGAGCATAAGAAGAGTAACGAGCACATTTTTGAAATAGTATCATTGTTGCAATGGACAATTCCATACAAGATTTTCAACAAGGATCTTCATGACAAGCCCAATGGATTGGACTCAGAGGATACAAAAAGAAAATATCTTCAGACAGATCTATCTATTTCTAGATTCAAAGTTCCTCAAAGAAGGATTGGGAAAAGACAAATAGAACAAGTGCAAAACTAAAGGAAATACCTTTGGAATTGAAGGTTAGGAAAAGACAACCACAATCTACATATGCATTGGCACCCAATGATGGTGCTCAAAATAGGAGAATCTAGCAATGCCCTTGAAGTCTTGCATCGTCTCTCAAGCACCCTGCACATACAAGCGTTTATGTCTTGGGTCCTTCAGCATTCCAATGAAATCACCTGGCTCCAATTATCTTTTTAGAGGGTATGAAGAGTCAATACCATCCATGTCTATTAATCCCATCATCCTCCATGAAGTTGCTAAAGAAGAGCACACGTGAATCAGTAGAAAATTTAGCACCATGGATATTCCAAAGCAAGCAATTTTATTGAAACACTAGTAGCTTGTGATGTTGGTGGTGTAGATTACACATATATCTTTAAAAATTTTCAAGTCTACTATTGTGGAAAAGTATAAGAAATCTGTAGTGCCACTATAAACATCTTGGTCTATACATGCATGGCAAGATACAAACCGATGTTCTGGGTAAATGCTTGGAGGATACCTTTGTGTAGGTAGCACAATGAATTGGAAGAGTTAAAAGAATGTGGTATCCAAGCATTAGGGATGAATGATTTTAATAATTTTTAATTAGATGTTGAGAATTTGTAGAGAGCTATGGTCAAATTCTATGGAATGAGAGAAGATGGTAAGAAGAATTCCATATTTGCATTCCACTTAGTTTCATTTTCTATATCCTAACTATTTTTCTCATTCATTGTAAAAAGTGTCATCAAAATGTATGCATATCAATTGGTCAAAGATCTCAAGCTAGAGAGGATGTGAACATTTGTGTTATGAATAAAGCCGTACACTTTGTTCAAGAGGACAAGGAAGTTGCACAAGATTTCTCAGTCCACTTTAAAAAGGACATACGGTGGCTTGTAGCATTTGAGACTTCAAAAGAGTGCCATGAGACATTGAAGTGGATTCTCGAGACAATAGGCATCCCATCAATTATAAAGGACAAGATGGAGGGGAAACATTGTAAGTGGATGGGCATGTAACATTTCAAGTTCAATGCCCTATTGCTAGTGATTTAGACTTCAAAAGAGTGCCATGAGACGTTTGAAGTGGGTTCTAGAGACAGTAGGCATCCCATCAATTATCAAGGACAAGATGGAGAGGAAACATTGTCAATGGATGGGCATGTAACATTTCAAGTTGAATGGCATGTTGCGATTGATTTGATGAATATTTGCATGTGTTATCAACAATGAGCTTTTGATACTTCAGTGGCCAATGATCCTCCCATTCGGCCTCCCCCCCTCTTGATCCCCCCCTGCCTCCTCCCTCCCTACAGTCTCCTTCCCCCATTGGGAGAGTGACATTCTCTCCTTTAACTAAGGGCTAGTCCCTAATTGTGACAAAAAGGACTTGAAGTAGGATTCCATCTTTCCCATTGCACTAGAGAGAGTACTTTACATGCTGTGGAGCTACTAGGAAGAGTACACATATGTACTTTACATGTTGAGCTATGCATACTTGATAAGATGTTATATTTACATCTTGTTTTATGCTTGGAATTTGATTTGGAGAGGCGAATCTACACATTGCATTGTACAAGTTGAGGAGTTTCTTTCAAATATGGGATTCCCTAAAGGATGTGAACATGTAAGGTAGACAAGGAAATGTTAGGGGCAACACAACATCGTCTTGCCAAATTTTCCATGGGTGGAGCAAAAGCAAGGAGATTCTTATCCAATCACAATCTTGACAAAGAAAAATATACATTAACTCATAGTAGCTCAGGTTGGGAATACTAGAAAGCTTTGCATCAATGCACTACTAATTAAGCTTAACATCCTGAAATAGCAACTTTGAGAGTAAAAGTGTGGCAAACATTCAATGCATTAATAAAATTGATTTGCCAAGGTCAAATCGATGAGATGTATTATTAAAAGTTCAGGATGGCATTGAAGGAATTCATGCAGTTAATGCAAAAAGCATCAAGGGAGTCACTTACTAAATATTACATGGTAATCATATCACCATCACAATCTTTTGCACTTACTTTATTTAAATTTGACTAATAAAATTATGTTCATTCATGTCTCCAGCATATTCTATATCTACATGGACCATGTTTTGTAGAGAAATGGGGGCCTCTATCCATTCACAACGCATGGAGAAGGCACACTAAAAAGGCAGGTGGTATCACCCATAGCAATGCATTACACAAAATGTTTACTTGATTTTTAAAGACCTTTAATAGATAGGACTCTCAAGTGTCAATAAAATAAAAGGCATTACAACATGCAAAAGTGGTTCATGTTTTATCAAAGAACAGAAGGCATTGTGCTTAAAAAGCATCTAGTCAAGGAGTTGCACAGTAGTTTTGTAAAGTAGACTTAGACAAGGGACCAAATGGGTTCATAGAGAATTTGAAGCTATGCTTTGGATTTGTGATGAGTAAATTGCATGCTTGGACCTCAAAATGTTGTTCTAAATTTTATAAAGATGCACTTGAGTGCATGGGCATGGAATTGTGTATATGTGTTCGGAATATGGGGGGTAAGGTGGTAGGGGGGGAAGCACACTTGACAAACCCTTATTTTAGAGGGCCAAAGAGACTTTAAAAAAGAGGGACTAAAGGCACTCTATCGAGCCAAGGTAGCCTACGTTAAGATATTTATTTGGTCTTTTAAGACCTTAATAGATAAGAGTTTGAAGTGTGAAAAGAAAAGGCATCAGAACTTGCAAAAGTACTTCATATTGTATCAAATATCAAAAGGCATTGTTCTTGGAATGCATCTATAGGGAGTCGAGGAGTTGCACATTGGTTGCAACATAGAGTTAGATAAGGGAGAAGATGGGGTTCATAGAGAATCTGGAGGTATGCTTTGATTATACATGGCTTTGTGATGAATAAAGTGCATATTTGAACCTAAAAATGTCATTCTAAATTTCATAAAGCTGCGCTTGAGTATAGGGGCATGGAACTATGTGTATGTGTTTGGAAGACATGGAGCATGGTAGTACAGGGTGGGACCATGCTCCACAAACCTTTATTTTAGAGGACCGAATAAGAATTTTAAAAAGAGGGCCTAAAGTACGTTCAAAAGTCTATGTAAGGCATTTCAAACCTTAGATTCACATTTTCTATGGGAAGGGTTAAAAACATTGCCAAACCCACTAGATCCATATTATTCCCACTAGACCCATATTAGTGCTCCACCTCAAGTTTCTTCCCCCATCTTCATAGCATACTTTGAATGCACTCCTAGTGACCAAGACAACTCACTTTGTTCAAACCATGATCGTCCTCTATCGTCCCCTAACCCTCATCACCTATCCCTTAACCCTCACACACCCACACCCTTGCACACCTCCACTTCCTCTCACACACCCGATTAGAAATCCCCCTTCATAGAGCAACTAGAATCCCCTCCACAAACCTTGGCCCAATCCCTCCACTTGATTGAGCTACTAAGGAGAAAACCCAAGGCACATTGTTTACAAGACTTCAACATATCAAGAACCTCATCAAAGAACTCATGCTCAAGCAAAGTCCACCTTGCTTCCAATTGTTTCTATGGTATTAGCAAAAAGTGATGATCCACTAGCCACGGTAGTAGTGAGATATTAGTAGCCTCTAGTAGCTTCATAGCCTCTAGCAAGTCGATGGCAGAAGAGGAAGACAAGTTTAAAGTTGACACCAAGAAATATTCTAGTACATCACCTTGTGAATATTTCACGTTATATGTTATCTATGTTGAGTTTGATGCACTTCATGATTTTGCATAAAGAATATAGATTCTGTAGGGGTAGATGAAGGAATCTAATTGTGGCATAGAAGAGAAAGTTCATTGGGATGTATTCTATTTGAAACACAAAAAATTTCCACAGGTTAAAGCTAGCCATTTGGACACCCTCCAAATGGCCAAATTTGTGCCATGGTAGGCTTTGGTGTTTTTAGACAAAACATGCCATCTTGATGAAATTTCTTTTCTGTTGTGGTCATATTTCTTCTAGATTTCTAAAAAATTATCATTAGAGTGGCCAAAGTTGTTAAGAGCATTTTATTAACTTGGAATATTTATCATCATGCCCTAAGTTGAATTTAAAATAGTATACGCAATATTGAAACAATACTTAAGTGCATGGAATATGATGAGTACTATAACTTTCGCATTGTAACTTAGATTTTAGATATCTTTAAGTTCAAAATTGAGAGCACGAGTAGCTCTACAAGACTTAACCAAAAAAATATGATATCCCCAACTATTCAAATTCAAATAGGTAGGGTGTCCCCAAAACTTCAAATTCAAAGCAGAAGACCCCTTAAAAATTAGTGACAAGGTGATGTGGTCATAATTTTTTTATTGCTTTCGATAAAAAGTAGATTTGAAGTAGGCAATCTTTCCATCGTGGAGCAAGTAACTACTAACTCGAAATTGAAGCTGAATCCTTCTATTTTATCAATTCTTTATTAAGGAAAAAAGAGAATGAGTAAAATAGTGGACATGAGATGCAACACAGGGTCCGTTAGGACCCGATCCTCCCTGCAAATGTCAGGGGTGTTGATTTATTATTGATTTTGTGATGTCCATATTTTGGAAGCTAAAGTCCAACAAATACATGAATAAGGCGATACAATAACTGATCCTCGTTGCAGTTTTTACAATATTGTCACATGGATTACAACAATATGAACAAAGGTGTAGTCATCCTTCAATCTTGCATCCATCTTGGATTTCCTTGCTCCCTCGCATCGATAACATGCATTAAACGAGAGGAATGTTGTAAGAATTTAGTTTTAAAATAAGAAAATTTAAATGAACCAGTAATTAAAAATATTTATATTATAATATATAATATATAATTATTATAACCACACATAGTGTGAGCAGGGAGGAGGCACGCTTCCTTTCCCAAAGAATTATAATCCGAGGGAACGGGCCCTTCCCTGGGTGCCGAGATAACGTCGAGAATATTAGCACCGAGGTTGAGTCTCGCGAATGAATAAGAAACTGGCATATTACCTGAATGTCAATGGTCGTAATCGTAGTCGAACGCCGAGAGACTATCCAAAAAACTTGCAATGTGACCCTGAGAGGATCTGCGTGTGTGCTTGAGCGAGATGATTCCAACATTCTCAGATCGTTCACTAGACTCTGGACAGCACAAAAAGAAAACTATTATTAGAGGAAGTCCGAAGTAGAGCACGTAGCATTCTCACTCTCCACTTAGCTACTCCACTTAGCCAGCATTACATGCCTCTTCAACCTCGGGAAAATGGGGGTTTGATCACTGTAGTAAGTTGAGCTTGTGAGAGTAGAGCATAAGGTCATCACGAGGCTCTCCAAAGCTTCACATGCCAATAAGCCCAAACTTGCAAATCAAGTAGACCATCTCTTTAATCGAATAGGTTTGAAACGTTTATATAGTCTTTTTATTGTGAAAAGCACCTATATGCTTTTAGTGTTTTAGTTAAAAGCTCAGCTTTTACATCAAACGAAATCAAGGACATAAGATGAAACCAGATCAAGGGCTTAGATTCATGACAATTAGCTCAAGGGGGTGTGAGAAAACCCAAACATCTCCCTAGATACCTGCCGTAAAGATGAAACTAGATCAAGGGCTTAGATTCATGACAAGTGGCTCAAGGGGGTGTGAGAAAACCTAGGTTGCCTGCCGTAAATAAGGAAAAGGCATATGTTCACATACAAAAGATTTCCTCTATGCCCTAGCTTAGACGTGGTGTATTTAATAGTCTGGAATTCAAAAGCTATATTACCTTATATGCATCAATGACAGATTCACCATTTAGCCATAGATCAATGAGAAATTTTAGCTATGACATAGAATTTCACAAGGTTGAGAACATTATTACAAATAGATCTTTGTATTACAAATTGTCAATTTAGGGACAAAGAGGCTTCCTGGCCTCTCTCTCTTATTTGCCAAATCTAGTAATCAAGAATAGGGGCTATTGAATCCCGACTAAGTTCCAAGATCTAAACCTAGTAGAAATAGCACTAAGGCTCTCCTCTCTTATAGCCAAGAATACGGTTGTTGCCGTCAATGCCACGCCATGAATATTCAAGGCAAACACATTGAGGGTAGCCATGCAATGGATCAAATTGACCTTGTCAGCATTCTGAGTGATGTCAAAATGCCTAATGATCCACGACAAGGCCATACACTTCACAATTCAATAGGCCTTATCGTGGAAGACCTTGAGCAAATGTGGTTCGAACATTGGCCCATCGAGAAGAGAACTCATCAACCTTTAAATGCCTCCTACAACAACCATCAAAATAGTCCAACTCAAAGATCATGTGGCTACTTATTGTCATAGCATTGTCTTATTCTGTGCCTTTCTCTCTTCCAACATTGATTGATCTTGGAATTTTGTCTTGTCCCATGTGAGAGGTGGATGCTTCTTTAGTGGTGGGCTGCACATTAGGTAGTAAGGAATAAATTGACTTGTCTACATCTTTCAATGTAGCCAATGTCATGATTGATCTTGTTCGGTGTGAGAGGTGGATTCTTCTTCAGTAGATTAGGTAGTAAACAATAAACTGACTTGTCTGCATCTTTCAATGTAGCCAATATGATGAGGTGATCTTCCATTGTTTGCTCCTCTGATCTCCAAATTTAGTATCTTTGGCACTGGTGTCATCATCAAAACCACAAAGCACACCCAATGCCTCATCTTGCATCAGGATATTTTGCAAACAAGAAATAAAAACTTGCAAACGCATAAAACAAGACAACCTTGTCCATTTAGAGACAAATTGAACTTCATGGCTAGGCCCACATCTTTGTAATCTTGTCCTCATATGATTGTTGAGTCCACCATGCTTGGTGCCAAATTTATTCTATCTCGTTGCTTCCACTCTAAGCAATATGGGTTTCTTCATGGTCGGAGTATTCATAAGGCCATTTTGAATGTTTTGCTCACAATTGATCACTCAATTTCCCAAAACCTTGTAGTAAAGTCTTGCTAAATGGCACTTACTTGGACCACTATAATGACCTCTAAAAATGGTCAAAATAGCATGGAAAGTATTCGCTTAATGTACTTGAAATATAGTTCAAAATGGCACTCAACATAAAGCCCAAAGATCAAAATACAAAAGCCTACATTTGAGTGTTTTTAGGCTTTAGAAGAAAACTAAGAACAACTTTGATTTGTGGTGTTGGAATGAGTGAAAGCCTTCTTTGATGTTCGCCAAGGCTTGACATAATCGACCACAAGTCGGATTTGTGATGTGGAACAAGAGCATCTTGGAGTAGAGGTAAAACTGCCCTTGATTTACCAAAATTATTGAGACAATTAATTAAGTGGTGAAAAAAGCTAAATTATCACATATGAAAACTTTGTGCAATGGAAGAGTGTCACTATCTTATGCTTCCTCTCCCCCACTAAACATTTGCAATATCTGACTGGATGATTTTGGACTTTTGCCTTAAGCATAGAATACTCACATAATGCAATCTATGTAACGCATTGAGTTTGACAAAAATGAGGCTCAACTAAAGTTTTTACTCAAAAACCAAGCCTTTCCTTGATACAAATTCAGAGTCCAAAAGTCTACAATTTTTAGCTGTTGGGGCTTCTGCACCCGCGTACGATATTTTAATATAGTTGAACAACTGATCACCACTTGGACAAAATTCAAAGAATTTGCATGTGATAGAAAAATATACCTAGAATAGATCCAGTCGTTCAAATTGGTCATACAGGTAGCAAGTTGGTCAGACAAGGGGGCCTTCTGACGCCTATATAAAGCCCACATTAGACACAAGAAATGCAGTTCAGGGCACCCACTTTCCAAGCAGACGTGTTCCAGCAGGTCCTTGCCTTGGATGTAGAGTTCAATAGTGGGGCACCATATCCAGAGCAGAAGGGTAGCTGAGAAGACAGGTTATGGGGCTCCCCTGTAAGCCAATGAAGGTTTTAACTGGAGGCAACAACCTGTGGATTCAGATCTAGCACCAGCGAAGCAGCATCCCGCTGTGCTGCTCCAAGTCGTCTACATTGTGAATCACCTTTTGTACCTATCAACTGGTCCTATCTTTGGACATTTCTATTGAAGTTTTGGTTTTGATTGTCTATCTTTGTGAGTGTGTGCGAGAATGACATGGGATTGGGTTGCAACAGCCCCAAAGAGAATATTTACTGCTATTGCTGACCCAAAAGGCTGAATGCAACTGTTGCCCATGGGCAGAGAACAAACTGAATGAAGGGGAGACCCTTCGGATGGCAGGCTGCCCTCTGCTCCTTGCCCCTGTTTGCTGTCCAGACCGAGGCTGAGACTAGAGGACCTGCTGCTGCTGTAGGCTGACCTAGTTGCTGAAAGCTGATCCCCGAATGAGAAGGTGTAAGGCCCCTTTTATATAGGCAGATCTGCTGGCCGACTTACTCTGTGGCCAGATCTGCCACAGACAGGCCCGACCTGCTCAAGATCCAACTGCTGACCCCTACTCTACTGCCAATCTGTTGCTGACGTCAGCTGTACCTGCAGTGCGCCTGCTTTCTACCTGTACCCAGTATCTGCTGTCCCATACCTGTCCTACGGTATCCATCTGCCTGCGGGTGATATCAGCAGGCCAATACAGCCTGTACAGCTGCTGTCCTGGGCTGCAGGGTGCTGCCAGCAAGGCAGCTATACCATGTCCTTGCAGATGTTAAGATAGTATTCCTCAATAGCTCTTTATCTAGCGACACATTGATCTTTTGAGGATCCTTATATCGGTATTTGTATGAGGTGCACTGACATTCATGAAATCGAATTTAGACCATCTTGTAACCTGAACAATCGAATCTACCTCTATTAGAGTTGCTCCATTCAATAAGGAAACATAATTAAAAGAAAGTACCTCACAGGACTCTAAATTTATAGGTCATGTTTGAAATTAAACACCATGCCTCCCTGAGGGCTAAAATCCAGGTTGGAAAGAGTGGTGCCAATCACATCCCTATTTCCCCCTTGCACAAAAGAGCTTTAAAGAACTGCCCAAGCAGCCCAAGCAGCGCTCAATCTTCGAAAGGCTATATACAGAATGCAAAAGAAGAAGAAGTAAACATTGCAATTCAAGAAAAGTATAACAACCACTTTAAGGAAAGAAAACAATGAAGAAACCAAAAAACAAGTAAAAGGAGACCACTCATTTATATACACTGAATGGGCACACACACACAAAAACACCACAATAATTGACAAAATAGCTGTCGGGACATATGCACCTTCCAAACATAATCCATGCAGCACACATAAAAATATACCATTATAAATTTCCTGAAAAAACGGGAAGAAAGAAATCAAAGAGAGAGAGAGAGGGGGGGGGCGGGGGGGGGATTGAACAGAAATAAAATAGGGACGATAAGTTCACACTTGCGTGCATGTAGACTAAATTATGTTCCAATATTTAAAAGAGAGATTTAGAGGCGGCTCGACTGGAAACAAATTCTGCTATCAAACTAGGCAAGAAATTTAAAAGAATACTTACAAAATGTATACGACACATTAAAAGTAGTATAAACATAAACCAAGAGCATGTGGAGACGATTCAGAAATATCATGGTGAAGACTCAGGAATTGGTAGCCATCAGCCTGCTCGCTACGGCAAATGAGACCCATGCATCGATACAAGCATACTCCACCTGTAGAGGGTCCAAAATTCGCTTGGCCCAGTTGCTCATGGTGATTTTTTTGGGCTTTGGCATGTTCAAGCCCAGAACTTCCTGCACCAGCTTCTTCAGACCAGCATTTTTCAAGTCACCTCGGTTCAGCTTCTGTGCAGCAAATGTTGTAAGCTCAATGATACTGTCACATGCCAGTCCATGGTCCTCGTCTAACTTCTTAGTATCAGCTCTGATGTTCACCCCTGCAAGCGTCTTTCGAGGATCCAGAAGAAAGTGTCCCAAGGCATTGGGTTTTCTGTCAAGGAACAGCATCTGTATGATAAGGCATTCTTTCTCTCCACACACCTGCAAGAGAGCCACTTTGTTGTTGGAACCCGCTTCAAAATTGGGCCTCCATTCAACATCAAATCCAAATAACTCGCTGACGCCTTGTCCACCGATCCACGCTTGTATTACAGAAGCTTCCTTTGTGATGGTAACAGTGACTGTCTGTCCCAAAGCATTCACGTCTGTTCTGGTTGTTTGGGCATCTGTTCTTGGCATCCTTTTTGCTAGTGAACGATCTTCAAGAACAGACCGCTTCCACGAGCACGTGGACCTTCTGTCTTCCTCCCCTAACTTTCTTTCCCACCCACTTCCAATATCTGCATGAGCTGTAGCTTGCTGCCCGACGAAAGGCTTCCCCGACTTGGGATTCCCATATCCAAATTCAAGCACACCATCTCCTCGACTTCTGCCAATAGTGGATTGGTTCGAGCTCGCTGCAATGTCCGTTCTCTGCTTAAAGCCCACCTCGTTATAATGCCTAGCGGAGGCCTCTGCGCGAGAGCCTGAACGCACAAACGAATCATTCCTCCTTCCTTTCTTCCAATTCTTTTTCTTCTTACTTTCCTCTATGCCAGTAGGATGTAAAGACCCATAACGGCTTCTTGCTAACTGAAGCTCCGTGACAGAGCCAGGGCAGTATAAAGATGCGGAGCTCGCTGGAACGAAACCTTGTGCCGGAAACGGAGAGACGCTCTCATTCGCTTGACCCCGGGTGCGAGTGTACTCGTAGGCAGGCGGATGTCTGTAAGGAGGGGCGTCTATCTGTCGCTCCCTCCCATCCATTTGCTGGCCAACCTCCGCACCCCACTCCGCACGAAGCCGCTGCTTGCCACGGAAATCTTGCCTCGCATCTTCCCGGTCGTGGTGGTGATAGGATTGGCCATCAAAGGAAGGGAAGGAGGTGTAGGAAGGGGGTCTGGGAGGCAGGTACTCAGGGTTCTGATCGAAGGGAGACGCCATAGTTTGCTCAAACTCTTAGATGACAAAGAGGATACTCTGTGTGTGTGTGAGAGAGAGAGAGAGACAGAATTCTTCTTCCCTGCTTGCGTGCCTCTTAAGGACCTTAAAAGTAGTTGCTTTAAATGAAACCTGAGAAACACCTCTTTCCTTCCTTGCTTGCTTCTAAGTAACTTCCTTTTAATGAAAGTTGAGATGAGATGAGATGCCACATAAATGCGTTTAACATCGCATTCTTTAACGCTTCATTCGTACTTTCACACTACAAGAGAGTTTTTGGCCTGCCACTTTTAAAGTGGAAGCCTAAGTAATGGTGTGGCAGGTGAGGAAAGCAAAAATCCTGATTTATTTAATTACAGGAAAATTAAAGTTGCATTTGCCGCCCCGTTTTTGCGGTCCACGTGGTACTCACATGTTTCCAATGGATTTGTCCTTGTATTCCCTCCAATTAACGTTCTTGCATGGCTTTGCGTCGTCTAGTTTGCATGGATGTGGGCTTCGTCTCCCACGCCTCCCTCCCTAGCTCTCGATTTCTCCCTTTTCTTGCATTTTTCTCTTCCTTCCATTTCGCAGTTCGTCGCTTCGTCATCATCCTCCTGCCTGCCGTTTCGCGGTGTGACAAGGTATGTTATAGTGTATGTTATAGTGTACTCGCAACGCTTATCGTCGAGTGAACATTACTATTGATGGCTTTGAAAGTTCGTCAGCTAGGTCTGCGTTCACATAGCTTCTTATGTCGAAGGTGCTTCTTGCCAGGCATAGGTGGATAGGACAATATGAGGCTCATTTGTGGGATAATAGCTGCAGGAAGGAGGTTCAGACACACAAGGGTAGACAAGGTAGGAACTATGTTTCAGTCGGAAGTCAGCGTGCAACTTTTGTCTCCGTTGTGATTTTTAGTCAATGGATACATCATGTAGAGGTTTTCATTGGTTCAACTTCTTACTATAACTTTTTCTATCCTGTCCTCCCATCCATTCGCGGATGTGCCTGCCTCAACAATATATCTGGGTACAAATCTCTTTCCTTTCTACTGCATTTTTTCGCAGAATTTCGTTTAGGGTTTTTTGTATCTATGCTTCCCCGTGAAATTTTCTACTGTCCAATTTTTACTTGTTGACGCTAACTCTAGATGAGCTCCTGTCAGATTGTTTAGGAGGTTACGATACAGAAGAGAAGGTGGCGAAGGCTTACGATCTAGTAGCTCTCAAGTATTGGGGTCCCACAACGAACATAAATTTCTTAGTATTGCATAATACTGGAAGGTGCGACTAGTGTTTTGTTCTTGCCTTTCGCAAAATGGGCTCGAAGGGCATGACGAGGGTTCCTATAAAAGTATTCGGGCAGCTCGTGGATTTTATTCTTGGAGCATGTGTTGTGAATACATTGTTTATGAGTGCCATGTGGACAGTTGTGCATGCAACTGAGCACCTATGAGAAGGAACTAGAGGAGATGAACAACATGACAAGGGAGGAGTACGTAGCATCTCTGAGGAGGTAGGATCGCCAGTGCCTGGTAGATTGGCCGCAACTCCAACTGGTGACGGCTCTGAGAAGGAGGATAGTCAGGTGACGCTCTCGGGGCTACTGAATTTCATAGATAGGTTGTGGCCTTGCTGCGGGAGCAAGGGGATATTCGTCTTCACAACCAAGCACAAAGACAAACTCGACCCAGCATTACTAAGGTCGAGGAGGATGAACATGCACATCCACATGTCCTATTGCACCTATGAGGCATTCAAGGTGTTGGCCAAAAATTATCTGGCGATAGAGGAACAAGAGTTGTATGGGGAAGTGGAGCAAGCTATGGTGGGAGTGGAGATAACTTCTGCACATGTGAGCGAGGTCCTCATTAGGGAGAAGAGGGATGCAGGAGAGGCACTGAGGTCTTTTGTGAGGGTATTAAAGGATAGGAAAGGTAAGAAGGAGCTTGAGGCCAGCAACGAGAAGCTATCAACAAACGAATTGGATGTCAAGGAGCTTACTTGCAACTAGCTTGTAATGTAACTGAAAGCTTGAAGAAGATCTTCAATTCACATTTGCTTACTCACAATGTTTCGTCTTGTGGATGAAAAGTTGGTTTCTTATAGAATAGATTTAAAATATAGTTATATGGTGCACAGTAGATAAAAATGCCCTCGCTTCACATTTTGAGTCCGTAAAGAATTGAGAGGCATTTTAATCGCATGGCAACCTTGCAAGTGTATATCATTCCATTGATAACACGGATTCAAGTGGCTACTCAAAGGTTGAAGAAGCATCTCATTTACTGGCAATGTGGATTTGAAGATGTTTTGTTCTTGAATAAATAGGTTTGGTGAAATTTGAAATAACAAAAGATACATGCGAATACTCATGTTCGTATGGTTGCAAATTGCACCGATGACTCTCCCATCTGTATATTGGAGTAGCGTTGTAATTAAGTGTATTACGTTAGGTTGGCATCTCAAAGTAGTAAATTTTGACAATTGCGTGCTATCTACGAATGGCCAGCTAAAATTCTCTCAGTCATGAAGAATCATGATTTGTTGTTGTATACAGTTGTGGTTGCGAACTCTCTTGCTATGGAGGTACGCTACCTTTTAAGTTTATGTTTTACAGGCTCTTCTGATATTTCATAATGCACTGATGACCCCTTGGGGTGCGATCTTGATATGAGTGACCCTGATTCTAATGGTTGACGAGGTGAGTGCTTTCATGCCTTCCTTTTGTAGTCTATTTGGGCACTTTATAAAGAAAAAGAAAAGGGTCCGCTAGTATTGCATTGTTGAAGCGCACGATTATAGTTTCTATCAGCGTACGTGTTTTCCTTCGTCTAGAGAATTCCAAAATGTTGTCGAAAAGGCTAGACTACGAATATGATGAACCCTGTCTTAGAAAAAAAAAGCAGGCTTGCACGCATAGTAGGGAGTTTCTAAAAGCACGTTTACCTATAAAGGAGCATTTGCATCGATTGTTAACGTGCGTGACCTCCATGCTCTGAAGTGATGTATCCTACGTTTGTATACGACCACCCACTATCCACCATGTCTCAGAACTACACTAGGTTCCTTCCCTGAATGAATAGGAAGGTGATGGCGACCAGTAGTGGAGAGTTTGAAAGAGGTCTTCCTTTTTTTCAGTAGTGGAGAGTTTGAAAGAGGTCTTTCGTTTTTTCCAGATTCATTTCCAACTTCCTTTCAAACATTCGACGCTGTTTTTCAATATAATATTCATGATAAAATTGCGTACATTTTAAAACTGTTATCTAATACTTAATACTTTTGATACAATGGTTCAGGTCTGATGAACATGGCTGAATGCAAAAAAGAATGCAAGGATGACGCTCAATCTGGAATTAACGGTCGGTTTCTTGGATCCTTTTGCTTTTGCGATCGTGGATTGAAATCATCCAGCGATGTTTTCTTTCTGATAATGCCACACATTCGCCTTCGCAATTTCTTTCACTTGGTATCTACTATAAGAATAATCGGGAAAAGCTTGAGCAGATCCGAAGGATTGTATTTTCGTGGGCGATCTTTACAGAGGTGCATTATGATTTTTCTTTAGCGTGGCAGATATTCTCAAAAGATGGATGCAAGGCCCCATCTTCTTGGTTCCGCTTTAAAACCAAGGAAACTGTCGGATTCGAACGAGCGAAGCATCAAGGCCTCTGCACGAAGCATGGCCTCTCGTCCTTCCAAAGAAAGAACCTCGTCCCCTCCACCATCCATGACGACGCTTTCTGCTTCAATCTCAGATGCAGCTACTTGCAAGAAAAATTGTTTGTGCGGTCCTACCACAGAGGCAGGATCATTTCGCTGCCGTCTCCATCGTCTACCTCCACCTCCTATCACAATCTATCCTGCTAGTAACCTGTGTCTCCGCCGTAAAAGCAATCTCTTTCTCCGGACAACCCCTAGTTCTCCCTGAACAAATTGATACACGAGCCATCTTTGTACGCCCCTCCTCCAGTAGCTTCTGCAATTCTTTCACAAAACTACAAGCTTCGACTCTACTTGATTGCCTTTAATTGGCCTCCAGACTCCATCTCAAGCGTCTATCTATCTCTAAAATGTCTTTTCTTCCACTTTGTAAAATAAAGCAAATCGTTGCGTGTTCCCTTCAAAACGTTGTCTGATGATTGGCATCGTGTCGTCTCATGAATTGAGATGAGATGTTTTTGAGCTGAACATGCCTAGGAAAACAATCTTTGTCAACTTGTTCTTATCATAAAATCAACTACCTACCTCTCTTTCCTAATTTGTAGTTGATATTGCAATTTCCCTTCATGGAAAGGAGGTGCAGGAATCAAGAGTCCTAACTAAGGAACCCTTATGTGGAGTAGAGGAGGGTCCACTATGTGATGTACGTGCACCTCCCAAGGAATTGCTGCTTGCAGCAGAGCAATATCCCCTAGACAACAAATCGAGTGAAGGTCTTTGTTTCTCCTGCGTCTTAATCCTTTGTTACTCACTATAGCTTCAAATTCATGTTGTTTCTCTAGTCTTTGGTCTATAGATGGTGACATGTTTTTTGTTTAGGCCATTTGATACACGGTAAACCATGTGAAAGATCCAATGGGAAAGCAATTGCGACGAATGAACCCTTTAACCCGACAAAAGGTAATACACATTTCGCATGTGTGCTCACGTTAGCGTATGGGATCATGCATTTTTTTTAAATGTGTATTTTCATTCCCAACTTGTGCCTAGGCCCTTCTCCTCGAATGAGAGATGGAGTTCTTGCTCTGGCACGAGAAGGTATGGTGTCTGCAACGGGTACCTGCCTGATAAAGACATCATTTCCGAAACCCTTTTCAATTGCGAGTATGCCTTTGGATCTTGCATCGAGGAAGGATGGAGGTATTCGAAAGCACCCCAAGCCCACGCTGAAGACATCATTCCAAGCAGCAGCAAAGCAAGGATGTGGTGAGGGTAACTTCTGATTGTTTTTTTCCCCCTCTAATGTTGGTTGTTACAAACAATTTTTCATTTTTTGTTTTGCATGGTCCAGTTCGCCAAATTTCACGTGACAAAGGGTGCAAGGAAAAAATAAAGTGCGTAATTATTATAGACATTAGGCCGCCTGTGCCCGAGGAAGAAAGCGGCTCCGAGGTTTTGGAGGCTTAGAGCAGTTGCATCGCCACTTTTGTTTTGAGCTACCTCCACAAAAGTCTTTCGAGCTTCTTTGTTCATACTTTTTCCCTTTTTCTAAATTGCTTTCGCAAGCACCCTGAAGTTCAATATACCTTATAAAAGGATATAAGAATGCTTTGTCCTTTAAATCCTTCGCGACACCAATTACACCAAGACAAGTTGTTTAATGCGCCCAGCATGTTTCGCATAATGTTGTTATTTCTTTCTCTCACAATTGATGGAAGCTCAAACATTTTAATGTACATGGATTTCTTTTCTAAATTGTCTTTCTGGGGACGACATTGCAAAACTTAGCATTCCACCTGAACACTTCCGACCTCTCTAAGCACTTCTGGCCATGGCTCCATCGCTATGCTAAGATTCGCCGTTCGTAGATACACTTCAAATGCACTTTAGCTTAAATGTCATGCAACGAAAATGCTAAAAGTACCACTCTCGCTTGATGCTTTTCCATAGTAAGCGCATCATACGTTGTTCTCCAATTAGCTTACTTTATTTTGCAAGCAACAACACCTTCTTTTTCATTTGCATCAAAACTCTAGAAATGCATTAACAAGCCTAGCACAAATGACCTATCAAAACATCATAGGAAACACTTGGAAACTCTTGGATTTTCTGCACGTGCTCATCCTCACAAAGTCCATTGTACTTGCTTTCCAGCAAGCTCAAATATTGGAAGGCACATTCGCCAAAGTGCAATCAAAGAAATTTTGAGCGTCCTCCACAAGGCCCGAGCCGAAACTGCAACCATTGATGGGAACAGGGCCAATGAAGAGCACTATGTTGCCACCCTTCGAGCAAATGTAGTTCCTCTCCCAATACTAGCAATCAGCAGTCTGTCCAAGTTCGTTTCGTACCGCTTCGCTTTTGAGGGGAAAGTGCTTTTGCGAAATATGGAACTTTCAAAGTATATATGCGCATTGACTTCACAGACAGTGCATGCTTAAAGACAGTCACTTTGCATGTCCCTCCTCCTTATGTAACATAGTTTAAAGAAGTGTTCCAGGTGGATGATTTTTTTCGGGTGGCGGGTCCCACGATAAACAAGCGAGCACCTGGAGAGGGGGGCACTTCAGTGTACTCTTTGCATGTGGGCGCGAACCAGATGGAGAACTTGAGGGCACCTTTCACGTCGATCATTGACACAATCACCTTCGTCATTGTCAAGGTTGATTTGGATGGCCCTCCAACAAACCATATCACTATCGCTGACGGCCCCAACCCAAAAGATTGGGCCACAGTGAGCAGAACTCAATTTAAAATTTCAATGCTTTTTCCCACTCCCAAGCCCCCTTTGGCATTTTTTTTAATCGCCTCGTGTTTGTCGCTAGCAAGTTTCTTTCGTTGCGGATAGGTGCCATACTCTTACGTGCCTAGTGGAGGAATTTGTGGATGAGGGGATCGTAATGTACGTAGCGAGAAACATGTCTTACATGCGCGCCAGGCATGCGCTCTTGGTGTGTTTGATTTCACCATACTCAGCGCAGTTCTCGAAGGCAATCTGAGAACGTTGCTACACAGCACGTTCATTCGGCAAGTCTCACAAATGAGTTACGGCAAGAAGGTATGCAACATCAGCCTGTGTTGTTTCTGTGTCCATTGTCTTTTATACATTCAATTCAATTTCTGTGAACTACATGCTTCAGGTTGTTGGTGTCTTGCACTTCGTCAGCCTCAACAATCCTCTGACAGAATATCATTGTGATTCCTGCGACAGCACGCGTGTCAGCAGAGACCCATCTTGACCACGTTGCTACTCATGTGACGACGTACAGAGCATTTCGCAGGGTCCCATGCTTGAAAGGCTGTGTTGTGTTGCAAGATGGTTCACAGGTTGCGGTCCAACGTCGTAAGCAACACGTGGATGAAGTTCTTGGGCTCCGATGCCTTTTCCTTCAGTTCCATTCTCGAAGCATTGTCGCCACACGCTTGCTGTTGCTCAAGAAGAGGCCAACGGGGGAGTTCACTATCAATAGTTTGGGGTTCATCAAAAAGTTCAACGAGAGTGTGTAGTAGCACCCATCCCCTACACTCACAAACCATTGTGAATACTTGTGCAGAGAATGTCTACCGCTTTCAGTTTCTCTTTTATGTACATATTTTATGCTTTAACAGCGGCCTTTCAAATGTACATCCATAGTCATGTCAAAGCCGTACCCATACCAGTGCGTTTTGTTTGTTAGAAAAAAAAAAGCAAAAATTGTCTTCGAATAAAGCTTGTTCTGTAGATACAATCAATTGTCGACACTGCTATTTCTTGTCTACCTACCAAAATATATAGACCTTCCATATTATGAATCAAACACATGTTCTACAAACAATGCAAGGTACTCATCCTTTGCAGTAAAGCAATCATTTTCCGTCTCTAGTTGCAAAGACATTCAACCAAAGAAACACCGTCTTCACTACATGTTCTCTACCTTTAGCCCGCAACCGTCGATGCAGCATAGTCTTTCTGTTTTTCAGCCTTCTTGCATAAACGATATAGAATTGTTTGATAATGATTGCACTTTCCAAAGTCGAGACAACGGCCACACTCACCCACGTCTTCGCTTTGCATCAACTCAACCAATTTCCATACAATGTACATGAGACTGTGATCCGTTCTGAGTGAATCCATTGTGACAAAAGATGTGAAGATTACTTTTTGGTGTGCAAGTACTATGTTATCAGGGTTGGACACGGCGGCTCATGGTGTGCACTTCCACCGGTGCCACTTACATTCAACCATGTACGAGTGCAAACAGTGAAACCACTTATTCTACGATCCCAACAGCAACTGCCCCTCGATTGTAAGTAAAATCGCTTGATCCCTCCAATCAATTCCACATTCCCCTTCGCCATTCCAACCTCCTCTTGCCTGAGTTTTGTGAACACCCCTTCCTCGGAAGAAGTATAATTCATGAGTCGTATAGTAGGGATTGCAAGTGGATCCGCTCCTGTTCTGATGGGTGCCGCAGCTGAACCGGCGTTGCTCAACTTGAACGTGAGCGAAAGCTTCTTGAAATATGCCCCATGCAACACAAACTTGTTTGCTTCTTGCTAGCTCTATACCCCATAAAGTCACGCGAATCGATTTTAGATGTTCTTCGGGCTGAGGCCATCCACTACAACAGCGCGGATGCAGTAGCGACAGCACCACCAGTTCTTGCACGAGACGGTAACTGAAATAGGTCGTACCACTGACCAGTTGCTCCAACGACTCCAACATTGCGAGGGAGACGTCGCTATTATTTGCCATTGCATGGGAGTGCTCCACAACATGTTCAGTCATTCATTCTTTGTGTATTTATATGATGGCCTGTTACTTACACCAATATTGGAATTGGGAGAGGCTGATGGTGAGCAGCGCAAATCCCTTTTGATAGACCAATCGATCCCTCCAGGCAAGCTCTTGCCATTACAGCAAGCGAAAAGGAAACGGGCCTACAACATTTGGACACACCGAGACGAGGTTTATTTGAAAGAACTACTTCAGCAAAGCGTGGACATGCCAACCAAGGGCGTTGCGAAAATGTTCGCGCAAGCGCGTCCAGACAGCGGGCACGATTTAAAAGCCACCTGCAACAAGATCTACAAGCTCAGGGCTGCTGCTTATCGCTTGAGCGATCCAGCTATAGTCAATACAATGAGGGCATACACCCCACAAACATCCCAAGAAAAAAATAACTCCCTCCTCGCCCACCAGGGTATGGAAATGGACCATGCGGACTCTATTTGCAGGGACCAAGCAAGAATTAAAAAGGCACACCGTTCTTACCTTCGAAAAATGGAGGACACACCCGACTTTGCTTGCAACTCTTACCTGACTTTCAAGGCGAAGTTGAAACGCACAAGAATCGAAATCGCCAACGACGAGGGATTGACCCCTCCGCAAGATCTGATCAAAGAAGTCTGTGGTTTGTGTTATACCCACGACCCAATACTGCGTCACTCAATATGGTGGAGGGGTGCCTTATTTCCATAAGAATACCATTCGTACAAATCAGGCAACTCACTTATGAAGGGAGCTCGGACTCCATGGGAGTGTAGTACATGCGTTGTGCTGACGTCAATACGGCCCAGCAAGTGCTTCCTCGCTTCTTGTCCGACATAGCAATAGTCCTGGTGGCAATCAAACGGCGCATGAGATATGCATACAACTACATTAGCGGTTTGGTGCACCCATTACTGACAATGCGTGCGCTGCATGAAATGTTGGACACCCCCGTTTACATGGAAAACAGTGTAAAAGTGAACCAGACAGGGTTGGAGCATATGCACAATGCACAGTGCCTCGATGAAGACTCAATCGCAACGCCTCCAAACATGGAAGACGAGAACATGCCGAATGAAGATGTAATAGACACTCTTGTACATGGCATTTACACATCCCAGCAAGTTGTCGATTACAAAAGCAAGCCCATTGTGGTTGCACCTTCAAAGGGTTACTGCCTGGTCGGCTTATTTAAGGACGAACACTACAAGGAGCTTGCATTTTCGACTCTTTTTTATGGGTTCCCGAGAGCGTACTGCATAACCGATAGAGCAAGTTACCAGGACAGTCAAGTGGGAACTACGAAACGAGGACCGGCGATTTGCATTCTCCATGGAAAACTTGTTCTTCAAGATAATGAAAATGCTGGTGCGGCAGGTTCTATCCTCCACATGGGTCCGGCTGAGAAAGGCACAACTACAAGGAAGGGCAATCAAGGCACAAACAGCTTAGGCAAACATAAATATTGAGAGGCTGCTACAATCCACAATCGAGTTTCAGGACTTCGTATGCCTCAGGACATTGGTAGATTACAAGCAGAGGCTGAAACAAAACCTCTTCGCCATGGTCAAGCAAATCGGACCCCGGCATTCTTCATAACGCTTTCTATGGCTGAGAAACGATGGGAGCCACTTGTGCACTACCTCCATAAACTAAGGGACAGCAACTTACATGGCGATGCAACCCATAATGATCGATGTACAAGAGTTGACAAGGTTGGACACCGTCACAACGGCACAGTATTACGTGCATCGATTCAACGCTCTAAAGACTTTGCTCCGACAAGATGAGAGCATCCTAGGGAGAATTGTCGATTTCTTCTTTGTGATAGAGTTTCAAAACAGAAGAAGCCAACACGACCATGGGTTGCTATGGGTGGATGCTGCGCCATGCGTCAACACAACCAATGACATCGACATTGCGGAATTCATTGACCAATGGATCACAACTGATAGCAGCAGGCTCGAGAACAACCACTCCGATTTGCAGACGCACCGGTAGAGGAAAACCTGCAAAACAAAGAGGAATGAATGCATATTCGGCTTCCCAAGGGCGCCCATGCGCCAGATAAAAATCCTGAGACCTTTGCCCAGCGAAGTAGACAAGGAAAGGCACAAATCAAACTACCTGAAGATCAAAGCAACTCTACATGATAAAACGATGGATGTGCCCACTATGGAAGCGCTCCTCCAATCTTTGCGAATCTGAGGAGTATGAACTTGCACTTAGGAGCAGCCTCTCCAAAGCAAAAGTCTTCTTAAAAAGACAACCCAGGGATATGTACACAAACACCGTTTGACGAAGCTTTGGGGAGCAAACACAGATATCCGATTTGTACTAAACCTCCATGGGGCTGCAGCGTATTGCACATCCTACATGACAAAAAATGAAAAAGAAACAAACGTAGCGGCAACGGTGAAGACAGCAATGGACCAAAGCGTTAAGGAAAATTATCCATAGCAGACGAACGTGTGCGTAAGGTTGGCAATGTGATTTTGAACACACAACACATCAGTGCCCATCAGATCATCTACCTTTGCCTTTCAATTCCCTTGACAACTTCTACAAGAGAGTTTATGTACATTAACACAAACCCAATCGCCAGGCTCAACTGAAGCTCTTGCAGCCAAAAAGCATTGATATCTTCTTCGATGATATTGTCACAAAGTACACCAAAAGAACACCACCAGTGCATGGCATATGCCTAGCTTCATTTGCAAGCAACTACATAGTGATGAGGGGAAGCACCCGAAAAAGAAAAAGAGAGAGAATAATACGATTCAATAATTACAACAAGAACAAAGAACTTGAGAACCATTATAGAGAGTTGTGCTTGTTGTACCTACCATTTTAGAATGAAGAGCACATTTTGGAGCCAGCAATTCCAACTTGGAAAGACATGTACGAGAAGCACAAACAGGTAATCAATTCTAATTAGTCATTGTTTGTATAGATAGCTACGGCACTGGCGGCCTCGACATCTGGCAGCGACCACTCTACAAAAACTAGGAGCAATGGCATTTTGACGATATCTGGGGATGAGTACAACTTCAGACATGACATGCACCAAAGCAGGGCGACAAATAATGACGGAATTCAACAATGCAAGCTGAACGCAATTGGTAATCCTAAGTACATCCAAATCCTTACAGGAATCAACGCAGAGTAGAGGAACATTTTGGATGACATCATGCTAAGAAAGAGGACAAAACCTGAAGAACAACTGCATTTGTTCATTTCGAGCAACGCAGGGTCAAGAAAAACCCATGTTACATTGGCGGTAGCTGAGGCTCTGTGGTGTCATTACTCGCATAAATCAACTACATACGTGGATTTGGCAAAAGTGTTGTTGCTGGCTTACACTGGGAAAGTAGCTCGAGCAATAGACGGGAACACCATACATGCGACCCTGCACATGCCTTTGCTAATGAGCTTGTATGTGTGCGTGTCATCAGCAAACAAACTACAGGCACTAGGCACACAATACAACGATGTCCAAGCAATATTAGTGGATGAAATATCTCTTGTAGGAATCAACACATTCCTTGCAGCAGACGGTAGACATGCGAATGAGGGAGATAAAGCACAACCACGATAAGCCATTTGGAGGCATTGATGTCCTCCAGTGTGGTGACCTCTGCCAAGCAAGCCTCGTTAAAGTCTCATGGATTTTTGATGAGCGTGCGGCAATAGGATCCACGCTGGGATCATTCTAGAAAAACCACATAAAGTACTACGAGCTATAGGAGCCAATGCGATAAGAAAATATGGATTTCTTGGCAGTCTCAACAAAATAAGGACAGGGACATAGACATTCGAGGGTGTCTACAAACTAAATGCGAACCACTACAAAGAACCCCTTGATAAAAACAATGTCCTGCACCTGTTTTACACAAATACTGCAAAGAACAGGCACAATATGACTATCTTTGAAAGCAGCAAGGAGCATCGCACATCCTGCTTGCAACCGATCATAGGCAAAACTCATGGGGCAGAAACATTACTATCCCCGAAGACCCTCACAAAACTGCTGGCTAGCATAACGAGCTGCACTTGAAGCCAGGGATGCTGGTGGAGGAGCATCGCACATCCTGCTTGCAACTGATCATAGGCAAAACTCATGGGGCAGAAACATTACTATCCCCGAAGACCCTCACAAAACTGTTGGCTGGCATAACGAGCTGCATTTGAAGCCAGGGATGCTGGTGGAGGTATGTTCAAGAAACCTTGACATCAGCAACGGGATCGTGAATGGCACCGATGGCATTTTCAAAGGATCAGACACCTCAAGAACACCATCAATCATCCAAATCGAGCTAAATGACAGAAGAGTAAGATAGCGTGCATGGTACGAGCACAGGTACTTGTACACAGGTGATGCAAACCCAATTGGACACCGGTTCAATGCGTGACTTGCAAGATCCAGCTTGGCAACAACTCAAAAAACACAATCATAAGGAGGCAATTCCCGATTGAGGAAGTAGTAGGAAGGACAATCCATCGATCGCAAGGCCTAACATTAGAGAAATTGGCTTTTGACCCCATAGAGGTGTAGACGCATGGGCTTGTCTACATAGCACTGTCACGAGTGCGGGACTCAGATAAACTATACTTTCTTTCCAAACGTCCAAGAAGAACTGCAAAGGTTATGCCAACACTGCAATTGGATACTTAAGGTCGACTTTGGCAGCAAAGACAATCAATACAAAACATTGCAAAGCCTAAACACAAGGTCATTCCAACTTCATCGAGAAGACATAACAAGATCCAGAACTATCACGGCCCCAACCATTTTGTGTTTTTAGGAAACTCACACACAACAAAAAGTGATGGAAGGCTCGCAACTCTTCAACAAAGCATCAACGTGTCTAGGACATGGGTTGGCAACTTATTCAAAACCAGATTTGGTGCCAATACAACAAAATGAGGCATACAACGAAGGTTGAGAGTGCCTACTAATGATATACCACACACAAATAGGAAAAAATATGGCAGTCCTTAATATGTAGGGGACTTCAACATTCACTGCAATACCGATAGACCACCGGCAATAAACCTAAAAAAATGTTTCAAAAACATGGTATGCAACAATTGATTACAAACAACACTACGATACATGGGACAACTATAGACCACATATGGACTGACTCAAAAAACACAAATGCAATAAATGGAATGAATTACATTTACTGGTCTGACCATTTGTTACTATACACAACCATACAAACATAGACCATAACATAGTCCCTCATTTTATAAACATGAGGGCAGGCCCATTGAGGTAACTTCATCTTGTTTCATATATTCACACTACAAGAGAGTTTCTACTCACACATGCATGGCTTAAAATGGCTAAAACATGTCGGTGTGTATGTGCTGGCTCTGAGTTCAAGCTCTAGGGGTAGCTCAAGATTCTATCTTGGTCATCCCATATTATCAGAGTGCTATTGGCAGTTTCAATTTCAGTACAACCTCTTTTATACTATGTCCGATGCTGTAGTTAGTCCTGTACATGTGGCCAGCAATTACAAACACAACCGCAATTGCCAAAAGATGATGAGTGATATTAGTTAACCACAAGCTCTGAGTTTGTGGATGAAACGCCCCAGAAAGGTTGAAATGGCATAAACATGTGGATGCAAATCCTCCGATTGTTGATTATTGAGACCAAAATTCTCCATTGTTTGGGGATTTATACCCTAGTTGACTTCCCATCGGTCCAAGGCAACGTACCCCTTGATGAAGGACCATGGAGGGGTAGGTCAGTGAGAGCGTGGTGAGCGGGGTGGGGGAAGGTTTTGTTTTTAACAAAAAAGGAAAAAGAAAAAAGAAAAAAAGACATGGGATTATTTCCCCTCAACTCTCCCTGTGACTATCCCACTCACTATCATTTCGCCCTCCCTTACGACCATTTTTCCTTTTCCCCCCAATGGCCTTTTTGCCTCTGCCATTTCTCCCTCCCCTATGGCCATTCCGCCCCCTTGTGGCTCTCTATTACTTGCGATGCCCCCTTCTTGCACCGCGTCATTGTGCTGTCCAAGATCCCACTCTCCCTATTCACTAGCCCCATTGTGGGTTGCCTTACTAGTTGCTGCTAAACATCCCCATGGGCATAGTCTTGCCCCACCTTGCCTCAATTGCCTCAAGCCAGCTCACTCCTATGAGGGGCTACCACATACATCCATGTAAACAACAAAACAAACAACATCTCAACAACACTTCTACATGGGGAAAGGGGAGAAAAAGAAGGACATGGAGAAGGAGAAGCACAAGAAAGAGGATAAAAATAAAAAAGAGAAGCACTTAAAGCTTGAAGATGTCAATAAACACTTCAACCATGGCTTGCTCAGAGTGGACAGCATAGCGGTACAGAAGGGCTCTACATTACTAGTGCCTACATCATCTACATCTACAGAAAGGACCTCGACCTTGACCTCTTCTCTTACTAGTACAGACTCGATGCCAAACTCATCACCTCTATCTCACCAGCATCAGGGATGACATACATAGGACCAAATTATTCCTCATCGTTCCTTTCATATCTTCCTCAACCAACCATCTTTCCAACCCTCAGCTGGAAATACTTTACCACTACTTCAAACATCTTCACATCTTACTCAAGCTTAACCACTACCTACTAATCAGTCCCATCCTCCTACATTTGTACCACGTCCTTTTCAGTTTCAGATCCCAAGAGGACTTGAGTTTCCATGAGCTGATCTTTCAGATGCTTGGGAGTCCTTCCTGATGTGGAGGTGGACAACATACAAGCACGCGATATGAAGCTAACTCACTTCACATAGGAGTAAGAACCCTTCACCTAGGACTCATATCATACGTGAGCACACAGGCCTCATACAAGGGGCTCAAATAGAACATCTTAGAGCTCCAGGAGGAGGTGACCACTTTATGGGGACAGCTTCGGGGAGCACACCTCTCAAATAGACACCATGCAATCGGTGACATCGATATGTGTGGATGTGGCAAAATGGGAACGTGCAAAGGAAATTGTCTTGACCTTTCTCTCGAACAGAGGCCCAACAAGGCTCTCAACATGAGGGTTTGTGGGATCCCTCATACGATGGCTACACCGATGGACAATGCAACCACTTGCATGGCTACCACCCTGGAGGTCATAGAGCTTGCGATCGAGAGAGACGCCAACTAAAAGCAACCCTTGTCATATGCTTCCGTGATGATACCAACTAGTAGCATTATGCCATAGAACGGTATTGAAGGACCACCTATAGCAATTTCCATGGCTGACGACCTGACATCCCTACAGGTTGAAGTAGTAGGGTGTGTCAAGATGCACTCCCATCTATAAGAATAGCCTTCACATTCATGCTAAATGGGGTCAAATTTGACTAGAAATGGAAGTTCCTACATGTAGCACCATATGCAAAATGTTGCCCTTAAAGCAAGCTCGCTATTAAAAGTAAAAAAGCAACATGTTACATGTACTTTTCCCTTATTGATGCTCTCATCATCAACTTTCCCTCTTAGTCATTTGGGACTAGCCATGACCCACGAAATGGACATTTGATGAAGTAGGAGATTCCCTCATTCTGTATGTATCTTCTTCGTCCACCCATGGGACTGTTGAGCACACTATCAATGTTAGTGCATAGCTAGTTGCTCAAAATCCAAAAGAACTTGATCAATGTCAATGAGGAACTGTGGGGGGAAAAGGGGTGTAGGAATCATGCCAAAGCCAGTTTTGTGCCTTGCGTTGCAAAAGGAATTTGTTTGGTAGTTTTGGAAAGTGAAAAACAAAGAGGAACTATTTCAGTGTAGAAAAATATGCAGGGGAAATGCTTGGATCAATCGTCATACGACTTCTTTGTGAAGGGATTGCTTTTGTTGGAGTGCTTTGATAGGTCTTTGTTTGCACTTGGGTGGGTCTTTGCAAGGAAAGAGGAGAAGAAGCAGGGTGGAGAGGAGCATGGTGCCAGAGGTGGCCATGCAGACGTGAAGAACAAAAGAAGCTATGTGTACAGTGTTGTGCAATTGTTTTTATAACATGAGAAAATGTAAGGGCGATGGGGTAGAGTGCAAGGAAGCACAAGAATGCCCAAAGAGCCAACTTGTCTTGTTAGGGCTGTGGGCGAATCCACAGTAACTCGGGGGTGGTAGTACGAGATGGATGACTCTTTACCAACCCCCGTCGGGCACTCACCCACCCTTCCACATAGGGGGGCAGGGTCTATGAGACTTAGGACACCAAGACCCATTTAGAACTCCAATGGTACCTTATGGTTAGAGCCAAGGAACTTCTCAGAGCTGATGAGACATAGTCTTCTACATAGAGACACACCAAAGTCCAAAACGCCCACCACCGGTGGTTAGCACGGATACGCTTGGGAGACAGCTTATAGATATGAGATGAGGGATACAGGTAGAGTCAGGAGGGGTAGTGGTACTTCATAGATCGTCTTTTTTTGGAGTGATTTCAATAGAGAGGAGGCATTTGCATTCCAAATTTTTCTGGATTTGAACTATAGCGAGTTAGGACCTGTTTGTCATAGAATGCTACCTTCCACCCAAGACATCCCACTTTGCCTGAGATGTCCATTGAGGAGGCCAATGTGTTACCATACATGGGCCTTCATCCGAACATTGTAGGTTTTCTCAAGCCGTGGAGAAAACTTGGGAAGGGCAATTAGAATTGGTAGACAAAGTTTTGTTGAATATAGGTGAGGGAGGCCCTTTTATAGAGGTCAGGAATAAAAGGGGCAAAGACAACTATCCCTGCAAGAGTTAATAGGAATGGATAGCAAGGATAAAAAGAATCCCCAAAGGGTATTAGCCTTTCTCCTAAGGGCCTAGCCTAGTTTAAGAAAAAGACTAAGAAAAATAATTAATTTATGGATTACACAAATTTAGACTTTTCTTTTCTCGGTCTCAACGTGCAAGTCTTTCTAAAGACTTTAGACCTACTTTGTTAAAGGGTGGCTTAGAGACAAGAAATTATACCTTGGTTTCTTAGCCTTATAGAGTTCAAGGTAGGGGGTTCTCAGTTACATTAGAGTTTCTTAACCTTATAGGAGTTCAAGGTAGGGGGTTCTTAGTTGCATCGGTAGTTACAATTGCTAGACAAAAATAGATTATGCTTTGTTTTAGCTCATGATGTAGGCAAGGGCAGGGCTGCCCTAGGTACTAGTAAAAAGTTTGCAAATTGTATAGCTTGGCAAGCATGGCATAGGGATTGATTTCCCTCATCCTAAGCTAATATGCACTCTTTTTCTATCTATGCTCCAAATTCCATTAAAGACATGACCCTCCTATGGGATGGATGCAATCTTCCAAGCAAGACCATTTGAATGGGTGACTTTAACATGGTTGAGTACCAAGCAGACAAATGGAACACTTTGGGCAAGGTATTAAGTAAGAGTTAACTGAATGTCTGGTTGAAACTTAAAGATCAAGTGGGTCTAGTGGGTGTTTTTGAAAATGTTGGTTTTGCATTATGCAACAATCAGATAGGGACAAACCATAGAAAATTCATATTAGATAGGCTTCATATTTCTATAGGGGTGCAAGGCAGGACTTTGAAAGAGGTTAGATAACTTTAAAATACCTCCCCTTTTAGACCACATACCAATAGGTGCCAATTAAGAAGATCCTAGTTTAAAGCCAATCCTTCTTTTCAGCTACCTTACGTGCAGTAGAAGACCAAGAGGATTTGGGAGTATGCCTTTGAGGGAAAGACCTCTTGCAATTGCACGTGGGTTAGGGCTATAAATGAAACCCAATTCTTAATTAAGGGTTTTTGAAAAAGAGCTTTAGAAGCTAAGAGGAAAAGAAGACTTGATTTACAAGAAAAATTACAAAGATTTGATAGTGGCAACAAGAGGAAGGATAGAGAGAACTATGAGAGATTAAGGCAAAATTGAGGAAGGAGGAGTGGTGCAAATGTAAACAACAATTAATTTATCAATGAGATTGGTGGGTTGGTAAAGCTGATAGGCCAATTGAAGACATGTTCAAGAGCCTCAGGAAACAAACATTCCAGGAATACATCCAAAATCTTGTTTTACCTAATAGGGACATTAAGATATTGTAAGGGAGATTAATGATCACTTTATAAAAAATAGGGGAGCGAGAAGTCAGCAGCATAGAAAAATTAATTTCAAGGGAGAGGTGTAGTGGGGTGAGGCCAAAAGTATTTGCTAACTTTGATGTAGGCATTTTGGAAAATCCGATCACCTTGGAAAAACTAAAAGAAGCTGTTGATGTAATGGCTAAAAGGAGAGTTTTGCCTCTCATTTTCGGAGATGGTAGGTCGAAGGCTAGGTCCAAGGCTACTGGAATTTTAAAATGATTTCATATTTAAGTATCTCTAGACATGAGAGTGAATACTAGCTTGATTGAGCTTATCTCTAAGGGTGGTTTGAAAGAATATTTCCAATTGGTGGCCCCTAACAATGCTGAATGCAAGCTACAAAATAATAGCTAATCCATTGGCCTTGCGACTTAGATTCGAAATGTAGAAATGGATTAGAGACTTGACTAGAAGTGTCTCATTAACCCTATGGGAAGGGCTAGAATTGGCATAGGAAGAGGGACAAGACATTTGCTTTATGAAGGTTTACATTAACAAGGGTTATGCTATGGTGGAATGGGGATTTGTCATCCAATCCTTAGAAGATATGGGGGTAGGGCCAAGGAGGTATGTAGAAACTTTACTCTCTAATTCCATGGCTAAGGGAGGTTAAAGGTCTCAACTCTAATCCCTTTGCTTTCAAGAGTTCCATAAGACATCTTTCCTCCCTCTTGTTTACAATTGCTACAAGTGCACTAGGATGGCTAATATAGGACATGACCTAACTATGGAGAGGTTAAGGGCATCTGAATACTTAATGGTAGATGGGTGATTTGATAGTAGTTTGACGATGACACCAATATTACTTCCCTTAATTATGAGATTCTAGTTGGGAGATATTAGATTGCCTGAATTCTTTTTGGTTAGCTTCTATCTCTCAAATTAATCACAATAAAGTAGGTGTAAATTGTACTAGGTTCTCGGTTCCTTAGATTTTAAAAGATTAGGGTTCTAAAGAGATCCCAAAAAGGGTTCCCTTAAGATTGTTGGGGGTTCCTATGGGGTTTCATTTGCTTTCAAGAGTTCCATAAGACATCATTTCTCCCTCTTGTTTACAATTGCTACAAGTGCACTAGGATGGCTAATATAGGACATGACCTAACTATGGAGAGGTTAAGGGCATCTGAATACTTAATGGTAGATGGGTGATTTGATAGTAGTTTGATGATGACACCAATATTATTTCCCTTAATTATGAGATTCTAGTTGGGAGATATTAGATTGCCTGAATTCTTTTTGGTTAGCTTCTATCTCTCAAGTTAATCACAATAAAGTAGGTGTAAATTGTACTAGGTTCTCGGTTCCTTAGATTTTAAAAGATTAGGGTTCTAAAGAGATCCCAAAAAGGGTTCCCTTAAGATTGTTGGGGGTTCCTATGGGGTTTCATTGGTAGTTAAGTCCCATTGGGAGTGAGTCATTGAAGAGACTAGGAAAAATCTTCACAGATGGCACGGCCTCAAGCTCTCCCTCCCAATAAGAAAAATTTATAAACTACTTTCTTTACCCCTTTGTCATATATTTTCTCTCATGTTGGTCTCCTTCTAGTTTAGGCTTACTCAACTTGAACTCTTTGTTTAGAACCTTCCACTGGGGAGGGGATGAAGCTATAGAAAAGTTGCCAAAGTAAGGTGGGAGGTTTTCACTCTACCCAAGTCTAAAGGAGCTTTGGGGATTATCAATCTTGAATGGTCTACTACTCACTTTATGGTTAAGTGGATCACTAAGTCTTTCTAACACGAGGAATGTTGGTCCATCCTACTTAGGAAATGTTTTAAGCATACTAGACTTGCTAGGCACAAAACCTGGAATTGTTACACAATAATGATTGCCTTATTTGGCAATGAGCCCTGCATTGCCAAAGGTTTGGGTTTGTGGTGGAGCATTTGTTAAAAGGGTCAAAAGTAATGAGGGATTTTATTAATTGGAAGATGGGTACCTTTACCTCCGACTCTAACATCGAGTTTTATGTTACATGGATAGAGAAGACATTGCAAGATGGGGATTGGAAACAAGGTGTTAGATAGAATAAGAAAGGGATACTTGTGGGACAAAAATGGTTGGCTCTCAAATCGAGAATTCATACAAAGATACACATGGAACAAGTTTGAACCTTTCTCATTAAAACTAGGGTGCATGTCTAGGATAGGGAGTCCTTGGGTTGGATGGGGGGTAGACAAATAGAAGCAGTACACGAACTCCACTTATATGGTTAGAAACAATTGCTCCTAGTTTATTCAGTAGGGTATTTGTGGATTGCTAAATAAAAAATGGCTAACGAGAGATCATATAAAGTCTTGGATAATTAGGTTCAAAGAAATTTGGGACAAGAATTTGCATGAAAAGTAGTCATACTGATTGTGGTTGATCATTCATAAGTCTATCTAGTAGGTAGAAGGGTTGTAGCAATTGGTGAAGGTCCCCCTCTTGTCAATGTTGTCATAATTCCTCACAAGATATTGCTCACTTATTCCTTAATGTAGGTTCTCCAAAAATATCTGGTCGAGATTCCAACAAATTAGTGGCTTCTCACCCCTTTCCTATAAAATGTTCCCTTGGA
This sequence comes from Dipteris shenzhenensis, assembly GCF_047967505.1. Taxonomy (NCBI): domain Eukaryota; kingdom Viridiplantae; phylum Streptophyta; class Polypodiopsida; order Gleicheniales; family Dipteridaceae; genus Dipteris; species Dipteris shenzhenensis. The sequence goes on from NC_141613.1 coordinate 29,731,316, forward strand.
AATTAAGCCTTTTAGGTGGAAGGGGATTGGACAATCATGAGAAGTTAGATTTTATGGCTCATTTGGCTTCGACAAATTGTTATGGTTTTTAATAAGCCTTTCTTTGATGCTATGCCACTATTCTTGAATTGGTAGGTGACTATAGGAGTCACAAAAGATCATAAAATGTTGTGATGCATGATTGCAAAAAATCTTAAATTTGGCCAGCACACATTTGCTGGTTACCAAGGATATATGGAATCTATTTGTAGATCATGGCACTTCGTAGAAACAACAAAAGCACTTAAATGCCATCTTCCAATCCCTACCCATGCAAGGGGGCTAGCCCATGTGGCATACTTTCAATTTGGAGAACTTATGTGCTTTGTAATAGAACTTGTGACTTGTGTCTTCTTTCCCTATGGTTGTTTTACTCATTTTTAGGATCAATAATCCGTTTGCAATCATGGGCCATTGTGCCAAAGACTTTTTGTATTTTCTATAAATCATAAATAAAATACCCTCTTTCTTGGGGGGAAAAACATATATGGATTTATGCAAATGTAAATGAAATTATGTAAGCCACTAAAATTGATGTCTTTGCCAAAATGATGAAGAATTGCCTATGCGGTGATTTCTCTTAGAGATTAGTGCCTCACATATGAGTCCCCCATATGAGGAGGATAATGAGTTGAACAATGAGGCATGTGATAGAATTATCTATGTGGTGATGTCTATTAGAGATCATTGCGTTGCATATGAACCCCCATATGAGGAAGACATGAGGGGAGCAATAGAACATATTTGAACTTCTCAACCAATCCAAAGTACAAAGACATATTTGGACGTCTTAGTGAAGGTAAAAGGTATTTGGTCTTCTTAATAAATCTAAAGTAGAGGTATTAGATCTTCTAATAAAGAAAATTTACCCTAGACTGGCTTTTGCACACCAAGAGTTCCAAATTTTATTTAGACGATAGGTAAACATGTACGCATTTGGGGCTAGGTTCCAAACATAGGAGTCCTGGTTTGGACTAAGATGAGAGGTAGCCCTACTTACAACCCAGATGACATCTAACCCTAATAGGGGTAGGTAAGCCTATTGAAAACTCGGATGATGAATGAGAAAATTGATTCAAGGGTTTTCTCATTGACTAGAAATTAGGAGGTAATCTCTTCATGATTATTATTCAAGGCATCACTCAAACTGACACCAGTGCCATTTGCAAGATCGTGAGAATCAAGGAAGATCAAGTCAATAAAGGAAGCATGGTTGGAGGAATTTTTTGCAATTTCTCCTATGGTATGTTGCTAGGAGCTAAGCTACATATTGTAATGGCTAGACAGGAAGTAGTTGGAGACCTAAGGTATTGTAAATATGAACTATGCATCATAAGGTAGTCACTTGTGGAGTCTAGATCCAAGTTGGTGTTGTAAAGATGAGGCTAAGCTAAGTGACATAGTAGCAATAGTTGAGAGTGCTACTAGTTGGCATCAAGTTAGACTTAGTGACATAATGTAGTCACAAGTCTAGGTATAGAGTTACAGAACTATTATTGAAATTGTTGGAGAGATGAGACAAAGTAGCATGCTAGGGCAAGACAATGATCTCTCATATCTAGCACAAAAATGAAGCTTAGCAATGTAACTTAGTTGCAAGTGAAGGTCCACATCCAAGATGCTAAGTTGGCCTTAATACATCAAAATTGGAGGAACATACTAGAAGTTGTACAAAGACAAAGGACAACTGCTAGAGCAATGTGTTGAACGTCACACATAGGGAGAGACCTCACGAATGGGAGATGGAGAATCCAAAGAGCTATGATGTTGAGCAAGGACACTATCCCACTTAAGCCTTCTAAGGAGGCACATAGGCTCCACACCACCCCTTTGTAGTAGCTGTAGTTGAAGCACTGCTACGTATTCTGATAGGTTTAGAAGGATTGAAGCTTCTTGATAGCTATGTGTAATCAAAGATCCTTGATAGCTAAGTGTAATTAGGGAATGAGGTGGTGTAATCTTTAGTTATTGGATTCAACATTATTTCTTAGTGTGGATTGCTCTATTGGTTTGGTACCAATCGTCTGTAAGGCCAAAGAGAGTCTTTTGTCTTGTGCCATCCCCCAAAGAAAGAGAGTTCTTGCTATATGTTTTGAGGGGTGGTGGGTTACTATCACGATATCTGACAATATCCATCTTCTTTGGTGTCAAATGTTGAGCAAGTCTTTTCCAAAGAGTATTGGCTTTTCAAAATTTAACATAAATCTAATAATACACTATGTGAACATTTCTTTGATGATTCAAACATTCTAAAAAATATTATGCACCCTTATATGGGCATTTTCTTGCCATGTGTGGACCTTGACACATATAGCATTGGATCAGGGGCCTCCTGAACTCATGTCTCTTGCCCTTAAGGCCACAGTCACTGTCTGATATACTGGAAGATGCTGATCATCATGTAAAAGGTAGTGACTTATGATGCCAATTCCTTCCTCATAAGGATCATAGTCAGGATGGCCGGGATCATGTTCATGCTCTTCCCAATCACTAGGTAATTCCTCCAGCAATACTTGGTTGACTGGAGTTATAGGAGGTGGGGACAGTTGCGAACCTCATATGGGCGGCGGTAATGGAGTATGTTGTGCCCGATATTGCCCTAGATTGGCTAAAGGGGCTCCTTGTGCATTCATCAGGTTGGGTGGGGCCGTCATCAAGGCTAGTTGGGGCCTTGGTTGGTAGATTGAATGGGGAAGGACCTTCGGATATCGGCACTGAGAGGTGTCATGGTTCCCCCATCTATCGCAGTGTGCATAATAGAGTGCTTGCCTTGCTCTGAGGTAGGGGCACTCATTCGAGAGGTAATTGCCATTGCAAACTACACACCAAATGTTGTCTCTTCTCAGGAATAAGTGGGAGAGAATTGGGGGTGTTTGATCCTAGCAATGTGGTCTTGAAGGGACTCGTTCTCATTCTATTTCACCTCCTAAAACTGATTGATTGGACTCGACTTGTGACCACTTGGAGCAAACCCTATGATAAAGGCTTTTCGCAACGCCTTCCAATTGACTGTCTCCACAGGGCTGAGGGGCCTATACCATTGGCCTGCCTTGCCATCCAGGCTGAGGCCGAAGGTGTTAACCGTTTCCAGATCTCCGGGAGCACCAAATGCTTTGCATATTTGCTCAAATCGCTTGCAAGAAATTTACTTATCATCTCAAAGATGGCTATGGGTCGACTCCTAGAGGGATTGGTGTTCCCTACTGGAATTACGAGTACATCCAAGGGTGGAGCGGCCCCCCTTCCTAGTGCGTCCACTAGGATACGCATCGCCTCATTCGATAATACTGTTTGAGAAGCTTGAGGAAGCGGCACTGTATAAGACATAGAGGCAGCCTTAGGCCTTGCCCTGGTAGCGGGGTCCATTTGTTCGCCAGTGCCGACGTTGGGGCTGTGATGCCTACTCCCCCGAACATCAGGGTTGTAACCATGGGGGTAAACTATTGGATTCCATAAGGAAGCTGGTTACTAGGCATCTGTATAGATACTCCTTGCATTGGTCTATAGGGTGGAACTTGGAAGGGCACATAGCCGGTGGGCTGTGGCCTAACAGCGAATGTTGGGGACACTTGGAAGTCAGGTTCTTCCAGCTTTTCGTTGAATCACGGGCACAGGCACTTAGTTTATCCTCCCAGCCAACCTCGTTAGTTGCAAGCTTCTCTGCTGAAATCCCAAGAAATCCTTACGTGAAAGCTTTCTGCTTGCTTAATTCCAATGAGCCCCACCTCTTGGAGGTACCATGAGTTTCCAAGCCCGAGGTTTTGTCTAGCGAAGTCCCTCAATCAATGGGTCCTCGTCTTCCATGCACTTTGAGTTAGGGTGTCCAGTCAAGACTGTGGGTCTTGAGTCCACAAAATCGGCCTCTATCCCTCCATGTGGCTCAAGGATTGGTTGTCGTTGGCCTCCCCTTTTCGTGGGCATACTGGTAGTGAAAGAGTTCTCCATTTCTGTTGAATCTGTTCGTCCTAACCATTCGAACATGTTGGACATGGTTCTCCTTAATCTAGAGGCTACAAAAGGAGTAGGAGAATGAGGTAGAGCTATGCTTGTGTAGGGGAATTCGGAGGCCCTCGAGCTAGTTGGTTCTTGCATTTCCTCGTTCAAGCTCTCGATCTCATCTAAATTGGAGAGATCATCACGTCGGAGCCCTAACACTTAACGAGAGCTGGGAATTGAATTCCCTATTGGAGTTGAACCAAAACTGGGGCGAAAGGTGGGCTGTGTGTAACAAAATGCTATCCTCGGGCTCAGGTTCCTTGGACAAAATTCTCCCAAACCTCAAGTGCATGTATGACACCCCTCCGAAAGCACACCCTGCCTCAAATTCAGTTCTATATTTTATGTAAGAGAATTTGCTCCCAGAGCTATCCCTCCAATTTGGAGGCTTAGATGTATGCTGCCAGATCGAAGGGTTAGTCTTATGGCGCCAGTTGGCAGGATAGGATATGACGTGTCGATGGGTTGGGTTGGGTTACGGGGTTAACATTAAAGCACTGGACGACAAGATGATTCAGGTCGACGGGATGGACGAATGGCACCGATCATAGGGTTAACTACCGGTAGGATAGCATGCCTCGGAGGAATACTAGAATGGCACTGGTGGAAGGGATACATGGGTATATGTCATCAAATGTGAAGAGCCCAAGAGGAGTCAAGTCTCTCAAAAAATACCTGGGGCCCTGAAAGAGTAAGCCAAGCCACTGATCCCCAGGTCATATAGAAAGGTAGGTGAACAAAAGTGCTGAAAAGTCTTGCAATCCCCTTCCATATGATACAATGGCTATTAACATATGGATTGCACTATTATGCCATTCACCTCATATTTTTAGCTTCTCAATTTTATTCCCTTCTTTTGCTTTCTAGGCTTCTAAGAGTGTTATGCTTGTCATTTGTCTCTAATAGGCTCTTGAAAACCTAAGTCATGTTAATATTATTATCCTAATCAATGTAAGGATCCATCGTTTGAGATTCGTTGTGAAACTTGAATCACTAAAGGTGTTAACTATATTTCCGTAGTCTAGTTTTTAAAGACCATTTTTCCCCTTTCCTATGCCTTTTCTTTTCTAGTCATTTGTACTGCTTGAGCTTCTTTTGGATTTGATAGTGTTGTGGCATTGCTTAGATTCTTCAATGGACTCCACTGTAATGGAGGCTTCCAAATGATGATTCGCGTCACGCCAACATTATGGTAGGTATGTTTCCATCAATTGGTGTTCATCGCTTATTATGGACTCTCACTCTTTATGCAAGCACCATCTACTTAAGCCTCTTGAAACTTGTTTAGGCAAGTCAAATCAAGCCACAGAGAGTTCGCATGAGCTCAAATACTAAAGATGTGATAATTTTGAATCTTTGAGGAACATTTACTTTGCACATGAAAAACTTTAGAAGGCAATAACAAACAAACAATTTTCTTGCCTCGTAAAGTAGAGGAATATAGCTCTTTGTGTAGATAGCCCTAAGTTCAAGACATGGAGAGTGTGCATGAGCTTCAAATATAGAGGAAAGTGTTATATTTCCCCACAAAGGAGAGGGCAATCTATCTTTGTTCTTGAGGTAGTCCTCGAAGAGACATTTATAATTTCAAAATCTTGCATACAAAAAAACAATTAAGGGGAGGATTCTTGAAAATCATGTCGTTGATGCTAGAATTAGGTAAGTCGTTCTTCACACATTTTCCCTTTCAGCTTGTTTATTTGCAGCAACCATTCGTTACTTATCTCGTCTAATCTTGTGGGTGCGAACTTAGACAATACAAAGAAGATTACTTCAAATGGCAAAATTTTCCATGCTTAATGCTTTTGAGATCTCCTTACAGCTGTATATATTTATACAAGTTTATTCCATCCTTTCATCTTTCCAAAATGGGTTCCAGCTAGCACCATTAGTTGGAGATGGCAACGAAATGTTTTCGGTTCATTCAAAGGTAAACCTCAAAATTCCACCTTTATCCTTTCTTCATGCTTGGTCTGGGGATTATACAATACACTATAATTTCCTTTCTTTGTAGTCTCTTGGACAGAACAATCACAGGTATCGAAGATCTGCAGAACCAGGTCAAGTCCTACAAACGAAAAGTCAAATTTGAACCAGTCGGAAAGAGCCCTTTTCCAGACTCGACAAAAAGAATACAGCACATCAATAAGAGCGAAATATTCAACCGAATGGCACAAACAATGATTACCCGACACTGTGAAAGTGAAAGTACAACTGTGGGAGACACCAACTTTCAAATACGTTCGCGTCTTCCATTTGCTGCTTTAAAAAGCTTACATTGCCTTGTCCCAACTTCACCACCAAATGCATAATTTACATGTCAAGAAGCAAGTTGAAAAGCTGAGTAGGATACAGAATCCAATGGGCAGTGGACTATCCATCTATATACGTTTAGTACACTAGTATACAATCCCGTGAAATTTTTCCATCTGGGTAAACTGACTGCACTCATCAAATGCTCAAGAACCTTGGTGGGTGGTTATACTATATACTTACAATTTGTACAACCTCCATTTTCTTTACAGTCCCGGACCAACCCCCATGTGGAGTGGCCAAATCATACACTCAAATAATCATTAATAATTACTAATGAATGCACCTACACAAGTGCTCTTCAGAGCCGGTCCTTTGAACCAATTGTAAAAGAAGCAAGACCTCAGAGCAAGCTATCTCTTCAAATCCCCACCCTTTTTTGTCCCCCTTGAACTGTAAAGAGTCAAACAAACAATACTCAGAACTGTTTTAGAAGCAATCTCAAGCCCAGAATTGCAAACAAAAAACTGGTGTTATTAAACACAGTTTACCTGTTAGCCCTCAGATCATCGTCAATATCAGGAAGTGGCAATTTCCAATAATTCCAGGAATTAAAATCCTCCTGCAATCATTACAAGATCCGTTCCATTAGAACAGTGAGCACAATGACAGAAGAGACTGGTACAACAATAAAGCTTCATCGATCGACCACATAGAAGGCAGACCATGTGAGAGAGACCTGTTCACGTGACGACATAGCTGGAAACATATCATCCACTAGTGTATGAAGAGATGAGTATGACTTGACATCCACCTGATGATTCACTGCTACTTCACCCTATATTACAGTAAAAAAATTTCAATCAAGCTGAATGGCAAAAAAGAAAAAATTTCCACAAAGATGAACCACCCACAAATCAGTGCCATTGAAAGATGGGAGTAACCACAAATCAGCACTATGGAAAGCTTTTAACAGAGTGAGACTGAGTACCTTTGGATTGATTATGAAAATCTTGCCCTTTGGGATTCCTACTTTAAGGTAGCTTATTTCATCCGTGTCACGATTTCCAAAGCCGGCATAGAATGGATTGACGTCACTTGGAAACAGTTCTCGAATTCGCTGAAACAAAGCATGCACGAACATTCAATAAACATCAAACAGAAGTGATCTATATGCGAAGCACCACACACACATGCATGCATGTGCAAGTTTAAAATAAATCTGTATATATGTATATATCTATACATATATTTACTGACAGAGCTGCACTTCATGCACGTTACCTCTAAACAAGATATCTTGAACTCATGGGGAGCTCTCCGTATGACTGCAACACATGAAAAGTACTGTTAGGCAGCTATAGATAAAGACTTGAATGGACATAATGCATGCAATGTGCATCTACTTTAGGAACTCAGCATTTAGGTCTGTATATCAAACTTTCGGATGGTAATTGGCTACATCATATGCATGTGACATGCATCTACGTTGGTTGAGTAATAACACCATATATAACATATGAGCACTGAAGTGATTTGCTGGTTTGTATATATGGTACACATGTTTATTATATGTCATGTATTACGTTGTACTTTTTTTGGGAGGCCTGGGCTGCCAAGGAGGCCTACCTCTACTTGTTAGAAAAGGCACTAAAATATTGTATGTGGAATAGAATATGTTTTCATGCTGAAAGTTTTTCGGCCAGAGCACATAAACAAACCAACATGCTGACTTTCTTTCACTCCTCTAAAGGAAAGGAAACGAGAGCGATCATGTCACCATTTGGTACTTCTCTCAAGAAATAAAGTATAATCTTTATTAGAATTAACTTCGGTCAAAGAATGTTGACTTTGGTTAACTAAGAATAAGTTTTATTGTTTTACTTTGGCTTTGCATTGGTAAAAAAGAATTGTGGGGACGCCCACAAGGGACTAGATTAGTCCAAGAATCAAGAATGCATGCATTTTGCTAACCTTTAATGAATTTAAAGTGCTGGAGTTTGTGTAGGACTTGGAAGAGTGCTAAAAGGCTCAAAAAGATGGAGCAAGTGGTAAAAAGCAGGTCCCACAAGGCAAAAAGCACCCAAGACCAAAAGGTCCGAAAAACCACTTGTGCAATTGAATATGATTTGACAGGTTGGCAAGGTGGGGGTTTTGGCCCACTCCAGATGCACTGGTGATGTCAGAAATACCAAACTCTAGACCAAATGTTAGTGGGATTATGTCGTATTTTATTATTTTAGAGGAAAGAAAAATGAAGAATAAGGACCCACGGGGTTCATAAAAGTTACCCCAAGGTGGGCTAAAAGGAGGAAATCTTAGCTTTTGTAAAAAGTAGCTTTGGAAAAGCAGGTCTAGCTTTTAGCTAGGCCAAGTCTACAAAAGAAGGGGCCTCAAAGCTCCTAGATTCATTCAAGGTTGTAGTCAGCTTCATGCTCTTCTCAGAGCCAATTGTAGAAAGTTATTTTCTATTGCAATAAAGACCTTCGAGGGGGGCCAGCCCTTATTTCTGGCCCCGAGTGTGGTGTATTGTCTCTCTACCTCCTCCCTTTATCTTGCTGCGAATCACTTCCTCCACTCCTGCACACTTCCCGAGGTGCTGTACGGCTGATTCCTATAGAGAAACGATAGGGTTTGCAGTGGAGCGATCAAAAATAGACGATACTCAGACACAACTGAAGATTGGAACTCAAAAAACATAGTGCCTGTTTGGTAATATGAAAAACTGAATACAAGAACCTCAAGCCGTCGTGTCTCAAGGACCGTGGCTGAGGTGAATCAGAAAGATGATTCCATGTAGAGAAACAGTAGAAAAGATAGTAGCAGAGGGAGCGAAACGCAGTCCTCCGTGTAGCTCGATGATGACGAAGATGATGAAGAGCTGGAGCTGCCCTAGAGGTAGGAGAGGATGGCAGTAGATGAAGAGAAGAAACGTGGAAGCTTGTTAGGCAGCAGTCAGGAGCAGATCTCGAGCAGCAGCTGGAGGTTCAGGGCTAGATCTGAAGGAGAGGAATAGAGAGACAGAGGAGTTGGGGCAGAACTGGAGCAGAGGAGTAGATCTGGAGCAGGAGGGGCTGCAGCAAAGGATGGAGGAGGTGAGGAGCAGCTGCAGGTCCAATCCATTGAGAGTAAGGGGGTAGGGAGTCTTTTATAGGCCTGACCTAGGAGGTTGGCCAGCTGGTCGTGGGCTGGCTAGCTGGTCAGCCAGGTCTGGGTTGGCCAGACCAGCTGGTCGGCCTGATTCTAGCCGACAGCATGGCCCTGCTGGCTGCTGGTTTGTTTGCCCCTAAATTGGGGATTGTCCTCTCAATTGCCAATTTGGAGGGGCAGATATAGTGTGCTTGGAGCTTCGTGTAGAGATGTCGACGGTGGCTATCCCTGCGAAATGCCCAAGAGATGCAATGCAAAAATGCAGAGGTCACAAGAGGAGTGCCCTTGCTCAACCTCAAGTGCCTTAGTTACACGTATGATCAGCAAAAATAAGAACACTGTGAAGCTCGAGAGAATAAGCCACCCCCTCTCACCGCCGAAAGGTGGAGGGAAAAGCAAAGGTAAAGAACAAATATGTCGTAGCAGCACTGATAATCCAGGGATGGTGGGATTCCGCCAAAGGAAGAGGTCGTAGCTGAACAGTGAGCCAGTGTGTGCCCGATCTTGGACCTCGGGAGAGAGGAGTCTACCCCACCTCCATGCTCGACAAGATTCGAAACAACAATCATCATGACACATCTGAACAGAAAGGGTCCCACCTAGGGAGAACTTGTAGAACTTGGAAGTCGATGCCAATGGTGGTAGAGGTGAAGGATCATGACCTCCTTGTTCGAAGGAATGGGGAGGGTCAAGCCTGAAACCGAAAAGGGAGGGAGGGATGGGAGTAGAAGATGGAGGTTAGAAAGGGAGGGATGGGAGTAGAAGATGGAGTTTAGAAAGGGAGGGATGGGAGTAGAAGATGGAATTTAGAAAGGGAGGGAGGGATGGGAGTAGAAGATGGAGTTCTCTCCCGTAGTGCGCAGCGGAATGAAGAGGAAACTGATATGTTCATAGGAGTAATGCTCCCCGTACCTATGGCCTCCATGAAGAAGCAGGATCTTTAGATCACCAGAGATCTCGGGTCTTTAGATCACCATGGCTCTGATACCATATAGAGAAACGATAGGGTTTGCAGTGGAGCGATCAAAAATAGACGATACTCAGAGACAACTGAAGAACGGAACTCAGAAAACATAGTGCCTGTTTGGTAATATGAAAAACTGAATACAAGAATCTCAAGCCGTCGTGTCTCAAGGACCGTGGCTGAGGTGAATCAGAAAGATGATTCCATGTAGAGAAACAGTAGAAAAGATAGCAACAGAGGGAGCGAAACGCAGTCCTCCATGTAGCTCGATGATGACGAAGATCATGAAGAGCTGGAGCTGCCCTAGCGGTAGGAGAGGATGGCAGCAGATGAAGAGGACAAATGTGGAAGCTTGTCACGCAGCAGTCAGGAGCAGATCTCGAGCAACAGCTGGAGGTTCAGGGCTAGATCTGAAGGAGAGGAATAGAGAGACAGAGGAGTTAAGGCAGAACTGGAGCAGAGGAGTAGATCTGGAGCAAGAGGGGCTGCAGCAAAGGATGGAGTGTTGGGATATCTCAAGGTGTATGCCTCAGGCACACCTTGGTTTCTATGTGTGTGTGCTAGAGGCACAGTTAGGTGCCCATAAGCACAGTTAGGTGGTGGTAGAAGCCACATAGGATGATTAAGAGAATCTAAGAGCAGATTGAGGAGATGATTGTGGAGCTCAGAGGTCATCAGTGATGTCAATGATCATGTAAGAGGTGCCTACTTAAGGACCTCACCTTTCTTCGTTCCATAAGCAAGATTTCTGAGTTTGTGTTCACTCCGTGCTTTCTTATCAGTTTACCAACATGGCATCAGAGCCCTTTGATCCCCCTTGAGCCCATTTCTGCCACATCTTCTTCTTCTTCTTCTTCTTCATCTTCACTATTTCTTCTCTTTCTTCCCAAATCTTGCTAAAGCTTGTTCTCCCTCAGTTCTCTACCATTCTCCAAGCCCTTCCTGCTGGAGATACCTCTCGTTTGGGCGAACCTCCACCTGCAAGCAATTGAAAAAAAAACGTCTCTGCTGGCTGCCATTCTCCAAACAGCGCATTTTTTCGTCATTCTTCTGTTGCAAAATACTCCCTGCTTGCTGCGCCATTGCTCGAGCCCTCTTAAGAGTAGATGGGCGACCTCAAGACGAACATTTTGAGTCATTTTTCAGCTCAGTTGGTTCAGTAACAAAGGAGAAATCGTCAAAACTCAGGTTCAGCCTGCAGCAACTCCCCCGGGCAAAACAACGCGCCATTTCGCCCAACCTCCTCAGTGGATTCTCTCTGGTATATGAGCTTTCTTTTGCCTCAGAAAGCCCCTTTTTCTTTACTTTGGAGAGTGAGATACAAGCCCTCCAAGTTCAGGCCTCTGTTTTTGACAGTTTTGACAAGGTTGTGAAAGTAATGCTACATTAGATGCTATTTTAGCATTTCTGAGGTTTTGAAGTTTTGAAAAGCATTAGTACAACTGTGGCTACAACTTTCTTTTAAGTTGCTATACCTAGATTTGATTGGAAAGCTTTCATTTAGCCACCTCTGTGAAGCATGTAAGAAAAAGCATCATTGATTGAAATTTGGTCACAAGTCTTTGCTACATTAAATGCTTATATTTTGAAGCTTTTCAGTTGTTATTCTAGCCTTGCAAGAGAGAAGACACTGCCCAATACCTGGGTTAGACCCTCTCATGGCTACCATATTGAATATAGATAAGTTCAATGGTAAGGGCTTCCACACATGGCAGATGAAGGTGAAATTTGCATTAATGAGGGAAAACCTCTGGGGACTTGTCAAACTGGCTTCAACTTCTTCTTCAACAGCCTCCAATGCTGGAGAATCCTCAGCTCCGACACGCCCGGCAAGGGATCCCGCTAGAGAGGAGAAAGCATATGGCATCATTGCTCTTGCTTTAGGAGATGATGATATTCATCACATCTCTGACTTAGAGTCTCCTTCAGAAGCTTGGCATAAGCTTGACATTATTTTTGGTGCTAGCTCTCACATCTCAAAATTATCACTTAAAATTTCTTTCTTTGAATTGAAGATGGTTAGTGGCACTCCTTTGGCTGCCCATGTCAATTACCAACTTGCTTCTATCAACTCTCCTATCACTACAGATGATGCAATGGCAGTGTTGCTCAAGAATATGCCTGAAGATTATGATCATATTGTTACCACTTTGAAAAATCTTCCTAATCCTAATCTTGAAGGTCTTATCTCTGCTCTCCAAGAAGAAGAAAGCCACATGGAGCTCCGGAAAGGCAATGACAGCCTATGCCATCAAAATCCAGAAGGGCAAGTTTTCACCTTGCAATCATTGTGGGAAGACAAATCACCTCTCAAAGGACTGCTTCAAAATCAATCCATGCAAACACTGTGGCAAAAACAATCATCATGAAAGGTTTTGTAGAGCCAAAAAGGAAGCAACTTCAAAGACAGAAAATGCCAATGTACTTTCAGTTGATGTACCTCCACAAGATGAGGCATCCTTTAAAGATTATGCTTTTTGAATCATCTCCATGTATGCTCCAGATCTCTCTTTTGTTGAGTCAAGGTACTCAGCCTGGATAGTCCTCCAAAATGAATGAAATAAACTATTGTGTTTTGTGTGTTTTGTAAACACCTCTGGTCACCATATGATGTAGGCCATGTGTATGTGTTTTACTCCATGGTACCTCCTGCAAACATTGTGTGCATGTACATGCAGGGGAGATAACCATTGGAAAATCTTTTGTATCCCTTTTGTTTACCTTACACCCATGGGAACCCTTGCTAGCTTGAGATCCTAGCCATTGATAGATCCATGACCACCATGAGATGGCATGTGACACCTTGTGCTAGATGTATCCTTGACATAGCCTGAGGCATTCCCTTGAGGGGGGGTTTGTTGGGATATCTCAAGGTGTATGCCTCAGGCACACCTTGGTTTCTATGTGTGTGTGCTAAAGGCACAGTTAGGTGCCCATAAGCACAGTTAGGTGGTGGTAGAAGCCACATAGGATGATTGAGAGAATCTAGGAGCAGATTGAGGAGATGATTGTGGAGCTCAGAGGTAATCAGTGATGTCAGTGATCATGTAAAAGGTGCCTAGACCTCACCTTTCTTCATTCCATAAGCAAGATTTCTGAGTTTGTGTTCGCTCTGTGCTTTCTTTTCAGTTTACCAACATGGAGGAGGTGAGGAGCAGCTGCAGGTCCAGTCCATTGAGAGTGAGGGGGTAGGGAGTCTTTTATAGGCCTGACCTAGAAGGTCGGCCAGCTGGTCGGTGGACTGGCCAGCTGGTCGGCCAGCTGGTCGCCCAGGTCTGGGTTGGCCAGACCAGCTGGTCGGCCTGATTCTGGCCGACAGCATGGCCCTGCTGGCTGCTGGTTTGTTTGCCCCTAAATTGGGGATTGTAGTTGCTTAACAATTCCAGCATCATATCTACAAGTCCTTGGCATGCATGACAGGTTTTGAGGGCAAGATCCTGATGAGAATTGTTTTCCAGCCACCTAGGGACACTATACCTGCTGCGATTTGGATTTCGAGCCCTCCACTGAGCCCTAGACTTGCTGCAAATTGCTCTAGGATGTGTTTTCTCTGCTACGACCCGCCCTAAAGCCCTGAAGTAGCTGCAATTTGATGCTAGAAGGGTGCTTGGGAGTATTGGATCTGTTTTCAGATCAAATGCAGTCCTCACCCTACAATCGCTGTTAAAAGAAAAATCTCATCACAAAATCATTGCTTAGCAGAAAAGGTCGAGCAAAAAATGTGAACAGAGGGAGCTGCTGTTGAGGAAAATGCAATACCAACAATTGAAAAATGATCATAAACTAGTCACCAGAGACCTCCTTGTCCAGTTTCATTTTCTCCCTGTGAGATAGCTCTAACTTGTGCTTGTGAAGAACACATACCCACTCCTTGATACCGCACATTATGTATTTGAAATATGGCATACAAAGATGTAGGACTTGAAAATTCTAACTTGCATAGCCCTCAATGTTTAACAGATCATCATTCCCTAGAGAGTGTCAACAGTAACAGTGTCCTTTCTATGACCTTGCTAGTGTTTGCCTTTGCTCGTGCATAGGATTAACCGACTCCACTACATTCTGACATCCAAATTCTATATATCATGCACATGAAAGCACATCAAGGTGCAGAATCATTATACATGGGAAACACTGCAGGCAGGAAACGTTTTTTTTCCTAAAGCAGATAACGTGGCAGATACATTTACAAAAAAATTTATTTTCTTTTGAGGAACACACACACACACACACACACACACACAGAGAGAGAGAACCTTCTCGGTAAAGTGATGGGATCAAACCATCAGGAGAGATGAACACGGGACCATCTGGAAGAGTCTCCCCATCCTACAAGACAAAAGAGCATAAATTGACAACGTTGCTTCCCTTAATATCATCAAATTCAAAGGAAAAACATTGCTACTCTTTTCCATAAAACCAGAACATACCTGTTTTAAATTCAAGAGGAATTGCCGTGTAAGATATGCCTGTGAAATGGCACGGGCGCTTAAAAACAGTAGCTCGTATCCATTATCCTGAAAAGTTGTCACTGTGTTAATAAAAGGAACCCACGACTCTAACCCTTATTACACTAATGGCTTTATATGGGGCCCAAAAGAAACTCAAGCTCCGTGCTAGGGAATGAACAGGGACCAAAGACAGGCAGAGGGTGACCTAGTTTTACTTCAGCTGTAAGGCTAGTCTCTTTGGATGAACCACCTAGGTGGTGCAATTTCTCACTAACTCTTCATAAATTGCATTGATAGCTAGAGACATCCCATAGAAGTCTTAGCATGAAGCAAGTCACTCTTGCATGACATGTTAACAGAGTATGTAAGTATGTGAGAGAGTTTATGACACATCCCAGCACTCCTGAAACCCCTGATCTGCAAAATAACCACACACAACATCAGAACTGAGCAGGCTGCTCACCACCCAACCGTGACATCTACGGGATATGATCCCGAACCAGAAGATGTCCCCCCGAGCCACGAGCTGAGCTACTGGCACGAACTCCCAATCAGATCCTAACCAGCCTGGTGTCCCATACCACCAGGTGGCGCTGTGAAGCCCTGGATCTGCCACTGGGCCTTGGGCTACGCTAAGATGCAGGCGCGCGTCCGCGACACAATCCAGGATCAGACCTAGCACCTGGGAACGAGACTTGCTCCCAACTGCACACTGAGAACTGAACCCCCTGGGCCTCTTTTATAGACTCGAGCCCCGGCGCCAAAAATAGCGAAGACCTATAAATAGTTCATACCCTTGCCACTCAACCCGAGAATCAAGCCTGCCTAGCTCTAAGCCTCCCCAGGCTAACCTGAGCTAGTTCTGTGTACCTAGTACACGTCAGATACCGATCCGTGCACATGACATACTCCCCCTCCTCTAAGAACTCACTCCTGAGTTCGCTAAGAAATCGGGAAATGTTCTTTGGAGGTTTTGTAATGTCTCCCATGTTGCATCCTCCTCAACACGATCCTTCCACTTAATCTTGTATTCCGTGATAGTACGATTTCGAATCTGTCTTTCACGAAATTCAAGAATAGATTCAGGTTCGTGGGGAATAAAAGTTAAATCTGTAACTTCTATAATCTCATGAGGAGAAACAATTTGATCATCTGCACCCAATACTTCTTTCAGTCTACTGACATGAAAGACTGGATGTACTTTAACATCAGGAGGCAATTCTAGTCGATATGCAACTGGTCCAATTCTTTTAATGACCTTGAATGGGCCACAATATCTGGGGGATAATTTCGGAACCAAACCAGTACTTAGGCTCTTGGATTCCTTAGGAATTCTCAAATATACCATCGTTCCTTCAGAGAACTCTCTAGGTGAACGATGTCTATTAGCATAAAATCTGTCCCGATCTTGGGCACTTCTAATAGACTCCTTGGCAAACTGCAACATTTCCTGCATGTCTTGCAAGAAGTTCTTAGCAGCATCATTTTGAATCCCTTTTAATCCAACCATAACTGGTGACTTAGGTTGAAACCCGTACATAAGCATAAAAGGACTATAACCTGTACTAGAATGCTTTGCACTGTTGTAAGCAAATTCAATCATGGGTAGATAATCTTCCCACGAAGACTGTCTCTTAGATACATATGCCCGAAGCATGTCTTCAACCAACTGGTTGACCTTTTCTGTACTGCCATCGGATTGTGCATGATCCGAGGAACTCATACTTAGAGTAGTTTCTAACTTCTCAAATACAAGTGTCCAAAAGTTACTTGTAAACTTTGAGTCCCTGTCACTGACTATGTCAGATGGCAAACCATACAGCTTGAACAAGTGGTCCACAAACTCGTGAGCCAGCTGAACAGCTGAAATAGTTGTTCTTGTAGGTAAGAATCTAGCCATTTTTGTCAAACGGTCGACTATGACCCAAATAGAGTCATGACCCTTGCGCGTTCGAGGCAAACCAGTAATAAAATCCATGGAAATACTTTCCCACTTATTACCTGGAATCTGTAATGGCTGTAATAAGCCCGCGCTCCTAAGGCGTTCAGCCTTAGTAACCTGACAAACTCGGCAACCTACCACATAGTTCTCTACGAATGCACGCATCTTAGGCCAATAAAAGGTATGCTTCACAAGAGACAGAGTCCTATGTATACCTGGATGTCCCGCACTAGGAGCATCATGACACTCCCAGAGAATCTTGGATTTAAGGTCCAGAACATCAGGCGCACAAATTTTTTCATTCCGGAACAGCAAGCCGTTCCGAATCATCCACTGACCTCCCGCCGCCTGTATCCTAGGTGGCACAATCCCTGAGTCCTGGTCAACCATGGAGCTCCCATCCTGGACTCTCTGCCAATAAGAACTGAAATGACTATCAGTTGCGTATAGCCCTCTCAAGGATTGAAATAGGTCTGAGGATATTTCCGTAAATGACAAAGCATTTACAAACTTAACTCGACTTAAGGCATCCGCCACACTATTCAACGAACCCTTACGATAACGTATTTCGAAATCAAAATCCTGCATTAACTCTGCCCATCTAGCTTTCCTTCCTCTCAATTCTGATCCATCACACACATACTTGATTGACTGGTGATCAGTCAATACAAGGAACTTTGAACCATACAAGTAGTGTCTCCAAACCTTGAGAGCATACACTACCGCATAAAGTTCCTTCTCGAGTGTGGGCCAACGATACTGAGTGTCGTCTAGCTTCTTACTCTCAAAAGCTACAGGTCTGCCCTCTTGGAATAGAGCTGCCCCAATCGCATAATCACTCGCATCGGCCTCTAAAACATAAGGCCGGGTAGGATCGGGTAATGCAAGAACGGGTGCTTCCTTGATAGATAACTTCAAGGTTTCAAAAGCCTTGTTCATTGCATCATTCCAAGGGATCGGTTGAGTAGACCTGCGTCCACGACCTTTCAATATGTTGGTCAAGGGTACCGTGATTTGTGAATAATCACGGACTGACTTCCGAAGAAATACCGTAAATCCTAGGAAAGAACGGAGTTGTTTCACAGTCTGAGGGATAGGCCATTCTAAAACCTTCTGGATACGATCCAGATCAATGCTAATACCTTCAGAAGAAATCTTGTATCCTAAGTAAATGATCTCCTTCATAAAGAAGTCACATTTACTCATCTTGGCATAAAGCTTATGTTGTCTTAGAACAAATAAGACAACCCGGAGGTGTCCTATATGATCCTCAAGCGTTTTACTATATACCAAGATATCATCTAAGAACACGACAACAAATTTGCCCAGATAATCTCTGAACAAATCGTTCATCATCTGCTGAAAAGTAGCAGGAGCATTGGTCAAACCAAAAGGTAATACGAGGAACTCGTAATGACCATACCTAGTCCGGAATGCGGTCCTATCTATGTGTTTAGCATAGATACGGATTTGGTGATAACCCGTACGCAAATCAATCTTAGTGAAATACTTCGCTCCGGCCAAACGGTCTATCAAATCATCAGAACGAGGTAAAGGATAGCGGTTCTTAATTGTAACTTTATTTAATCGTTTATAATCTATACACATCCTCCAGGAAGAATCCTTCTTCTTTCTTAAGAGGACAGGTGCACCCCAAGGAGATTTACTTGGGCGGATATAGCCCATATTCAGGTAATCCTGAAGCTGGATAGCTAACTCATCCTCCTCTACCTGGCTCATCCTATACGGTGGTACACTGATAGGTTGAGCCCCTGGGACTAAGTCTATGCGATGATCTACTGCCCTTTCTGGAGGTAAACCTTCCGGCAGTTGAGCTGGAAATACGTCTTTAAAATTATCTAACAACATTCTCAATTCTCGGTGTTCAAACACACTTAATTCATTTTTGTTAATTACCGAAACAACAAATGTAGAAAGTGGAATCAAAACACACTGATAGACATCATAATGAGAAGTGTTCAATATATTCCGAAGCTGCATCGCAGATACAATAGGCCCCTGAGAAGGGATAATCTTATCACACTGAATACAAAATTGGGTGCCTTTGTCTTCAAAAGAAAGGGTATGCTCCGTCCATCCGATCTGGATATTGTGGGTTTTAAACCACTCTATCCCGATCAGCAAGTCTACATGCTCTAGATGCATAACGTAACATGTGAGAGCTCCTGTGTAGGCTTGAATCCGGATGGGAAGCGCTTCAACCTTGCGATCCCAAAACTGCTTCCCGGCTGGAAGCTGCACCTCGTAGGTGTGGTCGCTAGGTACTGTGGACAGCCCCATCTTCTGCACAAATTTGTAATTAACAAAATTGTGAGAGCTGCCCGGATCAAAGAGAATGTGAACCTGTTGGTCCCTAACTTCTCCATAAACTCGGAAAAGATCATGGGAACCAAACAATGAAGTATTAAAGGTACAATTACAAGAAAGGGGGCAGGTAATGACATTCACTGAAATACCTGTCATCGTAACCTGGTTGGCTCCCTTGGCTGCGGTACGCGGACCTGCCTGGAGCTTTGGTCCTAGCACCAATTTCTGGTTCTTCCGCTTAGGACACTCATTCTTCGTGTGGCCCCGCTCCTCGCAATAAAAACACCGGCCCTCTTTCTTGAGCCTGAGAGTGCGAAGGAAACAGGCCTTACCATTCTTCGCAGGAGTTAAGCTTTTCCTGGAGGCGTTGTCCGTAGACTTCGTCTCCCCAATACCAGTCGCATGCTGAAAGAACTTGCGTTTGTTCTTTCCGCTGGTCTCGGTAACTGTGGTTGCCTTGGTTCCGGCCATGGTATCATCATATATGCGCGCATATGTCATGGCCTCCTGCAATGTTGTGCACTTGTTATTCTTAATCTGTAACTTATAGGAGTCTGGCAAACCATCCACGAAAAAACCTAACAAGGTTACAGGATCCATTTTGGTGGCCCTGGTTTGCAGATCCCTAAATCTCTGAAGATAGACTTCAAAAGTTAAGTTCAATTTTGACATATCGAGGGCTTTGAGCTTGCCGACGATATCGTAGTCATCTTCCTTCTTCAGGAACTCCTTCCTGAAGATACCCTCAAATTCTGTCCAAGTGTCAGGCTTAGGCTGGAGTTCTTTCCACCAAAGCAAGGCTTTACCTGACATAAACCCTGCTGCTAGCTGAATCTTTTTCTCGTCTGGATAGGGGTGAAATTGGAAGTGAACTTGCCACTTGTGCAGCCAAGTGTCAACCACCTCCTTTGTTCTTGATTTCTGGTCACCTGGAAAGGGATCCGGAGTGATATTCGGGCCTAGCACGGAGGCCATGGCATCCACATGCGTGAGTGCCTGAACCGTGCTAGCCAGAAGAGTCAAGGTAGCTTGTATCCCTTGGAGTTGCTGTGTCAACCCCGATTGATTAACGTTGACCTGCTCAAATTTACCATCTAGAGCAGTCGTGAACTCACTGAAGGCTTTCTTAGTGATCAGGTCGTCATAGAGACCCTGATCATCCTCCCCCACTGGAGTGTAGTCTAATTCCTGCTCCCCCATAGTGAACTCGGGATTCGGAGCATCAGACATGGCTGAATACTGATTCGATTACAAGCGGAGAAAAATAAATAACTGAAACAGAGCACGGAGGGAGATGGAGTAGAAGAAAACCGTCCCAGATAAAACTGACAGAAAGGATGCTGAAATCTGGAAGACCACGAGTCCTGGTGCCTCCCCAAATCTGCAACCGGGTGCGCAGTCAACGATAGAGGCTGTACGGACTGCTGAGGTGGCCTGTACGGCTGCTGACGCAGTCCGTACGGTGGCTGCGGGTGTAGGCGCAGCTGCTGTACGGAGCAGCAGCAGGTACAGGAGCAGATGGTACAGTCCGTACAGGCTGTACGGCTGTCGCTGCAGCTGTACGGGCTGGTACGGAACTTTGGGAGCTGTGCAGGGCTGACGCAAGCAAGGCGGATGCAGGGAACTGCTCGTACAAGGCGCTGCTGAAGGGCGAGGCGGGCTGGCACAGATCTCGAGGTGATGTCTCGAATCTGGGGCTGCTTGTGGGTTGCCTAGCACCCAGCCCCCACCTATATAGGGTGCAGGGCTGCCTGATTTGGAAGCTAAGCTTCCAAAAAAGGCTGAGCCCCCTCCAGCTTTGGAGGGGTGCTTTTGCGAAAAAAGCACCTGAGCCCCTCCAACTTTGGAGGGGTGCTTTTTTCGCAAAAAAGCACCTTCCTCCGGCCCTTCCTCCTGCGCAGGCTGCACGCAGCCCTAGGCGCAGGCTGTTCGCAGCCTTTTGCGCAGGCTGTGGACAGCCTATTGCGCTGGCTGTGGACAGCCTGTTGCGCAGGCTGTCCTGCCCCTACAGCCTCGCCTACTGCGTCCCTTTCTACTCCCCGCATCCTCTACTCCCTGGCTGCTTATTTCCTGCCCTACTCTCCTCCCTTTCTGCTCTCCTTCTCCTCCCTCAGACTTCTCTCTGTAGCCTTCAGAATTTTCGATTCTATTTCACTCCTCTTCTTCTTCCTTTTCCAGATATTTCTTCACCCCTTCTACCCCAGGTTGACAGCAAAAACGCAGCAGGAAATCTCGAATTTTAGGGCATACCTGGAAGAGAAATCTGTCAAATTTCTCGCATCAGAAGTTCCTACCTCAGGAGTTGGCTCTGATACCAACTGACACATCCCAGCACTCCTGAAACCCCTGATCTGCAAAATAACCACACACAACATCAGAACTGAGCAGGCTGCTCACCACCCAACCGTGACATCTACGGGATATGATCCCGAACCAGAAGATGTCCCCCCGAGCCACGAGCTGAGCTACTGGCACGAACTCCCAATCAGATCCTAACCAGCCTGGTGTCCCATACCACCAGGTGGCGCTGTGAAGCCCTGGATCTGCCACTGGGCCTTGGGCTACGCTAAGATGCAGGCGCGCGTCCGCGACACAATCCAGGATCAAACCTAGCACCTGGGAACGAGACTTGCTCCCAACTGCACACTGAGAACTGAACCCCCTGGGCCTCTTTTATAGACTCGGGCCCCGGCGCCAAAAATAGCGAAGACCTATAAATAGTTCATACCCTTGCCACTCAACCCGAGAATCAAGCCTGCCTAGCTCTAAGCCTCCCCAGGCTAACCTGAGCTAGTTCTGTGTACCTAGTACACGTCAGATACCGATCCGTGCACATGACAGTTTACCATGCATATAATGCACAACAGCGGAAGCAATCTTTTACCAAGAATAGTTCATACGAGAGAGAGAGAGAGAGAGCAGAGAAAGTGTGTCTGTATAAGCACAGCCCAATCATGTGGAAAATGGGGCTTCACCACAAGCAATTCCAGGAAACCACTCTCTCCTCTACTGAATGCCAATCACCTTCCTTGCACAACTCATAGACATACCAACATTCTCGAGCAATCCTGGTACCTTCCAGGTTCATGTCCCCCCCTCATAAGCCAAGGACTGCCAGGATCTTGCAAAGCACCATGCCACCAGGGTCTGTTTCAACTTATCATCATTACATCACCATCCACAACCAAGCAACACACACAAGCAATGGAATCCTCACGGCTGCTTGGAGCTCTACATAGATCCTCATCTGTACATGTCCTTCCAGAAATCCTGGATCAATCTCCACCACCAAAACGAGCTCCAAGTGAGCTCCCACTTGGGAAATCCACCGGTAACAGTATACCCTCCTAATCTGATGGTGGTCTCGTCTCCAACATGAAGGCTTCACCTCTTCTTGCTTCTAGCAATCTGCAACTTGGCATGAAGAAGCCTCCGAAAGACTCATCCATGTCAGCACTTCAAGTACTTCAAAGTTAGCCTGACCAACGCAGGAATTGAGGGCCTCTTTGTCTGCTAGGAAGGCTTTCATCCTCTATTCTCTCACCAATAGAGAATAACGGCCAACACTCTACCCAAAGAAAGTGGCTAAAACATGAATTAATGCACAAAGCAAGTGCCAAGTACATACCAATAATCATTGACAACATCTCAGCATCTTTCCCCTCCCATTATGATCTACACATTTTAATACATGTCTTGTCACATCCACTGTGGGCTAGGGGTTTCAAGTCTCCTCCTATGGTCACTTTCCACACCTTCCTTGCCACAATGTGGCTCTGTATCTTCAGAATGGCAACCATCGAAATACCAATTCTTTTCTAGGTAACAAGTGTCCTAGGTTGTAAACAAATCACCTAGAAGAAACTTTAGTGAACAGTGTACAGTTATCATGCCCTTTTTTCTTTTCATAGAAATTTCTTGACTTTTATCATCACGTAAAAGATCGAATATAAAGCTGGTTTCTCAACTCTTCAAACTTTGCATTCCCTGTTCACAACTCAACTTCCAACAAAAGCTTCTCTTCAACACTTTGAGAGGAATTTTAAAATCTTGTGATATGTATGACTCCCAGTGAGTTGTGCAAAACCTTGGATCTACTCCAATATCATACGTTGGGTACGGAAGTATGATTGGAGTATGGTTCAACCCTTGGGGCTGAATCATACGAGACCCTAATTCTACACACACCAAAAAACCAGGAAAGTATACATTGTTAACATACAGAGCTACCAAACTTTCAACTAAATTTCAAACTTCAAACTTGTATTAATTTTAAAGTCATGATTCATAGAACAATTAAGGGACCAAAGTCATCTGGATTCTGATACATAGTGATAGATCAACACTACACCAAAACATCATGATCAAGGGTAGCAGGTAGCAGATACTAGAAAATTAAAAGTGGCCTATAGGTACTACACCAGAGCATCAAAGACAAGTTGCAAAGCATCATATAAGAAAAGGCTACCATGCTGCTAGCCTGCAAGCTGCCACAGCAAGGAAACAAAGCTGAAATTGATCACAATTACTGAGGCTCAAGCCTCAAGCTGCATCCTCATCCTCATCAGCATTAGCATTAGCATTAGCATTAGCATCGGTGCCATCCTCCTCCTCCTCATCTTCATCACTATCATTCTCATCTGCCTCACAATGGGACTCCAAAATACTAGAGCTGCTTGAAGCTGCAGCAACATCCATCCTTCCTATTAACAAGAGGGGCTGAAATATCTTCTCTTCTCTAAATATCTAACTCATCAATTAAGATGCCTTGCCTCTCAATATCATATCCATTGTAGACTCTATCATCCAGCAAGTTTGCTAAATGATAAACATGTAAGCAAACCGAGTCAATGCAAGTTTCACCAATTCCTTCTTGCTGGGCCAACATAACTCCCAACAGAGGAAGATTCACCCCGGATCACAACATACTAATGTGAAACACAACTCAAATACATGTATTTTACTTAAATGTAAGAGGGCAATCCAGATACTCAGGTACATATAGCCAAAAAAAAAAAATATATATAGATGAATCAAGTACAAAAACTTGCCCACATATGTACCAACACCTCTAGAAACAACCTCTGAGGTCAGGTACCAAAATAGGCTCTGTTTTGCTGCACCCTCTGTAGGAAACTCTTCCTCTCTACCACACACCTCTGTGGTTGACTTTAATAGCTGCTCGAGGCTGAGCACACCTGCCAAGTTCTGCCCGAGTTCACTACTGACAGAGTACCATCTTCATCCCCTCCTTTGTGTAAGTTTGTGCATAAGCTCCCCTTGGTGACTTCAAGCTCCATCTCTGAGTAACCCACTTTATCTTTGCCAATGGTACTACACTGGTCCTCGCATCTCATGGCTGAGTAGCACTTTCTATAATCCACCACAAAGTCAAGCTTTGTGCTCCACTCCTCAATGTCTCTCATGAACACTCTCACTCTTAGGTCTACAAACTATGTCTCACCAGAACATGGTGTCGTCCTCAGAACACCTCTTCTCTTACCACATTAGTTGACGCCGGCTCGAAGTGGTCCTCCCTCTTTGCTTGGTCCGCCTTCTTCTTCCCGCAATCCTTAGCAAATGTTCATGCGTATCACAATAGAAGCACTTCTTTCTTCTTCTTATTCTCACTGTCAGGAGCGTCCCCGTCATCATGCTTGGCATTCCTCTTTTTTTATTTCTTCCGTTCGCCACCCTTGCTCTTCGCTATGACAGCCTTCTTGTCACCATTGTCTTCATCCTTCCCGTCGTACACCTTCATTTGAGCTCCTTCTTAAAGCAACAATGGACCTAGCTCCTCGAGCATAAGTGGCCTTTTTTGTAGTAGCTCTTTGGAATTTTACTAACCCGAAGCATGGCTAGCTGGTTATTGTCCACCTTGTGAGGCACTGCTCCAAGAGAATCTATCAGGAAGTTGTGGGCTGGCTCGGCTCTATTTCATCTATCTTTAGGTTGAACAGTTCGTTCTGAAGGTGTATTCCTTGCCTCATATAAATCCTGCAAGGTCTTCCATCCCAAGTGCATTGTGCCCACCAGCTGAATGTGAGGTATCACTGAATCTGCAATAGTCTCAATGATCATGGAAACAGCAAGTATTTCTTACATTTCGTCCGGCATAATTATCTTCGCTGAGGCATCCAACACATCAATAGGTTTTGGCTCCGTGCCTTTCATCATCTCCCAAATCTCCCTGGCAACCAAATGGCTCTGATGCTTCACTTTCCAGGTTGAATAGTTGCTTCCATCCATCTTCCCTGACTCTCCAAATTTTGGAATGAGTAGGTTGGATCCCATGGCTTCATGTAGACGACCTGAAGTCTGCTGGCCAACTGCAAGCCACACAAGCACTTCTGAATGTGAGAGCTCCTTCCTCCTAGGCAAAGACTCCACCCTTCAGTTTGAAGAAGGTTCCCGATCTTCAATCTCACAGGCTTCATGTCAGGAGCAAGGCTATCCTTGGATCATAACCTTTGGCTCTGATACCATGTTTGGTTGCTCACTTAAGGCCAACACCAGATTCACCCGGAGATCACAAGATACTAATGCAGTAAAACAACTCAAATACATGCGCTTTACTTAAATGTAAGAGCAATTTGCAACATGAATCTCAAGAAAAAAAACCTGCTCACATATGTATCAACACCTCTAGAAAGAAACTCTATGGTAGGCATCAATAGCTGTTCAAGGCTGAGCACTCCTGCAAAGTTCTGCTCCTAACTTCATTGCTGACAGAGCTCCCTCTTGTGCACCTTCTTATGCTCTCCTACAACCTGCAGGTAGGCACCTAGGTGTGCTCTGGACTGCTGGGACGACTGCCCCTATAAGAACTCTGTTGCGGTACACCCACTGCTCCACTTACGCGAGGGTATGCAGGCTGAGTAGACTCCTAGGCTCCTCCTAGCTACTTTGGATGCAGCCCAGTCCAAGCTCTAAAAAATAGCTTTGGTCCCCTGCCTAGGGCCTTTTATAGAGGGAGAACCCCACCAAACTCGGCCGACTGGCACCAATAAACCAGCCAACTGGTTTGCTGATCTGGCCAACCAGACCAGGCACATCCCCCTGGAGTTTGGCCCTGCCATAGTTCTTCTTCTGGCTGACCTGCTAACATGACTTCATCCAGGAATTCAGCCTATAAAGGTTTGTCCAATCAGCACCGTTCTGTCTGTACCTGCTGTATAGCAGCTGCTGCTGTTGCCGACCTGTACATGTTGCTGTACTTGCTGTACAGCCTGCCCTCCTGATGTACATGCTGCTGCAGTGGCTGCACCACCTACAGTACCCTCCATACTTGGTGACCAGGTACTATCGCAGCCTTTCTTGCCTGTTACTTCTGCACACTGTTGTGCCGTCTGCTTGGGCTTCTGGCTGGGCTCTTTCCAGCCCATGTAGGTACTTGGTGGCCCTATGGTCTGCTGCCCATGTGGCAGCCACGTTGCTTACATGGCAGCTTCAATCCGTCCCCTTACAGGTTCTTCCACCCACATGTATGCTAAGGTGTCAACCCCCTGAGCTCGTCTCATTTGAGGGCTAACAGGTGGGGTATTGACCCAATTTCTCCAACATTGTCCACATGAGGAATCACAAATTCTTGCTGACATTAACAAAGAGCAAATCCATTTTTTGAAGAGTAGAGAACATCCTTAAAGCTACAAAGATATACACCTAGAGTATATATAATCCTACAAATGAAAGCCCCCTTCTAATACTAGTAGGAAGGATAAGATATAGATCTCAAGAGACTACCCAAGCTCCCTGGGACCCATGTGGTCAGGATCTCATCCACTGAATCTAGTAGTTTCACGACAGTTGCTTGACCGAGGGCTTGGTTCCAACAGGGTACCACAAATCACCAACGATAGGTCACAAACATTCACCATAGATATAGACAAGCCACCCTGCCTCTCCATTCTGCAGAGCTACATTATTTTATCCTTGGCATTCCACAAAGATATGCAGCCAAGGAGGGACCATGTGGTGTTAAATGATCTCCATTGACCTGATGATGAGGGAATTCAGACTTAGTTTGTACTTTGTAATTTGCTGATTATTTTTCCTTTTAGCAACATGAACAAGCCCTTTGGCTTCCCTAGCATTTCCACATTGAGGTATAGCTGGTCTCATACTCTTTCTCTCTCTCTCTCTCTCTCTCTCTCTCTCTCTCTCTCTCTTCCAGCTAGAAATACCTACATCCTTTCTACAAAATTGAAGTCATCATAAATCTGTACTTCCACATCGCAATTCTACAATTGAGATGGGATGTCCAACTCAAAACATACATTACACTGCCCAAAACTCGTACCTTGATGGCAGAAAAAAGACGTGTTACTCCAGACTGACTCCAATCCTTTCCAACAAGAGGCATCACCTGTCCCAAGACATCAGACCTGCGAATCATCAAGAAAATCTTCTTAGGAGACAATTGCATCCCCTTTGCATGAACAGCTTGTTAAAAGAAGGGTGCAGACTGATTTCATGATAAAAGGTCCTCGATTACATATAAAGAACTCCCACATTCGGGTGCCTAAAAAGCAAGCCCGTAACAGAAAGACAAGCGTGGACAAATCCTACTCGTGATGTTGCTGCCATCAAACACAGCAGAGAGAATATATACTTTGTGCTATCCTCTAGGCCATTTAGAGGAACTTCCTCTACCTTTGTGCTGTCCTCCAGGCCACCTTGTATCCTGATTTTAAATATCCTTCTAGGTGCTTCCTTGACAGACCACCCTGTCTTACAGTTATTAAAGACCAGCAGAATCAAGTCATGGTAACTACACCAGCTCAGACTCTTGTAACTACCATACAGGTACTTGCTAGCAGAAGAGAGTTGTCCAATCAAGAGTCGACAGAAAAAAGATTGTATTAATAAGCCATATAACCTATTGAAAACTAATAGGAGTACAGACAGCAATGGAAAAAGTCAGAAGTTCACCTTCTTTCCTTCTTGTTCATAAGGATAGTATCCCAGCTTATGAAAACATCTCAAATGTTTACCAAATTGACCTGGGGTTACTGAGTGCCCATTATAACCTGAGTCTAGGATGCTGTTGGTTGCCGGACACTTTCAGCACCTACAAGTATTTGGGAGTGATTATTGATGGGCTTACTCAACAAGGTACTGGCATGAGGGAAAGACCATCCACCAGCATCAGTCGGGAACGAGTTTATACTGTCAAGCATGAACACAGTCCTACTAAACGTTTGAGACTAGTTCAGGTTCTTTATGGCTGAGCTCCGGTTAAGTGGGAAATCAAAGTTTAATAATTAGAACAATGGCTCTGATGAGGGGCCAGGTACGGAACAATGCAGTTTTCCCTCAATAGTTTGCCAGATCAATTAATTTGCAACGAAACGACTTGAGCAACCCTGCAACCTGAAAATCCTCTATGCAAGATCTGTTTATTCAAGACGCAGATACAAACAGCATGATTAATATACCTTCGTAAGACTAGAATATGTCCAATCATACAAATTTAGATTTTTTGTTGTTCTAAAGACCAAAAATCTACACAGAAAATAAAAGAGAAAATGAAAGAGAAGAAAAAAGAGGTAAACAAAAACTTGTATGAAAGACAAAAGGAAGACATACTTAGCAAGCAAAGCAACACTTATGTCGTCATCAGTGCCCAAGCATAAACAGCATGATTAATATACCTTTGTAAGACTAGAATATGTCCAATCATACAAATTTAGATTTTTTGTTGTTCTAAAGACCAAAAATCTACACAGAAAATAAAAGAGAAAATGAAAGAGAAGAAAAAAGAGGTAAACAAAAACTTGTATGAAAGACAAAAGGAAGACATACTTAGCAAGCAAAGCAACACTTATGTCGTCATCAGTGCCCAAGCATAAGCAGCTATACTGGGTTTCTAAAGACCTGCGGAGTCTCTTGGGCATGATTAATGCTACTACAAAGTCTACTACGCTTGTGCAAAATATTTATGCTTTAAAATTTGATGCAATTACTCTGCAGTTAAACAGAGATACCTGGCACTACCCGAATTTTCTCTGCAGTTGAAAACAGAGATACCTGTCACTATCTGAATTTTCTCAACTCCTTACATCCTGCAATTTCTTGTACCAACCCAATCTTAATTTTCTGTCTCCTGCTCCGTAACATAGTTGCAAACAAATGTGTTTGCATGCTTTAGCATACATTTGCTAAAATGTGTTTGCAAACCTTTTAAATTTGGGCATGCTTCACCTGCAAACAATGGAGGGGATGAGGATGGCATAGGCCTCTAGACAATGACACTTGAGCATGACTGATGACCTGCAGCCTGCAGGCTTCATCCCTCGCATGCAGTTTGGTAGCAGTTGTGTTTTTTTAATGAGAGTGTTTGAGTTTTAGTAGCCCAGAGTTGAAATACTAGATGCATCTATTAAAAATAGCAGGTCTGTAAAGGCTGCAGGTCATCAACTGCAGGTCTGCCGCCTGCAGGCTTCAGCACTCACATGCAGTTTGCCTGGAGTTGAAATACTAGATGCATCTATTAAAAACTGCAGGTCTGTAAAGCGTCTATGTTTGTTTCAAACAGGACCAGCAAGCAAACGTTGCAAACTGCGAATGTCTGCTTGCAACTATGCTCAGTAACATGAGCACCTCAACCAACTAAGAGCTGCCTTCAGCCACATTGTAGGGTCTTGCACGAGCTTAACTCCAACCAGATGAACAAAGTCAGCTTACGAGTCAATTTGAATCATCACTGACAGCAAGGCCACATCACCACATGCATAACAGCAAGGCCACATCCCCCACATGCATAACAAGGCACAAATCAAAACAAATGCATTTGCAATCTATATAAATTCAAAGTAATAAAATGGGAACACGAGGCCCACTTAAGGTATAGTCCTAGGGGCAAACACAAGACTTTGAGAGGGTTGAAAAGGAGAATGTGGGAGGACTATATAAGTCTCAATTCCCCCACTATTGTACTCACGTTTTGATGTTGACATTTCCTATCTAATCTAGAAGCCCCCTTCCTGCTTCCTTCACCTTAGTTCTCTCTCTCTCTCTCTCTCTCTCTCTCTCTCTCTCTCTCTCTCCCCCCCCCCTTAATTCTCCCCATCCCCCTCTTCTACATCTGTGCTTTCTCCCTACCCACTCAGATCTATCTCCTCCTTCAGCCAACTTTAATCCCCTCAAATATATTCCCGTCCTCCTTCGGCCATCTTTATTATTTAATCCCCTCAAATATATTTACCTCACCTTTCCTGTTACGTATCTAGATGCTAATCCTTGGATTAGTGAACTTAATCCCATAAGGTTAGGATTAAAGGAAGCAAGCTGACGTGGGAGTCGAGACTAGAGGACTTGAACACTAGCAAACAACGCTTTCCATAAAGTGGGATGCTCTTCTATATTGGAGTAGCCAAGGCTATTGTGATGGCATTCAGTGTGCACACACCACTAGATGATGGTCTCTTCTGGATCTTGAGCCTAGACTACTGCCTTCTACATAGCAGATCACCAGAGGATGTACCAATGGCCTCAGGAACGGGTTCTAGTGGTATGGGACGGTAGAGCTATAGGCATGGGCTTTGTGGGAGTCTGATCTCTGGCCCACGTGTTCAGAGGTCACTAGGAGGTGATTCACTTGCTGATTATCTTATGGTTTTGCTGATTGTTGATTGGATTGTGTTTAGGGTTGGATTTAGTTGGTATCAAAGCGGCCCTCAACACAAAGAAATCGTTGCAAGATATGCAAACAGATGGTGCTAGGTGTGTGTTTCATCTGTGCAAAGTGTTTCTACGAGTTTGGCAAAATTCGTTGAGAGTCATGGAGTAGGATGTAGAACTTGCCGCGACGGTCGGTGGGTGAAAAAGGAGGGGGGGGGGATCGGTCCTGCAACACTAATTATATCACGATATAAACATTCAAAGGCCTATCTTTCT
This sequence comes from Dipteris shenzhenensis, assembly GCF_047967505.1. Lineage (NCBI taxonomy): Eukaryota > Viridiplantae > Streptophyta > Polypodiopsida > Gleicheniales > Dipteridaceae > Dipteris > Dipteris shenzhenensis. Next base: position 29,762,337 of record NC_141613.1, read on the forward strand.
CTTTACAATCACGGGCATAGGCACATATTTTCCTCCCAGCCAACCTCGATGGTCGCAAGCTTACAGAATCTCATTTTTTACGTAAAAGCTCCTGCTTGCAAAATCCCAACGAGCCCCAATTCCCTAGATGGATCTAGTATGCCACATGTTTACATTTTAGGGTACCTCCTAAATGCATCATTTTACCCCTCTCTTGGGATATAATTCTAATCATTTGCCCCTTGGCACATTTAATGCATTTATACCCCTTAGCCTTAGATCCACCTAGTCTAGTGCCATATCACCCTCACTAAGAACCTTGACTTTAATTCCTTTCTGATCATTTACGTAAAGCCCAAACAAATATAATACAAACATTGATCCTTTAAAGGAAAATGTCAACTGACCCTTCCGAGGTCATGTTGTCTCAACTTGAGCGTAACATTCTAACGATAAAGTATGGGAACACTCTCCGTAACTGGTACACGGATTCCCAGGTAGCTTCTGATAGAGGTAAACCATGCCATGCAACCAATACCATGGGTATCTTTTGATTGCGTACTTGCATTGTTCCTCGGTCCAAGATTCTTGTTGGTTTGCGTCTTGCATTATCCTCTATCTCCTAAAACAAAACAACACTCTCGATTAGTGAGTCACCTGTATGCAAAAATTTCTTTAAACGAGAAACATGAAACACTGGGTATACCTTACAACCATGTGGTAATTCTAATTTATAGGAAACCTTGCCTATTCTTTTTAGAATTAACCACGGCCCACAATATCGGGGTGATAACTTAGCACACTCTCCTGCAGTCAAAGACTTATAGTGCGAAGGAACTCTGAGAAAAACTTTTTCTCCTTCCTTAAATTCTCTAACGGGTCTATTTTCATCCGCATACGCCTTAGCTCTATCCATAGCTTGGCGGATGTTAGCTCTCGTAAGTGCTAGCATCTCCCGCATCTGAACTACAAAGTTCGCGGCACTAGGCACTTTCTGAGGTATTACAACTGTAGTTGGATTCGCTAGTCTATAACCATAGTTCAACTCAAACGGACCGAATCCTGTAGAAAAATGTTTTCTATCATTGTAGGCAAATTCTAACAATGGCAACCACTTGTCCCATGTATGTTGCCTCAATGACACATATGCTCTAAGCATATCCTCTAAAATTTGGTTAATTCTTTCCGTCTAAACATCCGTTTCTGGATGATCCCCACTACTCATTCCCAACTCAGTCCTTAGTGTCTCAAACACCGCACTCTAAAAATGACTGGTAAATTTCACATCCCTATCTGACACTATGGATTTGGGTAATCCATGCAAACGAAATATATGTTTAATAAACAAATCCGCCACTTGCGGAGCACTAACAAACTCTCTAGTTGGAATGAAGTGAGCCATCTTGGTAAGACGATCAACTATCACAAGGATAGAATCATATCCACCTTGTGTCATAGGCAAACCTACAATAAAGTCCATGGAAATGCTCTCCCACCTACCTAGTGGTATTTCCAAAGGCTGTAAAAGTCCGGGTGGCTTCACTCGCTCTGCCTTACTTACCTGACACGAAAAACAACGTATCACATATTCATGAATATGCTTTTTCATCTTTGGCCAAAAGAAATCTCACTTCATGAGATCATATGTCTTCTCGACTCCTGGATGTCCCGCACATGGGCTATCATGGCATTGTTGAATGACTCTCTGCCTGAGATCATTCTGACTAGGTACTACTACCTTGCCATTTCTTTTCAGCATACCATCTCTTATGGTATATCTTGCATAAAATGCTTTTTTTGGATGCCAGGTCATCCTTTTCCCCGGGTTTAAATACATGAGTCTTAGGCCAAAGGATCTGAACGAACTAGTTCACCTTTTGAGTTTCTCTAATCTCGGTCATTAGAGCACTTTCTAATACCGTGAAACTCATATTATGCATAATGTGTGACAACGCATCATCAACTTTATTATCCTTCCCTCTTCGGTACTGAATCGTCAAGTTAAACTCCTGCATGAGTTCTGCCCACCTAGCTTGGCGGCCTCTCAAGTCAGGTTGTTTACAAAAATGTTTCAGAGTATCATGATCAACATCAACATAAAACTCTGATCCATATAAATAATGTATCCATGTTTTCAGAGCATGGACAACAGCATACAACTCTAATTCATGAGTTGGCTAATTTCGTTGAGAGGGAGAAAGCTTCTTGCTTTCAAAGGCTACTGGCCTTCCCTCTTGGAGGAGAATTGCTCCTACTGCAATGCCACTTGCATCGGTTTCAAGGAAAAACGGTTTCTGGGGATCAACTATTTTTAACACCGGTCCTGATTCTATCCCCATATAAAAGGTACTTTATCTGAGGTCAGATCAGTCAATGGCGATACTATTTCGGAATATCCTTTGATATGCCTTCGATAAAATTAGACAAATCCCAAGAATGATTGCAAAGCGGTCAAACTCTAAGGGATTGGCCGAGTCAGTCTCGCAGCCACTTTCTTTGGATCCATTTCTACCCCCTCAGGAGCAATAATGAATCCTAAATATTCAAGTCTTACCATACACAGTATAGTTTTCTTTTTATTTGCATAAATACTGGCTTTCCTCAAAGTATTGAACACTATTCTTAAGTGTTCGTGATGCTCAGCAATGCTTTTGCTGAACACAAGAATATCGTCAATAAAATGTACTACAAACTTTCCGATATACGGACGTAGTAAATCATCCATAAGCATGACGAATGTAGCTGGAACATTGGTAAGTCCAAACGGCATTACCAAAAACTCATAATGTCCAAACCTGCTTCTAAAAGCGGTTTTATGCACATCCTCGGCTCTAATACAAATTTGATGGTAGCCACATTTAAGATCTCGCGATCCTTCGTCGGGAGGTAAGAAGTGTTTTCTAAATTCTTTTTTAAACCCCTCCCAAGCAGTGGATGCCACTCCATCTTTCTGCTGTTTTATCCACCACCTATCCGCTGCCTCATTAAACATATGGGTGGCCTCGCGGATTTTCTTCATATCACTCCTAATTTCACAAATGGCGAAAGCCTCTTCCCATTTGTATAACCAGGTCTCTATGATATCGGAACTACAGTCAGACATCCGACCAGAATACTTTTCTGACCTATAATTGGCAATATTAGGCACCTTAGCCCTCCTAGTCTCGACCGTATGAACACTGGTTTCAGGTTCCATTGGAGATTTACCTTTCTCTTGACGAGATGGTCTAGCAAACATACTATGAACCATTTTCCTGAGATCGGATTGCCCTACATTTGCTTGTAACTGTTGTGCTAAAATTTGTTGCAAGGCATCCTCCAATAATGCAATTCTGCAAGATAGTGTATGGCCTGCAAGGCGCGATACCTGCGGGGTCGGCCGGACTCCCGACTCTACGGAATCCACCCTAGAAGCTTCTTCTTCTACTTCCATTTAGGCCGATGGGTGTTTTTTTTTTTTTAAATCAAGCACCACCTAAAACTGTATTTACAAACTGCTTTCCAATCTCATAACCACAAAAGGTGTCTAAACAGGCATAACCATCAACTGAAAATAGCTGAGAACCAAGATGAATATCTTTTCCCTATACTAGGGAAATATCAGCAATCTCAAATAACTCAAACACCGAGATCAAATAAACTAGCATATATTCCAACAAAACTTAAAAGGCATAGAGAGCTCTCTGGTCATATTTTTGCTGCATGAAGAGACCAACTTGTCCCTACAAACCACTCCCAATCAGCAATTATAATCTGTCCTGGATGGATGATGTGGCTCTCTTTTTTTTCTTCTTCTTCTTCAAGGTCCAAAGACCTTAAATGATGTGTCCTCTGTCAATACAACCATTTAAACGGTTGCCTTGCTCCCGAAATCTCCTTCACCAAATCTCTGTGAGTATCTGATTTGGACGCTATATCATTGCAAAGTAACCACGTCGTAAACAGTAAACATCACACCCAGCTCTACGCACTCAGACGACCCATCACTCCTTAAAATCCACCGGATACTATTGTGACCTTAGCCCCAAGCCGTAACTGTTTCACACTCCAAAATTGCTCCGCGATAAACGTAATTAAAAGCAACACCAGTGTAGTCAATCCGATGACGAAGAAGACTAATCTATGTGACTATTGTAACTCATGGACTTCGCACAACAATTGACCCACGATTCGAGCGCCCCCAACCATATAATATTCCTCACGCGATGCCAAAGAGCCCTAAAGGTACCAAATTATGCACTTGCGACAGTACGCGATCCTGATATCTTTCAATTGCGATGACGTCCGTGAACATATAATACCAAAATATGATCTACGCTCCGTATTATTCGGAGCAAAATTGGGGCGTCACCTAGCCCTTTGATTAACAAACTGCCCACGATATACTACATACTCACAAATAACGTGGATAGATAACACGACGTCATCTTATCTCCTCCTCAGCTCATTAGCTTAGTCATACGCCCAGCCAGTCCAAGACCTCTCTCAATCCCCCTTTTCCCAATCGCCTATAGCTCTGATACCAAATATCACGATATAAACATTCAAAGGCCTATACCTAGATGAATCCAGGAACATTCCCAAACTCATCCTCTAAAAACACAACATAGTGCAGTTTCAATCTCATGATAGTCACTCACAAGGTTGAAAACCATAAACTCCATCATGCATAGCAGGGACTAGCTACTATGACATCCCCATTGACGTCATCAGCGCCCAACAGTGAGTGTAGACCATAGTATAAAAATATGCTCACACATACGAATCCACACACCCACACATACTTGAGCATCCATTTATACAAAGTCTTCGTACTGAGTTTCTGTCGGCACTCCGGAGGTGAAGGGCAGACTCAGCCATGATGAAGGCTAGCACTAAAGGAGAAGGCTAATCAAAAGGTAGTCCAAAATCTCTTCATTCAAGCTACAACTGCTTGTGAAGTCTAAACATTTTCATTTTAGTCTCTCCCCAAGGAGCATCTAAATCTAAATCTAGCTGATAGGGCAACGCACCATTTAAGATAGAAAAAATTATCACAATACCAGCAGGCCGCAACTTGGTCTAAACATTCAAAGGCCTATCTTTCTCTTTACAATCACGAGCATAGGCACATATTTTCCTCCCAGCCAACCTCGATGGTAGCAAGCTTACAGAATCTCATTTTTTACGTAAAAGCTCCTGCTTGCAAAATCCCAACGAGCCCCAATTCCCTAGATGGATCTAGTATGCCACATGTCTACATTTTAGGGTACCTCCTAAATGCATCATTTACCCCTCTCTTGGGATATCATTGAAATCATTTGCCCCTTGGCACATTTAATGCATTTATACCCCTTACAATTAGATCCACCTAGTCTAGTGCCATATCAACCTCACCAAGGACCTTGACTTTGATTCCTTTCTGATCATTTACGTAAAGCCCAAACAAATATAATACAAACATTGATCCTTTAAAGGAAAATGTCAACTGACCCTTCCAAGGTCATGTTGCCTCAACTTGAGCATAACAAATTATCTGCGAGTTAGTTGCTTTGTGCTATTAGTTTGCTTATCTCAGAAAGGAGGGCTGAGCAACTGGTACAGAACCAGTTCACACAGCTATAGTGAGGCTTGTAGAGGCCAGCAAGGTGGGTGGAATCAGTTTGCAGGCCCTTGTAGGAGGTTGTTTTGCTGAAACAGGTAATTGTTTGACTGATTGTTGCAGTTTAAACCCACTGTAAGTTGTAACCGGCCTTCAGAAAATCCAAAGGGTGGTGAACAGTTAATAACAAGCAAATACCATCATTACAGCCACTTAGAGAATTATTACAGCCAATCAAATAAATAACAAAAACCAAAATCAGGAGCAAGATTTCCCCTATCTGCACCAGACACCAGATTGGCCCTAAACTTAGCGCCCCTTTCAGTATTTCTTTATCATTTATTCAAAAGGCATCCAAATACAAGAAACCCACTAGCATAATACAAGAAACCCACTATCGTGCATCAGCCCAAAATGGAGTCCTAGCAGGAGAGAAATCAGCCCAATCAGTCTTGGTAGCTCTAAATACCCATCAAGGGAGTCCTAGCAAGATAGAGGCCCAGCAAAACAACTCAATCCATATTGGTAACTCTGAATACCCATCAAGGGAGTCTTAGTAAGACAGAGGCCAGCAAAACAACCACACCTGGCTGCTCCTGGCAAACAAAAAGGCCAGCTGCACAAAGCCAAAGGATCTGAAGGTTCTGAGGTAGTAGGAAAGCTCTTGGAAATGGATCAACTGATTGGAAAGCTCGGGAAACCCTGGGAAAACAGCAAGCATGGAAAAACGAATTCCCTGGCAAGATCTTTTGCAGCCTCGCAAGTGAAAATCAGCAAAAAGCTGCTGGAAGAGAATCGCCATGAAGCAAATCGAGTTCCCTAGAAGCTCCAAACTGCCTGGAAAGTGCGATTTTAATAGGCATTTGGCTTGGAAGCCTCTTGGAAGAAGTGCGAATCAGATTTGGGCCTCTGAGAAGGCATGAACAGAGTAGGCATGCAGCAGAGACGAACTGCTCTGGAGGCTCCTGGCACAACAACGAATTTCGTTTTTGAGCTTCTGGCAGCCCACAAACTGCCCTGGTAGTCAAGAATCAGCAAGGCGATGTGATAGAATAGCCCTGGAGCACTTTCCCAGCCTGTGCCTTGCCTCTCCTTGTTCTTCTGTGTTCCCAAAAACAGCCCTAAAAGCAAATTTCGACTTTTTTGCTTGCTTTCCAAGCCAGCTAGCCAAACGTGGCTCCTGAAGCTATTTTAGCCTTGGAGCACTTGCCTAGCCTGTACGTTGCCTCTCCATGTTCTTCTATGGTCCAGAAAACAGCCATGAAAGCAAATTGACTTTTCAGCTTGCCTTCCAAGCTAGCTAGCCAAACGTGGTTCGTGGAGCTATTTTTAGCGAAAGGGATTTTTACCCCTCTCTAACCTTCAGCCCCTTAACTTGGCCCATGGAATTAATTGCATTGAAGTGTCCTTTGAACTGTTTTAATCAGTTGGAGGCTAGGGCAGTCACAGTAAATTCATAAAGCTTAGAAATTCGCGTCCCGTGACACCCACCTGGGTAATCGTGGCGCAGGGTGGGATGTCAGAACAATCAAAAGATAAAAGAACTATTGATGCGGTTATGCGCAGGTGCTGCTGAAGGCTGTACCAGTAGATCGCAGGTGCTGAGGGCCAATACACAGAGATGGAGTACAGAGCAACCTATCTGGTAAGCATATAGGAGCTGTTGTGTAGTACGACTGCTTGACCGGGACATGATTATACGATTAGTAGGGGATTGTGTGCTACTAGAGATCCATCGTGGGAACAGTCGGCTGGTGAGCATGATTAGGGCCATGGAGGTGTAAATTGCGTGCCTGACAGAGCTATTGCCGATAACAGTTGCTCCCTGTTCAGGCTGGTGCTTTTGGGTAGGGCCATCCTAGACTCTGGGTCTGAGGAAAGCTGAAATTTTTGCCTTAACTGCATTAGCTTTTGCTAGATGATACCAAGTTGGGTGGCCTACTCAGGAAAAGGAATTGTATCGGTTATTTATCCATTCAAAATTTAGAAACATTACCTATATGGAGAAAAGTTTGTTGTATTGACAGACCACGAATCCATCAAATGGATATGTGGTAGGCCTAAGTTGAGGGGATAACAATGGGCTGAATTAATGCAAGATTTTAACATGGAGATTAGATATTGGAAGGGTAGCTTGAACAAGATCGCCGATGCTTTGAGTCACATTGGTGAAATAAACTCTTCGAGTTTCACCTAGACGGATAGTCATTGAGTCACTGTTGGTAGCAGGTCCAAACAAGGAGCTCCATACAAATAGACCAAAACTCGGGGATTATACCATTTGCTCAAGTGGCCGGTGGTCAGTTCTATATTTAGAATGAGGAGTTGTTCCGAAATGAAATGTTTGGGTTCTTAATGATAGAAGAGGTTGGAAGGACAATTATATATGAATGTGTGATGCCCCAACCATAGGCCATCTGGGAATACAGCGAACCTATGGAGGATATCTTGCAGGACATGCAAGAGATGTTAGTGACTACACGCGAATCTATCAAGAGTGATCAGGATAGAGCATGGTTTTAAGCTGATAGACAGCATTAACCCATAGAGTTTTCTGAGGGAATGCATGTATACTTGTGAATACCAAAGAATTTAGATGTTACAGATTGTGGACCCTTGATCATCTTGAAAAAGATTCATGAAGTTGCGTATAAACTAGAGTTCACCAGGTCTTTCATGTCAGTAGACTAAAAGAAGTGCTAGAAGCTGGAGACAGTCTCATTTTGCCCCAAAAACTTGTGGAACTTGAGGATTTGACCTATGTTCCATATGAACCTAATAGAGTTATTGGTTTTCGGGAAAGGAAACTTAGGAATAAGTTAATCCGAAGTTCAAAGTTAAGTGGAAGGATAGGTTTGGGAGTCAATTGCTAGTTCGCACAAGAGCTTTTCCTATCGCTAAACAATAAATGCTTAAGAGAGGATACCTACACACTAATTCTCCGATTTGTGGACTTAGCACTAGCAAAGGAAAGGAAACTTAGGAATTAATCCAAAGTTCAAAGTTAAGTGGAAGGATAGGTTTGGGAGTCAATTGCTAGTTCGCACAAGAGCTTTTTCTATCGCTTAACAATAAATGCTTAAGAGAGGATACCTACACACTAATTCTCCAATTAGTGGACTTAGCACTAGCAAAGGGCCAGTTGGTAACTTTTGCCAGGACGCTTCCCATAAAGCGGGATGCTCTTCTAGATAAGAGTGGCTAAGGCTGTTGTGATGGTGTGCACACACCACTGGATGGTCTGGTTAGGGAAAGGAAACAAGAGTTATCGGTTTTAGGGAAAGGAAACTTAGGAATAAGTTAATCCAAAGTTCAAAGTTAAGTGGAAGGATAGGTTTGGGAGTCAATTGCTATTTCGCACAAGAACTTTTCCTATCACTTAACAATAAATGATTAAGAGAGGATACCTACACACTAATTCTCCGATTAGTGGACTTAGCACTAGCAAAGGGCCAGTTGGTAGCTTTTGCCAGGATGCTTTCCATAAAGCGGGATGCTCTTCAATATAAGAGTGGCTAAGGCTGTTGTGATGGTGTGCACACACCACTGGATGGTCTGGTCGGGATCTTGAGCCTAGACTCCTTCCTTCTACATGGCCAACCACAAGACGCTGTCCCGATGGTTCCTCGGGAACAGGTTTTGTTGGTAGGTGAGGGCCAAAACCTGCTTGTTCCTAGTGTGGGTTTCAAAGACAAAATACTTCGCATCAAGGTATATATTGATTGCCTCATAAAATGTAAGGATTTTACCAGTTGAACAATCATGACAGGCAAAAGGCATTGTGCAAGAGTACCCCTCCTTAGTTCTGCCCGTCCCTCTCTTCTACATTTATGATCAACAACCAAGATAGATGCTCACGTGCTTCACAATATTACAAAGATGAAAACAGAAATGTCTCACATCTCCTGCAGAGTAAAAAGACCAAAACTCCACAGCAGTTTACCTTGTAATAGTTCCATCAACATCAGAGACCACAATCCGGGTATTCCACTTCCATAAATAGATTCGGGCATCCACCTGCAGATTTGGCAGATAAGAAAATTTTTCTAACATTTTCTTCCCAATTCTACATTGCACGTCATCACCACAAGCACAGAAGAGCATACGACAGCATAGCAAACCTGCGTTTGTCCAAGAACTCGTGTGGAGAATGTAAAAGTCACTTTGTTTGGACCATCTTTAAGATTTAAAGATGCCAGCTGTGCTGATGTTGGGGTGTATGTACGCTCTTTAGATTTCCGTGGCCGCTTATAATATCCATTCTTCTGTAAAAGCTCTTCCGTAAAAGGACTTTTTACAGCTACATTTGTAGCTGCTAGCAATGCCTCTTTAGAGACAGTGGATGCTGATAGAGGACCTCTCTCAACCCTGGATTTCCTAAAGGAGAAAGGCCAGAGGCTCCACCTAGTCGGAGAAGAAACCATTGCAACAGTTCCACTTTCTGTATCCTTGGTAAAATCGATTGCTTCAACTGCAATGCCTCCTTTCATTACTTCGCTACTAAAAGTCACCATACCATGGATATAAGGCACAGCCTCAACCCAAGAAAAGTAACGTTCACCAACTTTTACCACAAGTTTCTCATCAGCAACTATAGCTGATGCTGAACGTTGGAACTCTTCAAAGGAAACTTTCTGCCCTGCAAAGGCCCTCGCAGCAGCCTCAGCACCCATTCCCTCTGATAGCAAATGCCTACACAGAGAGAGTTCCACATCTGGAAACACAAGCCAGAGAAGACATGAGCTAAGGACTCAAAAACATCAAGGTTGTCATTTCAAAAAGATGCAAAAAGAGAGTCCAGAGACAAACATTACCAACACTAGAACTTTTTCCTGCATCAAGAGCCTGTTCAATTTCTGCAAAATTCTTTCCGCTTCTGTAGACCATGGCCTCTATAGTCTGCCTGTCATCCAAGCTAAGGTTTCCATCTACCTCTTTGCCAGAAACATACGTGGCATCTACATCAAACTGTTGTACTTGAGGCTTTGACAAGGGATCTGAGCCTGCTGAACGACTGTACAAGTGCCCATAACTCGATCTTTTGGCATCATGCAACCGAGCTGGCAAAGAAGCTGAAGATGGCCGATCCATTCTCTTGTCACTCTCACCCTGTGGTACAGCTATGGGTTTGCTCCTATCCCTGGTGAGAGTTCGAGCCCTGGCCTCCATATTTACAAATGGCTGTTGACTCTCGCCCAGATCACCAGACCTGTCATCCAAGCCAAGGTTTCCATCTACATCTTTGCCGGAAATATAAGTAGCACCTGTATCAAACTGTACTTGAGGCGTTAAGAAGGAATCAGACCCTGCTGAACGACTGTGCCCATAATCCGATTTTTGAATATCACGTAATCGAGCTGGCAATGAAGCTGAAGAAGTCGGAACCATTTCCTTGGCACTCTCATCCTGGGGTACGACTATCAGATTGCTCTTACCCCTGGTAAAAGATTCAGACCTAGCCTCCATATTCACAGATGGCTGTTGACTCCCGCCCACATTACCAAAATGAGCTGAGCACAAATTACTTTCGGCATGCGGAATCCTGCTAGTACATGTAGCAACACCAAGCTGATCATGGCTGATTTCAGCGTCAGGCTCAGTGGACTCCGAATTACCTGCAACCTCTACACCACCATTACAAGAAACCATGCCTGAATAATTCCCACCCTTATCAAAAGACTGGCTAGGTTCATTGGCATTTGGACGAAAACTTTCAAAACCTACTGGCGCAGTAATGATATGACCATCGACACTCATGAGCACAACTTCTGGACTGGTTCCGCATTCAGTGTTCTGATTTGCATCCTCGACTAAGGTACCTGCAACCTCTACACCACCATTACAAGAAACCACGCCTGAATAATTCCCGCCCTTATCAAAAGACTGGCTAGGTTCATTGGCATTTGGACGAAAACTTTCAAAACCTACTGGCGCAGTAATGATATGACCATCGACACTCATGAGCACAACTTCTGGACTGGTTCCGCATTCAGTGTTCTGATTTGCATCCTCGACTAAGGTACCTGAAGGTGCTGCCTTCTCACTGCCTGCCTGTGTTTCATTGCATCTACTAATTTGATGTCCAGCCTCATAAATGGCACCATAAAGGCAATCACTAGATCGACGCTCATCTCCCATGGTTTCCTGGAAGAGAAGAACCAAACTCTGTTCTTCCACAGCTGTTCTTAAAAACCAGTCTTCCTCTAACACATTGTCCTCTGACACATTGTCAACAGTTTTTTCTGTATTTTGGGTGTTTGTCTCTAAACTCAAGATACTTATTCGCAAATCATCTACTCCAGCATTTTCTGAAGCTGACTCTTCCAGCATAGGTCGTCCAAGACCTTCTGCAAGGGTTCCTTGGCCAGACAATTGCTGATGCTCTAACAGCTCAGGCAAAACCTCGCCTGTAAAAGCTTCAGCACCCCCTATACCGTGCATTAAACTTCCTGTCTCTGATAGTTGAGGCCCCTGTGAGCCTGAAGGTGTAGCACTGGCCGTAATCTGCCCCATAGAGGTGGGAGTTAGAAGGATTTCCTTTCCACCAGTCCCCCATCTTCTATCTAAAAGATCTGCCACTATTTCGGCCCTTTCTAGAGAAAGTCTGGATTTGAGATCATCTGCTGCAATCTCATTTCCTCGATGTTTTGAAGAGGATGGGCCTCCAGAGACATGTTGAGTTTTTCTCCCGAACACCAACCCAAAGATGGACCGGGAAGGTTTGGCAACTTCCTTTCCTGATCCTTGAGGACTGTTCTCTTCCTTTTTCAGCATCAACTTGGTACCGTTGGCAGTCCCAAGTTTTCCCTCTACCAAATAGCTATTGGTCTCTGAAATAGCAATGAAAACCTCGCTCCTGTCTTCGTTAACGAGAGCATCAGAAACCCAGACCGTGGAATCGCTATCAGCCTGTATATCCTCTGTCATTCCAGAATTTGACGGGTAGCCATCAGCAGATATGCCGGTGGCTTTGACACTTGTGTCTTTAAATCGTGCCTCCTGCATTTCTAATCCTTCTTCGGCCTCTGAGTTGAGCAAAAATTTTATTCTGCCATGTTCTGCCATCTCATCCCCCGAGGAGGGAGCACTTGGTGGTGAAAGCATCATCGTATCTTCTTCAGGTTCCGCTTCCTTTTCGAAGTACGCTTCACCCTTATTATCGAGATACATATGAAAATCCGTTGGCACATCGTTGACCGAAATGTCCACGATCTTCTCTCTTCTTTTAAGAACACCCTGGAATTTACCGAATTTCACATACCAAGGCGAGCTCTTAAAAGTACCATCCTCTTGCTGTACCACAATAATATCCACAGCCCCCCCAAAGGGATGAAAAGGACCGGCCACCGTATACACACCCTGCGTAATATAGCTGCCTAGCATGCCGACAGCAAACATTTTGACTGCACATCGATTTTGCAAATCAAACGACGCAGTTCCTCTTAACGAGCAAGTCGAGATTGGCTTAGCTGCAGGAGAAGTTTTTTTATTTCTAGCCAGCCGATGCGCCCAAAAAACTGAGATCCTAAGTTCGTCCCGAGAAAACCAATCGAAAGGACGATGGGACACAGCGAGCCCACTAATTTTCCTCGGACGTGCCGTTGCAAGGTGATTCAAAACACAGATGTCCCAATCATATGCCGTCGAGGAGGCAAGGCATTGCAACGCGGTACCATGAGGCGAGGCGGTTCGAGCTGCGGGTATAGAAGCAGGAAAAGCAACCTCTTCGATATAGAGCGACCCAAAGGCGATGGAGCCACGAAAATCCAGCGGCAAGGGGCCAAACAGAGTCGAGCAGGGGAGGGCAAACGGTGGGGAGGCGTGTGAACCGGGGGGGGGGGGAATCGGTGGGGGAAGCGAGGATCGATGGGAAGCCGCAATGCGAAAGGGGAGACCTAAATTTGGGAAGGGGGAGGCAGGGGAGGGGAAGGAGGGATGGAGGAGGCGATGGAGGGGAGGGGGGGGGGATCGGAAGCAGGAAAAGGGAAGGAAAGAAGGGGAGGAGGCAGCTTACCTCTGTAAGCAAGAAGAACTTGAAGCTCGCGAGCTCTGGCTATGGTGATGGCGAAGAGCAAGCTTTGCCAAAAACACAGAGACAGAAAAACAAATAAGCTCCCAAATGAAGAAGATGACCCGGTTTCGTTGCCCCAAATGCAAACCCCCCCTTTTTTTTTTCCCCCTAGTCAGCACTCCACGTGTCGCCTCCCCTCCCCGTTTCCTTTTCCACTTACCCCTCCTACGTGGCTCCCCCTTGGCTTTGCAACCCCCCCCCCCAAGGGCACAACCCTCCTTCGAAGTAAGCCATTGCCACTTTACCCGACTATTTCCCGGCGGCATCAGAACTGTCAAGGGGCACCCACTCGCCTTGGACCAGTGGGCACAAAGTCCACACCTATGGTCACCTCACGCACACCACACGCACCACATGCATGATGGCGCAAAGGTTGGGAAGTTCAAATTTTAGGTAATCGACATTTTAGGGATGTTAGATTCAGCATGGCGAGAAGGCTCTCTTATGACATTGTGGTAGTTATGGGAACTTTAATGCCAAGGTGGCATTGGTCTTCCACCTTTTTTCCCCATTTTTTGACCCACAAAACGAGTGAGCTCTTCAAATCAATGGTTTTGTTGAGAAAAATACTTTTGAGGGTTGAAATGACATAAAATCCACATTTTTACGAGCATTTAATATGCCAAGGTGGCATGTAGTCCCCCACATTTTAAAGCTCTTGAGGTCAATGGTTTTGTGAAAATCTATTGTATACATATTAACAACTATAGACAACAACACAGCCATAGTGGCTCCAGTGTGGTGACATCACAACTCTCAATGATTTTTTTGGGGAGAAATGTCGAGACAAATATTTATGAAATGGTCGGTCCATGGAGATTCTAGACAGTGGCTTTAAAATGTGCCCTAGGAGATCACATGCAACATTAGCGTGTTTCAAGAGACAAGGGGATTTTGTAATTGAGTGACTCACATGCCATATACGTGTTACTTATGAAATGTGATTAATTCGCTTAACGCCTAGGTGTATGTACAATGAAATACAATTTTGATTGAGTGGCCACTGCCTTCTTCCATTTATGCTAAGCAAATTAGTATTAGCTGCTCTTTAAGTTGAGCTACATTTGAGTCATGTTCTCAACTTCACAAATTCTAATACGGCAAGGAATCCATAAGAGTACGACACATAGGCTACAAGCTACCATCCGACAATTCAATCGATAATTCAATTCTCAACTATTCTAAAAAAGAAACATCTTGTCAAATTTTACTTATACACCACCCTCCTAGTAGCACAACCATGAAACAACTATTGCAATGCCAAATTCTATTATCTTCAAACCTTAACTCTCACTTTTGGGATCAATTGTAGCTAGAATTCAAAATTAAATATGTTTTTGCTAATGTGCATATTTACATATAATGCTTTTCCCAAGTGTGCACTTTTACTTTGTATCATGAATAGAAACCCAAATTTACAACTTTTCAAAGCACTCCTTCTTGCATTAGAGCATCGATAACTTTTTGCATTGGCAAAAGACACGTTAATATCTTTAAATTATTTGGTTGGGTCATCATGATCTTTCATTGCATAGCTTGAGAATGGGACCTAGGGGCTATAATTATTGTACCCTCTTATGTAAGTAAGCGCGAATACATGATTGATGCATATGCTTAAATTATGGGTGTGAGCTCTGAGCCCAACAATAAATAGCATATCATACATAGAGAAATTTGCCTCTATCACAATAAAGCCAGGTGAATGTGATAAGAGTGAGTGGGCTTTGTATGATTGGGTCCAAGATCGATACTAGAGATGGAGCCTAGAGTAAAATATAGGGGCATTAAAAAGTAAACTTTTAGCACTTTAATTATTATATTAGTTATAGCTTGCATGGATTTTTTTGAAAATTTTGGAAAAGCTTAGGATTAACACCCTCCACCCCAACAAAATACTTTAAATATAAAATATAGTATGCATTTTCTTTATATTAAATCATATATTTCTAGATTTCGCCTTGCCATCATTTTGCCTCACTTTCTTGTAGCAAGTAAATGATATTATGGTGAGGCTAGATAGTCTGAACATTAGAATGCATGAGACCTCCTTGTGATCCCTTATCGGTGGCGAAGCCAAGGGATCTCGTCTAGGCACAAAGATAGTTTTTTGTGGTTTGCCCATATGCTATCAAAACAATTGGGAAGGGGTATTAAGGAGCATTAAAGGGGTATTAAGGGGCCAAAAGCAATTGCATTTGTTCTTTAAGATGGTAATTCTTAAAGGTCAACGTGTGTATAAGAACCTGTTGCTTCAAGGGTTCATGTCTTGTATACCATGGTATTTTCTAAGGGGTCATTTTCCCAAGCCGCATTTTATATGTTATCTTAGCGAACTCCCCTTCATCAAAGCAAAGTGAGTCACACACATGTTGCTTTTTATCGATATATCTAGAATCCTACATCTAGCTTGCATGCATTATTTTGAAAAGTTTGGAAAATATCTATACTAGTAACAACCTCCACCCCAAAGAATAAAATAATATATAGAATGATCTATTTCAACGATACCACCCTAGATTTACATTGTAATAATATTGCATCACTCTCTTGTACGAAAAAAAATTATTATGAAGAGCCTAGATAGAGTGAAAGTTAGAAAGCATAAGGCCTACATGTGGGCAAAGTTACACATGTTGATTAGGAAAAGAAGTGATGTAAAAACTAATTATTCCATCCCAAGCTTGAAAGTAGTTCCACGACTTAGATATAACAGAATCCTTTGGAACTAATTTATGCAATTTCATCCATCTAGTACATAAGGGCATTAAGGGTGCCTCTATCATATGCATAGCAGTGCCCTTTCCTTCAGGGCTAACTTTTTATCTAGCATGAATGATATGAGAGTTCAACACATCCTCAAGGACCACAAACGTATAATGACGTTCAAGCTTCCATACTACATGGAATTGGACAATTAGAAGATCCCATTTGTTGCCATGGGGTATATTGCCTTGAACCAAAGGATTCCATGCAATATTAGGACTTTTATATGAGTCTTAAAGAAGGAGACTTGTTATAAAAAGGGAGTGTGAAAAACAAAAGGTCAATGATCATGATATTATTTACTAGAAACACTTGGCAACGTCAGTTAGAGATTGAAAAGTAGTTTTTAAAGGACAATAACAAATAGAAAACTATTTTATTTGTTGTAGAGCCAAAAAGTGTTAGTGTATAAAAACATGGTTTCATAACCAATCAAATGAATTGACGTAAGATGGCCTGCACATTGTAAATTTGTTATGTCCAAAATAATGCAAGGGGAATGATTTTTCAAGAATTATATGATATTCATTTTTACACATAGCAAATATCCTTATGTTTTTGGATTCATTAACTTCTTTATAACTATAATGTGCACCGCTGTATTCCTTTTCAAGTCAAGCCGTTGATGTTGAAAGAAAGCATGATAACTGTTCAGGCTCTTTGTTTCATTAATCTAGGCTTGACTATAAAAGTGAATGATGATTAAGTCAAAAAATAAAAATAAAAGATGCCTACATTGGAGTACTGCATATAAACTATAAGGTTTCTAGGAGGGGAAGTACAAATGTATAATTTCTCCAACTCTCATTCTTACTAGATCCTTTTCTTCTAGCACCTTCAATGAGAAAGGTGGAAGGAATCAATCTTTGACATTGTGCAAACAAGCGCATTTAATTCCATGTGATTTAATTAACTTTCATCAATACAAGGAAAAATAGCACACATGAATATGATTTGAGCTCTATTAAAGGGGTGTTGAGCACCCATTTTTTGAAATGATGCATATACCTTTGTGGTATATGGGAGAGGTAGCACGGTAACTCCTAAACATCAACTCAAGGTCAAGATCTGGCCTCCTTTCAAGCTAGAGAAAGAATTCAAGTCAAATTCCCTCTTTTCCACACATGAACAAAGGTTGTAATCATCACTATTAATTCACATATTTCTCCCTGTTAAATTTCAACCTAAGGTTGCTATGACTATATTAAGATTTTTTGAGTTTTGTTGGACTTTATTTTAGTCTTATTAAGGATTTAAAATCATAAAAGGGTAAATCAAAAGTCTTGTGAATCCAAAGTGGATGACATTGATCAAAAGAATGTGCTTCCTTGAAACTATTTTGAGACCCTTTTTGCATTGTAAATGGCAATACATTTAAATTCCAAAACCCTATGTTATTTTTATTATGGATACCATATCATTAACTCATCTATATCAATAGTCATTAGGTCTTTATATTCATAGTTCTAGTACTTGTAACAGTGAGAAAGTTGAAAGTAACGTCAACTACATGATAAAATGATGCCCTTCCATTCCATGGTTTTATTGGTGCTCCAAGGAGGTTCGACTTGTGCATGTGAGTGAGCAGAGCTATGCATGCATGCCACTCGAACCAATCGTGAGTGTGAGAGTAGGAGCTCCCTAAAGAGACATAGAGGTGACCTTGAGGCCATGGTGTGAGTGGGGAGGAGGGGAGTTCCTCGAAAGAGGTGCCCACTGATGCCAAGGAGACTGTTGCAAAAGTCGAGGAGGATGTCGAAGAATCCCTCTCGTATGTTAAAGTGCTAGTGAAGAAGGTCTAAGCAGGGTTCACCCCATTAGAAGTTGATGAAGCAAAGAGGCTTGTGCAAGCCAACGCGGCACGTCATGCCAAAGAGGTGGGCACAAAGCAATGTTTGAGGCTAGCCAGAGACACATTGGTCTTTGAGAGCTACAAGTGGATCTGACACAAAATTGAGCAGTTATCTAGGGGAAGTGTGTATACACTGGTAGGATTCCCTCACTGGATAGCTACAACGGCTCCTTGTCTTCAAATGCGACATCCCTACTACAGCGTATGTGGCTAGATTCATCAGGAAGGGGCTTTTCTTGGTGCATTTTACATCAGAAGCTCTTTGGAATGACATACTTGGGAGGTCTTGCATGTTTGCATGGGTATCAGTGCTAGTTATCCCTTGGAGCACAATTGACGAATTCTTGTATCATGATTGTCTAGGAGCACATCGGTGCGGGTTATCCTTTGGAGCACATCGTTCTCAGTGGATGAATTCTTGTATCATGATTGTCCAAGATGGGTGAATTTCCTTAATCTTCCTCAATGGTTGGGTGACTCTATCAAAAGGATAGCGACCACACTTGGCAAACTTTTGCTGATTCTGCTATCATTAAGGATTTTGGTTTTTTGTAAGCATGCATGGATACTACCTGATGTAAGAGTATGCAACATATCCCTCTTCTCCAAATGGCTCCCTTGCCTTTTCCATGGTCCCTCACCTTGGATAGAAATATTTAAGGAGTTCATTGAGAAAGGTAAGGTAGAGGGGTAGGAACTTGGCCAGGTCTCTCCTAGTACGACTGATTGGTTTTGGGCTTTAGCTTGCAAGTAATGGGCTTAAGATTAGTGTCGACTTGGAAGGAGGGCATCTCTTTGCTCTCTTAAAAAGGTCGCAAAGGCCTAAAAGGCAACTCCAATCTCCTTGAGAGCATTTGGCGGAGTAACATACTCTAGGATGATGTGTTTGGGCTCCATGACATAGCCAGTGCATGCAATTTGTACAAGAAAGGTATGAGGTCATGGGCTGACTTGTGGGATGCTAGATCAGCAAACTGGCTCACGATGAAGCAACTATGCAACCAAATTCCACGTATTGCTAGGGATTGGGATCTGCTATACAAGTTGGTTTCAAGCGCGGATCCTGGTGTCGTGGCCTACTAACACGTCGTATCACCGCCATGGAGGGAAGACCAATGGTCACTAGGAAAGACCTGCCTTAGGAATATCTCAATTAGATTGGCATATTAACATTTGATGCAATGTGGGTCGCTCATCCCCGAACTAAACAAATAGTGGGCACTGAGAAGGGGGTATGCTTGGTGGGGTCAAAGGCTACGTACCATTTGGAGAAACTATGTGGTATGCAAGGCTCAGTTTTTACCATGGAAAGTGATGCACTAGTGGCTTCCATACTAAAGGGAATCTATCAAAACACCTTCCAGTATCGTTGGTGTGTCCTCTATTCAAAATAGCCATTGAATTTGTGGGTCACCTTATGTGATACTGTCCAATTTTTTGAGAAGTTTGGTGAACAGTAGAGAAGGTAGTCCAAGAGGTAGGAATCATGGAAAAGTTCTACATCGATTCAAGGTGGAGGCTAGTCCTACTAGGTGTGGATGCACACATTTCATCCTCACTTGTTGCTTGCTGGCCATACATTTGAGTTGCATTATTGAGTTCTGTGTGGGAATTCCGCAACAATCTCATGTTCAATGTGGCTGAGGGGGCGGGCTTTAGCGAAACAACGATTGCTATTCAAGATAAGGAGACCCTTAGGGATATGGGGTGGGTGTTAACCCACAAGGACACTATGGTTAGTAGGAAGCTACTCCACATTGGTGCCCATATCAGGGCTTAGTTCCTTTTAGCTACTTACAGCATAGGCCATGGATCCACTTTACCTAAAATCCAAATTTTGTATTTGGTTTTTCATTGGTCCCTAACCAGCCCCTTAATGTACTTCTCTTTTACCCCCAAAGAAAAAAGATGCCCTTTCCAATTATGGTTATTATTATTAAGGGCGTTGAAACATGGAACTTGCTAAAAGAAAGTGTGCACATTAAGACAACTACTAATGCAAAATGTGGGTCAGTTTTAACAATACTATCCAATGAATCAATTGAATTGATACCAACTATGGTACTAAATGCTTTCAACCTATTGTCTCTGCAATAAAGACTTGCTAAATCTCCCACATTCTGTTTGCTAGCTCAAAAATGTATGGTTAGCTAATTAGTAATTGATTAAATATATAGGTACTAAACAACATTGTTTGAATAGTGAGTGACTTCAATATACACAGCTTTGAGACAGAGAGAGAGAGAGAGAGAGAGAGAGAGAGAGAGAGAGAGAGAGAGAGACAGAGAGAGAGAGAGAATAGGCCCCCCCCAGTGAGAAAAAAGTAACATATTAATTATTTAGTCGATGTGCGGGGGAAGTGGGACAAATAAACGTTGATTAAGGTCAGGTGGGGTGGCATGATTAATTAGAAGTATTCAGACGGCTCAGAGAGCCGACATCTTGCATACAAAATCCTATTTTACTTCTTATAACTTGTTATTTCTTATCAATTCCCACACTAATGCACTTGCTACCCAATAGATCAAAGTTCGTAGAGTCATCTAGGAAAATGTAGAAGATCACACCTTCCCACATGGTCTTTGTTTTGCTCTCATCCCATAAGTCAACCTTTTTCTCTTTCCAAGATTCACGAATGTCATTGTCCATTTCCAATGAAGAAACTAGCATTGCCTCAATGTAAGGTTGCTTAGGATCAAGTCTTGGTGTAGCCTCTTGAGTTATCGGCTCATCTAAAGAATCACCAACACGTATAGAGAGGCCTTAGGCCACTTTGGATGCCTTGGAAGCAAATGCTACATGGGAATTGGTGCCTTTGCCTAAAGACAAGAATGCAATTGGCTTTAAGTGGGTTTATAAGGTGAAGCACAATGCAGATGGTTCTGTGAACAGATACAAGGCAAGATTAGTCATCAAGGGGTATGCACAGACATATGGCATTGATTATGAAGAAACATTCAGTCCAGTTGCAAGGATGGCAACCGTAAGAGCAGTCATTGCTATGGCTGCATCAAAGGGATGGTCTTTGCATCAGATGGATGTAAAAAATGCTATCTTGCATGGTCTATGATTAATCAGAAGTCTCTAGAAGCCGAGGGATCTAAACAGGTGAGATCTATAAAATACATGGAGGCGTTGAGCCTAGGGAGGTAGAGTGGGAGGGAGAGGGAGAGGAGAGGAAGGGAGAGGGAGAGGAGAGGGAATGGGAGAGAAGAGGGAGGAAGGGGGGAGAAGAGAGGGAGTAGGCTCCATACACCTCCTCGACTTTTCCACTGCCAATTTCCTTTTCATTAGAAGTGTACTACCTTTATTTTGAGAAAAACAAACCATCCGTTCTTCTGGGATGATCTACTTGGCGAGGCTACCACGCGATCAACAGGTTGTCAGAGCAAGAGGGGTGAGAGATTTTTCGAAGGGCATGGGAGACGCGGGATTGATGAATCAATATGCTAATTATCGTAGGTTGATTGCAAGCATGTAATGAAAGGACAAATTAATTATTTGATTTTAGCTAATTAGCAATTGATTAAATATATAGCTCTACTAAACAACATTGTTTAAATAGTGAGTGACTTCAATATACACGACTTAGAGAGAGAGAGAGAGAGGGGGGGCTAGAATTCAACACACATAGAGTGAGAAAGATAGAGAGTCACATCTGCAAGCCTCGATGTCTATAATTAATCATGGCCTAAAGCTTCACCAACCATCGAAAAAGTCCTACATAATGTTGCGTGCACACTAATAACAAACCTTCAATCACAAAGCTAGACTCCTAAACTACATGGTCATATGTCAGCCCCTTCAACTTGATCTCCATTTGTCAAAAGGCATCAAAGAAGAGAGTGTCATCTATTTGATTCCAAAATATTGTTTTAACCCTTTGATTTTGTGCTTTCCAAAATATATTTTTAACCCTTTGATTTTGTGCTTTCCAAGTCCTTAAATCGACATGTCTTTTTGCTTTTTGAATTTACAATTCTTGCTAAGATTTTGGATTGTCATTATATCCCTTTCCATGAGAACATGGGCACCCTTCCACTAGTCTCTCCATGTCATTTGAATGTTGAGAGACTCTATCTTTCCCAATCATTAATTTTTGGTTTTGCCATTTATATGTTTCATGCATGGATTTGTATGCCTCTTTCAAGAGTTTGACCTTGTTTGCATATTTATTTACTAGGGGGTCACAATTGGTGATTAATCATGACTTCTAGCAAGTGTAGTAATATATTCATATGGTTTCCTTGTAGAGATTCTACCAATTGGCCTTTGGTTGCAATGAAGGCCTATACATATGAATGTCCTTGGCCTTCAAGCTCTCCAATGGTCTCTTTTTTCTCTTGCTTGATTTCAATAATTGGTCACCATGACTTCCTTCAACTACATCAATTTTTCTTTTGAGTTTTAAACAAGCATTGCAATACATGCTGAGACTTCTCTGCTAAGGAAATGACTCAAAAGAGAGCTCCCCAAATTGGACTCTAATAGCAGGCTTCACCATGGCAATGAAATTGTGTGGCATGCAAGATGAATGTGACGAAGGGAGTAGTGAATGGAAATTTGTAGGGTGTCAATAATACAATAGCATTTAAATAGTAGCAATAGCCTACCCTTCTACCCCTTCTTACGAGAGCAATCAAAATTGAGCTATAGGATTTTACATCTTAGTGTGAAGTGGCATATCCAAGCAAGATGCCTCTATGTTGACTTCAAGAAAGAAGTTACCTCTTACTTATTGCATGATTGGAGCATTAATTGCAATGTTGAACTAGTTTGGGTAGCACAAATTGACAACTACTAACTCTCAAAGGCTTATTATTCTACTCCTGGCAACTATCCACCACTGTCGAATGTACCAATTGAACTATTGACTATAGTAGTCAAACTAGTTGTTTGCTAGAAATCTTGATGCACACAAACAAGCTTGTTTGTCTTCATGAATTCTTCCCTCCGCCAAGTTATGAACAATTGCTAACTACCATTTGTGAGAACATTCTCTCTACATCTGAGACAACTAATACACCATGGCACATGAGCATGTTGGCAGAAGATGCATTGTTGAGAAGTCATAACATACAAAAGTTAGTGGATAACTCTTCAGCTTCTCTTGTACTGATGGTAGATATCCTTCAATGCTTTCATGCCATCTTTGAAACATCGTTCACTTTGCTATGCTACACTGGAATAAAGTTGTGCAAGAATATTAGTATAGGCAAAGCCAAATAAACACTTACAAAAGCCCGACTTTTAGATGAGTCAAATGGTGTTTTGACAATCATTCCACTAATTCATTTGAACAAAAGACCTACATATGATGTATGGATGAGCAAAGATGAGGAACTACTACAAAGACTTGTTCAACAAAATCCAACACCATGTACAAAAGATTTAGTAATGTTACTTCATAGATAGCAATGGTTTGGGAAAAAGTACTCAATACAAGCTACTCTCAACAAAATGTACAAAACGAGAAGATTTGTGTTTGCATGTACTACTATTCCAATGACAACACTAGTACCAACCTCAACAACCATTGCTTGAACTTGTCAACACAAACAAAAGCGAAATCAAATAAGCCACCAACAACAATGCGCACAAAAAATTTTAGATACTCCAAGCTACCCATGTGTTTGCTGCGGGTGATTGAAATTCAAATTAAAATTGCGAAAGTAAAAGACAAAATCGCTATATTTCTCCAAAGCAATGGTATAAATATATCCAATTCTCACTCATCAAGTAATTCTCTTTGTTCCATGTGCTATAAAAACATCAACAATAACAAAGTACCGTTGCTATGTTCTAAGAACATGAAGATGGCTCCTAAAACAACTTACACAACAAATCTTAATGACATTGAAGTACACTTGATCTCTATAAGAATACCATTTGCCCAAATTCAAGAACTGACCTACAAAGGTCAATTTGGTCTACATGGTAGTGTCATTAATATATTTGCTGACATATTATGGGAACCATTGGTAAACTGTCTGCACAACCTAAACGATAACCTTGACACTAGTAAACATCATAACCCAAACATGCAATTGCAAAACCTAATCTGAGAAGACCCTCTTACAACTGGCCAATATTACATCCATAAATTTCAAGCCCTGACACTACCTAGAAAAGATGACACTATTCTAAGCAAAGTGGATGACTTCTTCTTCATAACTGAATTCCAAAATAGAGGAAGCCAGCATGATCATGGCCTTCTTTGGATTAATAGTGAACCTATTTTGGGTGTGTCCACAAATTCAAAGATCGAAGCTTTTGCCGCGACAAGTACATTTGCACAAACATTTCTTTCTTTCCCTTTGCACAAAAAAACATCCAAACTCATAGACATCGTAAAACATGCTTTAAGCAAACAAAAAAGTGTAGATTTGGATTTCCTCGATTTCCCATGAAAAATACCCAAGTGCTATTACTATTACAAGAACAAATTGTTGACAACATTCTAAAGAAGAACGTGAAATCAATTAACTTACTGTTGTTGGAAGATACAACATTGTTATTAGACTATAGTTGTTTCTTAAAAACACTTGGATTGTCTAAACAAGAATACATTTCAACACTACAGGCATCTATTGCACAGCCGACACTATTCTTGAAAAGAGAACCAAAAGACATATACACAAATAATTTCAATCCAACCTTGTCATTACTTTACGGAGCAAACACAAATGTACAATTCATACTAAACCCACATGGGGCTATAGCATATTGTACTTCATACATGACAAAAATCGATAAGGAGACCACAAAGGCAGTAAAAGTAGCACTTTCACAAAGCATAACATCCAATACTCTCCCAAATGAGCGCATTCGACACATTGGCAATGTAATTTTAAATACACAACACATAAGCTCCCAACAAACTGTTCATTTATGTCTGTCATTGCCACTTTCAACCTCATCAAGGCAATTCCAATACATTAACACAACCTTCCTGAGAAGAGAAAATTACTCTTAAAACATCGAGAACAACTTCAAGTACTACATCCAGAGAGCACAAACATATTGTCTAATGACATTATCAACAAATATTTAAAATGTACAAGTGCTCTTCATGGCATTTGCTTGGCAACTTTTGCAAGTGAATATACAGTCTCAGCGGGAAAAGCCTAAAAAAAGGGAAAAAGCTGAAAATATTCAATTTAACAACTATAGTGAATCCCGTGATCCAGAAAACTACTACAGAGAACTACGTACTTTGTTCCTTTCCATATCACAATGTAGAACCCTCACTTAATGAAGAGACTCCTACATGGCATGAGACATATAATGAAAACAAACATATCATAAACCAAAATAAAGAAAAATACAATAAACTTATTCCAAAATTTCCTACAAATTCATGAACCACTTCTGATGCTTCTACATCATCAAGTAGCCAGTCCAAACTTCAAAACATGGAAAAATATGACATTGGAATGGACATGCCCAAACTAGAGAAGCAAAACCAAGTACATAACACATCATTATTGACTTATAATGTAACATGTTTGATACTCGAAGACATCATGTTGAAAAAAAGAATTGATACCAATACAAAAATCCAACTATTTTTGACAGGACATGTCGGAACAGGGAAGACATTTATGCTAATGGCAATTGTTCAAGCACTACTAAGTATTACTCGCACAAACAAACACACAATATAGATCTATCGAAAGTCCTCTTGTTGGCATACACTGGGAAAGCTGCATTCAACATGGGACAACTATCAATGCAGCTCTTCGCTTGCCTCTAATGGCATCTCACTACACAAGCCTATCTACAGAAACATTGCAAGACCTATCACAACTATATAGGGACGTTCAACTAGTTGTTTTTGTGACGAGGTTTCTTTGATAGGACATAGCACATTAGTGCTGTTGACATGTGCCTTTGTGAAATAAAACACAACCACCTCACACATATGTTCCTTGGGCTACTAAGATGATCAACTTTGGGAAATTGTCAATCTCTAACATCATGGGAACACTTGCAATTGTAATTATCAAAGTTGCAAGTGACGAGGGAATGGCAGACCAAATCATAGTTGCTGATGGACCAAGAGATGAGGACAGAGACGTTGTAAGTTAAATTAGTTGTTGACTGCTTTCTTTCTTCATTCCCTTTGGAAGTAATTTCACTTATCTCTTTCTGAAAGTATTGAGGGCCTGGGTCACCTACATATGTCATTGTGAGCTTAGGGTAGCAAATAGGTTCACTATGCAACATAGGGCATACTCATACTCTAGTTGAGAGGAGTTGTGAATGCTTTGCAAGAGGTACTCCTATAAGACTTGGGGTCAGAGGTGTCCATCCCCCATGGTGTTTTAAGAGTTACAGGGAGTATTCAACATTGAGAAGGAGAGCTTTTCTCTTGTACCACTCTTGTATGCAAGATAGGAACCTACTGAGATCAAAGGTTACCTTGGATTACTAAGGCTATACCTACTGGAGGAATTGGCTAAATGGAGAAGATTTATGTCACATTAAGGGCTTTTCCCTTTCTATGGAATTTGTCACCAAACCAAAGAAGTAAGAAAATTGAATATAATGCAGGTAATGACCTACAAGACATGTAACCCTTAACTCATAGAGATCCCTTCAAATGAAACAACGTATAATTTTTCATAATAATACATAATCACTTAGATTAAAGTTTAAGAGATCAAAGAAAGTTCTTAGTCCATTGATTGTTTAATTAGAATCAATGTTGTGTTGACTTCAAATTAACATACTCCGGGTTCTCTCGTATAAGCCTTTTCATTGAATACAACAAAAGAAAGAGAAAAACTAATTACATGTTGCCATTTCAAAGAAAATCACATAAATTGAAATTGATAATTGAGTTTTGATGTAAACAATTGGCGAAGTCCATCATAGAGAGATTAACTGATGTGTGCACTTGATTGAACAAGAATCGACAAACTTGTTCCAGGACTTCCCAATTGTGTTGTGCTGGGCCTTACTACCAAGAATTCCATGGTACACCAGGTTTTTCTTGAGGGCCGCTTCTAAATCGAGGTGAGCAGCTCTGGGGAGTAGTGCAAAACTCTCCTGCCTTAAGTAATCTTTGCCACTCCACGATAGCCAGTTATGGATGTTTTCATTGAGTATCTTGTCTATGAATGCAGAAATCCTCTACAGTCCACAAAACAACAACATGCAATCAAAGGTAGCATGGAATTCCAAGACGAAGACGGCACTCCAACGAATCCTCTCAGGCATGCAAAAGATTTCGTTGAGAGACATTAGGGTGTTTACACACTATGGGCGCCCAAGATGCCATAAATGCATCTAAACCGTGGGCGGGGTGTGGGTAGGCAATCTTGCTCATCCATGAGCCTTGGGCGTGTCCACGGGCGGGCAAGTGTGTAAACACCCTTAATGAAACCATAAAGGAGCACTTAAATTACCACTACAAACACTGATAAAAAATTTCTAAGTGGATCTCCCAAAACAAATACAAAAGAAAATAATTCACCTTTTGAAACCATACCTATACCCCTTCCCAAAGGGCCGGCCAAAAAAAAGTGTGCGCGTGTGACTAATTAGGCAGTATATGGGGGGGGGTGTGTGTAAACTTGTACTAATAAAATTTCTCTCTGCGTGTGAGGTTCATCATCAACAACTTTGATGAGGGCTGTTCTGTGACTGGCTGGCTATGGCGGCAAAAGCTTGAATTCCTGGCAAGCCCCTCTTCATCCTCTCCTCCTCCAACGTCCTTCTGTCCTTCTCCTCCCCAAATTGCACCTCTTCTTGTGCTCAAACCCCATCTTCCCATCCCTGTCCTTTGCAATCTCCCACCTCCCCTCTCCCATGGCACCTTCCTCTGCCCAATTTCCCCCTTCGACCTCCCGCTGAAGTGTATTTCTCGCAGACACCTCGCCCCTCCTTTCGAACTTCTCAGGTCAGCCTTCCCCTTTGTTTTTCCCCTGAGTTTTTGTATTTTGCTTCGTTTTTGGACCGTCGAGGACGACTCTTCGTAGCTTTGGAGGCACGCGGTGACGGGGAGGATGTTCATTTTCCGCCCTTCCTGCATCATTTCGAGTTTTTCTGCGCTTCTCGTTTCTGTGCGAGGAGTCTCACCAAACCCCCTTGGGCGCGCGCAGCTTCTCTTTCTCTATGGACGAACAAGACCCTCCTGGTAATTCGCAGCTCGGGGCAGGTTCAGTTGTCTCGGAGCTAGAAGAACGGAGGACGGAGACTTTCCCTCAAGACACCGAAGTTTCGTTGCGTGGAGCAAAGCTCGCAGATGGTGGTCCTCTGGAGGCTGACCCAGAGACGAACACCACGGGGGTTGAAGATTCCTCAGCAGGGAAAGAAGGCAACGTTCCGCTGGATTCGGCCGTTGGAGGGGCTTGTATTTCTGTAATTTCAGGGAGAAACAGGGTTCAAGGTTTTCCGAAGCAGGATAAGGCTATAAATTCAGCGTTTCCTGCTGGTGCCGTAGAAGATCGACTTGAAGCTGAACATTCCGCCAGAGCATCCCTGTACGACTCACCAGTTACCAAACAGTCAGAATTCAACGATTGTAATGAAGTCACGGTGGCTTACCTCGATCTGGATGCAGACCACAAGCAGGGGGCCGAGTCAGATAAGCAGCACGGGGCCTCAGCTTTGGATGCTGCGGCTAAAGGTATTCCAGAGGTGATGGATGATTCGTGTAGCGCTACCTTGGAAGTCAACAAGGAGAAGGTGGTGCATCAGCCTGGCAGGAATTTTGGGCAATGTGCCGAAGCTGTTGATTTTCTAATACAGACAGAAGAAAGTTTGAGGGCATCTTTCAGAACTTCAGATGAGGAAGACTACAAAAAGGAATCTGTAGGGATTTTTGAAATTAAGCCATCAACTGTTCATCGTGGGGACAACGAAGGTCTACAGGGTCGTCTTGTTCAGGGTGAGGAGGGTTTAGCTGATGAAGGTCAACATGAAAAGGGATCTCAACAGAGAGACGATAGCTCTCGGGTGTATGGGGAGTCCATGACAGCTGTTGGGAAGGACCCTGGGAATGCCTCACAAGGATCTCAGCTGACCAACACTGGAGCGGATTTTGGAAGTGAGAGAATAGTACACATGGAGGGCAGTGACTTTGTGCAATGCGCAGGTGCTTTGGAATCCTGTATTCAGGAAAAAGGAAATCTGGGGATGTACTGTGAAGGTTCAGATGGTGGAAACAAATCTTTGGCTGTTCAACGTAGTGAAAACATACATGGAGGAAACTTTGATGGTAGGTTGACTTTTGTGGGCTCTCAAACACAAGGAGAGTCGATGACTGTTGTTGGGAATGACCTCGAAAATGTTCCACAGGAATCTCAACAGACAGAGAATGAAATAAAGCTTGGGAGTGTGCAAGTTGAGTTCAACAATGACACAGTGATAAACATTGGTGGTGGTGAGTTTGTCCGCCTTCAAAGTGAGACAAGCCCATTGGATAGATCATGGGAACCTGGTGTACAGAATGAGGAATTGTCAAAGAGTCATACAGATTTGATCTCTGGGCAATCAAGTCGCTCTGATAGAGGCATTGGTGCAGAAGAAGTGGATGAAGGGGAGTTTAGAAAAGCCAATGTAACAGACCTATTCGGGGCTGATAGTGCCAAAGAAACATTTGAAAAGGAGAAGGAAGATAATTCATTGCACACATGCATGGGCATTGAAAAGGCTGCTTCACAGGGTTCGGTGGAGCCTGGTGATGAAGCGACCATTAGGGGGAAAAATACAGCATATGAAATTGTTGGGGTTTTGCATATGGGAACTGACGAGTCTGCCTTGGAGTACTGCATGGACGTTGACAAGCCTGCTTCACAGCACTCTTTGGAACATGTTTATGAAGAGAAGATCAAGGAGCAACATGCTGCGGAGGAGCTTATTGGGATTTCTCATTTGGAGAAGCAAGTTGATGATCAAAGTTCGATGGGTGAAAATTGTGCAAATGAATTGGATGGTCTTTCGGATGGCAAGCAAAGCGCTTTTAACGCTTCAAAAGGTGAGGTTGGCAAAGAAACTCGTAAGGATGAAAAAGTCTTCGAGGCAACCAATGGTGAACGTGTTTCTGATGACACTGAAGATGAGCACTTTGCTGAAGAGTTGTCAAAACGTTTGAAGCAAGGCCCTACCTTTGCTGTAGGTGATTTGGTGTGGGCTAAGGTAAAGTCCCATCCTTGGTGGCCTGGCCAGATTTTTGATTCAGCTGACGCTTCTGGTTTTGCCAAGAAGGTACAGAGATCTGGTAGGGTTTTGGTAGCCTTCTTTGGTGATGGCACTTTTGGCTGGCTGCAGCAATCTCAGCTGATAGCATTTCGACCAAATTTTAAAGATAAAGTAAAACAGACAACGATGAAGAGCTTTTGCAAAGCAGTTGCAGAAGCATTGGATGAAGTTTGCAGGCGTGCTGAGCTAGGTTTACATTGTTCATGTCATGAGGGAGTTTTGCATAGCACTGGTACATTTCCAGATGCAAACACAGGCATCCAGAAGGGAGTGAGGATCAAGTCTCATAAGGAGATTTCAGGGAGTAAAGGAAAGTTCCAGTCAGAGAAGACACTGAAATTTGTGAAGAGTGTAGCCTGCTTACCTTTCGGTTCTTGGAGCTCTAGCCTTGAAGATTCAGAATTACGCGGACATTCCTATGGTTTTCGTACTTCCATCTTTGGTAGGGGTATGCCGAATTCTGATGAACTTTTGCAAGACATGTTGATTCAGGTCCGTGGTAAAGGAGGACGTATTGCTGCAACTGCTGACCAAAGTTCAAAATTGAAGAGGAGATTTTCTGCCCTTGAGACTGAGAGTGAGGTTGCTGCAGCAAAAGGTAAAGAGGCAAAGAAGGCTAACGTTGGCAAAGATGAGATGGTGGAAAAGCCAATATCTGAATGTGAAGACCAATCCATTGTAATGAGGAGTGTGAGGAACTCTAGTCATGTAAAAGAAGCTGCTGCTACTGTTAGTGATGGGACAAAGGTACTAGAGAAGACAGAAGTTCAAAGTCATAAGGAAGGCAGGGAGGGCACGGTTTTGGGTAAAAGCAAACGAGTCTTGGTCCCAAAGGATATTGGAGGCAGTAAGAAAGCCAGGAGGTCTGAGCCATTTGAATTGGAACGAGATGCTGCCTCTCCAGCGGCTGTACAGGTAGCAGAACTTGAGAAAAAATCAGATGATGAGACCTCTCCTATGGTAGGAAAAGTAGCAGAAGCTGGAAAAAGCTCAGATGATGATGCAGAAACATTGATGGCGATAGCGGGTTTCCATTCCAAACTTCTGAAGAGACTCAGGAAGGGAAACTTGAGGGATAGTGCTGTCAAGAGTATTACTGACGTGAAGTCTGGCTCTAATAAGAAGGCTGATAAGAGGGAAAGAAGGGAAGAGCCAGAGGTAAAACCCTCCCAAATAACTCTGGATGTGGCCAAACCTGATGAGGAAGGCTTGGTAGGGCAGGTCACCAGCAATTCATCTTTGGTGATGTCTGATATGGTACATATGCAAAAAGATTCTGAAGACAGGACAAAGTTTCATGATGACGCGAATGCTTCTCCACTAACGGACGCTGCGATTCCTGATGACTTGTTAAATATGGAGAAATCACCTGTCCCACTGCTGCACCCTAAGAATATGCAGGAAGAAAGAGTGAAGAGGGAAAAGCAAGCCAGCCTCCTGCATTCACAACAAGGGGAGGACGCTAAAAAGACTACGAAGTCTCCGAAGTTGGGTGAATGCATTCAAAGAATTGCAGGGGAACTCACTCCAATCCCAAAGAATGTGGATGAGTCTCCAGCCAAGAAAACTGTTTCTGATGCGAGCATGAAGCCAGGGTTCAAGAAAGAAAAGAAAAGCTCAGCTTATGAGCCTTTTGAGAAGCTAAGGAACCCAAAATTACCTGCTAGTGAGTCTGCTAATGAGAAGGATCCCACCTTTCTGCAACTTCTTCAAGGCCTGCATTCCCTGGCAAGAAGTCCCTTAAACAATACAATCACAAAAAAACCTTTGGATGGAGTATCGAGCGCTTTCTTAAAATTCCGGGACATGGTGTTTCAGAAGAGTTCAGGATACGGTACTGCACTGACAAAGTCAGGTGAACAGGTTATGGGGAAGACCGATCCACATCCAAACAGCAGGAGCCATCTTAGTGATTCAAAATTGATGGCTGTAAAGTCAAAATCTCACTCGCAGAATGTGGCACCTACAAAAGAGAGACTTGACATGCAAGAGCTTGCACTAGCAGCACGAAAAAGGAAGTCTGAGGTCCTTCAGGAAGGTATCTCTAAGATTACAAAAAAGAGTCTGGGAACGTCTGGTCATGGGCAACATGCTGTCAAAGCAGGAATCACAGGGAAGTTTACTGAGCAGAATCACAATGGAAAGCATCTAAAGCAATATTCTAGAAAGGCAACCTCCCCAGTGTCAGGTGTGAAGAGCCCTATCCGACATTCTGATGAAAAATTGTCTTCCCAAGCCCCACTTGGCCTTTTCATGAGGTTCCCCCAAGGCTTTGCGTTGCCTTCTGAAGCTCAGCTGAAGGCAACATTTATCAGATTCGGGGCCTTACAAACTGCAGAAACTAGAGTGTACAGGAACAGTGCTTCAGCTCAGGTTGTCTTCAAGCATGGTTATGATGCCGAAATGGCTTTGAAGTATGCCAAGGAAAATGCAATTTTTGGACAGGCAGCAGTGACCTTCAGGCTCCGACACTTTTCACATCCTCAGGCAATAGACACGAAGCAGGATAGTTTGTCATTTGGAAAAGATATCCCTCCTGTGAAATCTGATGGAAGAAAATCCCCATCATCAAAGGAGAGCCCTGAAGGACATCATCAATTGTGGCGTCCTCAACGATTAGACATGAAGCAGGACATTTCATCGTCTGGAAAAGAAAACTCTGCTGTGAGAGCTGATGGAAGAACCTCTCCATCGACAATGGACAGACGAGAAGGACAGCATGCTGTCACAAATTCCTTACCATTGAACAAGGTTGAGCATGGGAGGACAGGCTCGTTAGTAGATTCTCCCGTGCCACACCAGCTCCAGGCTATTGCTAGCCCTAGCAACAGTGGCAAGGCTGTAAATCTTAGCTCTTTTATTCCAAACTCAGTGTCTAGTGTAAATGAGTCGTCTGGAGATATACAGGACCAGATGATTAAACTTCTGCGGCAAGTGAGTGTCATAGTTAGTGCATCCTCTGTGACTGCAGATGATACTTGAACTCCAATGAAGTCTCTGAGATGTGCAGGCTTTATGCCAGCTATTAGTATACTCCGTGCCTTGATGGTGTTTCAAGGACAGATGTCAGTGTTAATGGTAAATAATTTTTGCAGAGGTGCTCTATGTGCAATTGTTGGGTTAGTTTGGCCTTTTTCTCTCCACTTCTTGTTCCTTTTCCCATCTTCGTTGTTGTGGGAGGAACTGGATTTGTGCCAGCATAGTATGCACTCCCGCTATGGATGTGTCTCGAATAATTTTACAGACGACTTTATCAGGAATGTAAGGTTTTTTCATTTCTCCTATACAAGTTGGATGTTGAATGTTATGGTGATATTCAAGAACCCTTCTGTCGATTTTTGTCTAAGTGTGCTCTTTTTTTAAAGAGGAAGACTGTGAGAGGATGGGAAAGGTGCACCACACTGTTCTAACTAAGGGCTATCTTCTGGAAGAGGCCTTGGATTTAGTTATTAAAATTTAATAGATTGGCTTGGGCAGTTGGCTATCTACTAGCTTTAAGGTAATGTTTGTTGTTGGAGGATGAGAATGGGGATTCTTTTTGTGAAAGGAGACGGTCTGTGAGGCATTGGGTATCTTCTCTCTATGCCATTTTTTCTCTGTTATTCTTCCATGGTGAATTTCATTCTCATATTCTATGATTGGAATTGTAGTGAAGGTGTGGACTAATTTTTAACGAGGCACCTCATTAAATTGCTAGTCTTCATAAGGGTTGAGTCTGACCTTCACCTATGAATTATATCTTTGGGAGTATTGTATCAAGAAAAATGGGGGTGAATTTTCGCCAAATGGTGAAACCAGATGTGGATTTTGGCTTGGGAGGGTGTGATCGGATCCTGCAGAAGAGGGAAGGTGACGGTTATGACCCAAGAGCTGGCATTAATGATGGGCTTAGGTTTAAGCGGTGAACCCTTTGAAAAGGTCAGTTCGTACACCCTCTGGTAAGTCTACATGTAGTATGGAGAAAGACTCACGCACTCTCTCTCCTACGAATGCTGACTGAATAGAGATAGAAACTTGAGATGAAAATGCACTCATAAAACACAAGTGGGCGCTGTGAGGTGAGTGCATGAACGGTGTCCTCCAAAGTGGGAAAATAAACTGTATAAATGTCTGCAAATATAACTGAATAAAGAAGGGCCGAGAAGTACTGTATGGACGGGCAAATCCCTCACTGTAGATCTATGAACTGAGGGCTGCTCTGATTGAGACCCGGCTGCCGCTGTCCAAGCGATGAACCTGGACCTGAAGGAACACTGTAGGTGTCGAGGATGGGGGGCTGATCTGCTGCTCCCTAATCCTTGCCATAGAACACTGCTGCTGGCTGAGGACTTCTGCCCCAACTCAAGCCTGAAGGTGGATGAAGAATTAGGCCAAGGGGGCTGCCTTTTATAGGCCCCCAGTGCCTAGAACTGAATTGAGCTACACGTGGCTGCTGAGCGCACCTGTATGGCTGCTGATGCGGCTCCTGTATGGCTGCAGACACGGCTGCTGACCTGGCTGCTGATGCTGTTGCATCCGCCATAGCTAGCATGGTGGGCTGCAAATGCCTGTGACCAAATGCCTGTGACATCCCCTTCTGCTAGTGTTAGAACTAGGCTAGGTGAAAAGGCTCCTTCTATCCTGAAAGGAGGTGGGGATAATTTGTGAAGAATCCTCTTCGATCCATGGTGCCTTGTGGGAGCCCCTATGCTTGAACTTAACTGCGTACTAGCGCTGACGGTTGCCTGTACCCTTCTTGAACCGATGAAGCAAAATCTGCTCAGGTTCGACCACCTTTGCCTCATCAACGATCTCGGGCTGCTCCACATCTGGGACCACTATCAGTGCCGGACCCACATATAGCTTGAGTCATGACACATGGAAAATTGGATGCATGGTGTAACTTCATCGCCACATCATTAATAACCTGGATAGTTGGAAAGGGACCAAAGCTTCGATGTGAGAGCTTTGGACACTTCCTCCCAACCTATTTAAGTCGCTTCTTCATGATCCAAAGGTAAACCAGCTGCCCTTCTTTGTAGGCCACATCAGGTAGGCCTCCTGTGCTTTTGCAATGTGATCTTTCACCGACTCCATGATCTGCTCATTTGACTCTGTGATGCGATTGGGCTTGTACACCTTCTCAGAAGTCCTGGTAAAAAGGAACTTGAACTTCTTGCCTAAGGTTGCTTTGTAGGGAGTCCTACCCAATGGGTGTCGTCATAGTCTTTCTCTGCCTTTTCAACCAGTGGTTCCTGCTCCAACAGGTCCAGTTCCGCTGAAGTGAAAAAAAAGGGAAACACAGGACTGTCCTCAGACAAACACAAAATGACTCAGTGCTTTACTGCTGACCCCATACAGTCATACATTTTTCTCCCTGAATGTTTTGAACAAACTCTCTAAGGCAAACAAACAAGTACACAAAATCATGCCTAACATCCCGCTTTATTCAAAGACCAAAACACAACTTTTACAATGTGTCTTCCTCTTCACAAAACTCAAAATGTAAAACAAAATCTGGTAAGCTACTTTCATCTACTGTCAATCCCTCCCACTCTTCATCCCTCAACTGTCCACTGACCATCAAAATACTCTTCAGACAGTAAATTCCTACATGAAAGCCTACAAACAGTATCATATCCACTTCTTCAGAATCGAACTCTAGAGACAAAATCATATCTTCAGGACTTCCCCGGGATCAGTACTGTAATGTGGTAGCTCTCAAGGTAGAGCTTATGCACCGACTTCCAGAGCAGGTATCCAACCGACCACAGGACTCCACACAAATCTCAAGTATAAACCGTACAGTGAACACTCTCACATCAACACAACCATCAAGCAAAGCCAAGCTCCAGGATACGCACAGACACAAGAACAACTTCACTTTTCCCCTTCAAACATTTCTCAAACAAAATGATGCCCATGCAACATGTCAATTCTGTAATGATCAGCTCTCAATTCAGCAACTTCTTCACTGAGCATGCACACCAGATTTCTGTCTGGCTATTAGTCAGCTTCCCAAGCTTAATATCAAGCATGGACCAAGTTCCTTTAGATCAAAGCAGCCTGCCACTTAAGAAAACTAACGCAGATTTCATGAGCAAAAAACACCACATGTAGAGATCTTTGACGATTATTGATCCTCTTGTTCCCAAGCAACAATTTGACAAATTCCTTGACTTATTGCGATGTCCCTTTCTTGTTGCTTGCACGTAAGCTCAACACGCTCTCTATGCTCAGCGACGTACTCGATACCCATCGTCCCTTTCCAAGACTCTTCGTATGCTATCAGCTCTCCTTTCACAGAAGACCCACCACGACATATATCATGTACGTAGGCCGCTCTTCCCAATAGCCCACGTAATCAGCCGGCAGCTCCTCCAAAATCGATTCCATTGACAGGCCGCCTTCAGTCCATCGTGGTTTTCCTTTAGCGTATCTTCTTCTTTTCCCTTACGCACCTGGATATGTCAACCGTGGACAGTCCGTCGTCTTTTTTTCTCTCTCAGTCGCACCTGCGAATGCAATCCCCCATGACGTTCCTTTGCACCACCTCCGTCTCCCTTATTCAGCAACCTCTACGTGCATGGCCAGGCTGCCACCTCCTACCTTCCTAACACCCCTCAGCTGCCACGTGCATACATTGTATTTTTAGAAAAAAATGTCCATTTTATTCCATACGCGATTCTTCATATGGTAATTGACACCTTCACCCTCTAGGTGCTTCTTCCAGCCACCTCACCATAACCATTTTACCACTCTTCCAATCCACATGAAATAACACCAAGGCACATTTTAATGCACATTGAACTTTTAGATCACCACTCAAACCTTTCACAAGCTTTCCATATACAACCTTAGTTGCATGGACACACAAGTGACCACATTAAATGCCCTATCACATGGCATATAAAAAACAAATCCAACACATGGGTAGTCACATTGCCCACCATAGAACGGAAACCACAAGTAACAACATAATGACATGACAAAGGAACATTGATTGACACATTGATATTCCCACATTGACATCACATGGATACCCTTTTGCTCTGGAAATCTCGGTGTTCCCACACTATCTATCATCATTTCCCAAGTAAGTCCCTGCAAAAAAACTTTTAGTCTTTCAAGTTCAAAATAAAAAGGTCTTTTACATGTGCAGCTAGTTACATTGGCTTATTCACACACAACCCGCAAATTAACACTATCATGTGTTCAGTGTCTACCCTCATGCACAATCTATGTGGAGAAAAATATATACAGAAATTATCCTATCACTGCTTTCACACACCAGTCTGGTACCTAGGTCCATCTTTGGCAACACCTGGTGGCACCACCACCTTCAGTCATGAACCCACCTTAGAACTCGAGCTTTCCAGGTACCAGGAGCTACTTAAGCATCTTCATGGATCTGGCCAATGTGGGTCAGTGAGAGGGTGTTGGAATAGGATTGGTCACCTCCCCACTTGTGAGCCCCCATATGACGAGTGCATTGGGGGAGTGGACCATGGAATAGTAATAGGTATGGGGCTGCCACATTGGCAGCATGGGCTGTCATGGAGAGAATGTGGAAGTACGAGATCCACCATGGAGGGCAGATTTGGATCCAGATGCTGTCCACACATGAAGAAGACTGCACATTCAGCAAAGGTTTTGGCACCCTATGTGCAGGTTTGGGACAAAGGATAAAGGGTGGGACTGCGTGGGCCAATGGCTGGAAGCCATGTGGCCAGGCACGGCCAATCAAAGCAAGCAAATGAGCCCTGGGGGGGCTACTTATAGCCCTCCCCCTTCAGTTGGCTGGTAGGGGCAGTAAAAGTCGGCAATCTAGTCGATTTTTTGGCAGGGCTGTAGCCCTATAAAAGGTGGCCCTAGGGGCATCACTTGGAGCAGCAAACCAAGAGCAGGAAGGAGCAGCAGGGGACCATCCTTGGGCCTATGCATAGGAGGTGAAGGAGACCGTAAAGGGCTGTAGACTTAGCTCAAGGTGCTGCACACCTGGGCTGGTATCCAGACGGTAAGGTGGAAGAGATCCTTTGGATAGAGAGTCTACATATGCTCAGTGGAGCACGCAGGCTTAGAGATCTAGAGGTGCCAGACACATAGTAGGAGAACCTTTTGGTATTGTATCTTGTCCAGTTTGTGGACGTACGGAAATATATAAGTGTTGCATCTATATAATACTTTTCAGATTTCTATAGAGATGCAGAAAAACTTTTGGAGGCGGCTTTGGAAATCCCTTAGGAATAGGAAAATCACGTTATTCATCTGGCTTACTATTCATGGAGGGATTGCAATGAACCTATGGAGATCCAGGTTTGGGGCTGACCCTACATGTCCTCGATGCCACTCAGCAGTTGAGTCAGTGCAGCATTGCCTTTGGGAGTGCACTCAGGCGAGGACGGTTTGGAAGGGTGTTGCTAGGATACTTTGCACTTTTCATAGAGCACCCTTCTTCATGACTTGGGGATCAGTTGCTTGGTTGTCACTCACTGGTCCACAGGCTTTCTTTGAGGGACATGACACGGACATAGCTTTCTTTATTCGACGACATCTTGTGGAGTCATGCTCCTTCCGGGATGTTCCGTTTACTCCATTCAGAGCTCCCCACGCTTCTGTAGACACATCTTGGGAGATTCTGGCTAGTATCACAGCATGGCATATTTGGAGAGCTAGATGTACAGAGGCTTTGGAGGACTCCCTGGTTCACCCTTCTCAGACTATGGCCAGTATTTGGGCAGATACTATACACACTTTGATGGCCATTTGGGCGAACATATAGGGAACCTCCAGGACTGCTATTGCTAGGAGGGTTGCTTTTCTCAGAGTCCGAAAGGATTGTCCTTTCTTCTTTGACTCTCCTTTAGGGATGAGGTGGCATTTTTAGCCACCACCCGAGATTTTTTTTTGTTCATTCTGAGCTGTTTTTTCTCATGCTTGACATGATGTACTCCCGTACTTGAGCTTGCTTTGCGGTTTTTATTCATACTTAATGAAGTACTTTTCTTGATTTTTATTTTTTTTGGTTACCTCCTTTTTCTCCTCTTTCGATTTTCTTTGTAGAATTTTGGACTTTAAAACAACAAAAATCTAAATTTGTACGATTGGATATATTCAAATCTTACAAAGGTATATATAGGTAGCTATGCTAGTTTTTAGAGTCTTAAAAACAAGAGAAACTTTGTGAATAGGGCATATAAGTTCACAAATGGCACCTTGCCTAATTCAAAACATCTTTTGTACAAAACATGTTTTATGCAAAATATTTTATTTTCCATAAATATATTCTTTCATGAATATATTTTGTACTAAATATATTTTGTCAATTAGGATTTTCTTCTATAAGTTGTGGGACCCTCTTTTATTTTGTACCAAATTTGCTGCCTATCGCATACTCCTATCTGCTACTTGCCTTGTTTGGGCACATTTTGCTAATACACCCATGTAAATAGGTTGGGATGTGTGCAATTGCGTGTGATTTCTTTTTGGTTGCTTGCATTTCAGCATTCTATCCTCCATTGCAATTTGAACTAATATTTCTTTTGTGCTTCTGGGATAGTTTGAATTAAACATTGAGAGTGATGTGTGTATATTTTAAAATAAATAAATAAAAAAAAAGTGACTTGTGTCTAAGGGTTGTATCCTCAAAGATCAGTACAAGCTACTTCTCATTTTGTACTTCTAGGATAGTGTGAATGGATGCAAGAATGCTATTAAGTTAATTCATTTGAGCATTTCTATTATGTGGATGGTGTGGGAGATTGTTGCTTGCAGATTTGTTTGTCTTGTTTTGAGAGTTGGGAGTCTATTCTTCTAGGTTCATGTGCACAAATAGAAGTATATAAGTATGTTCCAATGTTAGTGTGTGTGGTCTAGGAATGTTTAAACCTTTTATGCTTTGAGAAGGGTAGGTAAGCTATTCCTTTAGGTCAACATGGATGAGCATAAGGTTGTATATTTGGTCTTTTTGTTCACATATTATATCCTTTGGTGAAATCTTGTTATCTACTCTTTCAGGTTAATGTAGTGAGCATAAGCTTATGCATGCGGTCCTCTTATGTTTACACATTTTGAATATTAACACCAAACCTAAGCTATTCTTTTAGGTGAGTGTGTATGAGCGTAAGTTGTTTGTAACCGCCTATGTTTACATATGTTTAGCATTCTATCGTTTAAAAGGGTTCCATGAATTTCTTTCTTATTACATTTCATATTAATCGTTATTATCACACAAACGTAAACTAAACACAATGATAAAATAAACACACCATGAAAATAAACACGGTAAAATAAACATACCATGGAAAGCTGAATTCGTTTTAGATAATATGTTAATACGTAATCATTATTTACAAGTATTTGCATTCCTCTACATAATCCTAGCATCCTTAAGAGTTCAAACATATTGTCATGTATAAGAAAGGTATTTGTTCCATGTGGGCATGCTAAGTCTTCTACATTTTGTATATCATGAATTTTCTCATGCAAACATCTTTAAGCACATGGATTGGATTTCATTCCATTGAAGGAAAATGTTATAGCAATGTAATAGTGTAATTCAATTGGTGCATCTAATCTTGTACATGCCTTAAGTTGATTTAATATGGACCTTTAAAGATAGTGGTAATAGCTAAGATGCTTTTATTGACATAGGAAGAAAATGTGGAGGGAGTGCAACAAAAGAAATGCTCAAGAATAAATTTTTGGATTTAGATATGCAAATGTCGAGGGAACCTCACAGATCATAGCACATTGAAACATATGTATCGGGTTGGAAGGTCTTCAAAAATGTTTTGATCATGAACTTTCTCATGCACATCTTGAAGAACATGGATAGAAATTAAAGCCATTTGAATAAAATGCTTTAGCAGTGCGATAGTGCAATGAAATACTACATGACATCTCGTACATGTTGGAGAAGGTGAGAGAGAGTGAGGAGTGTAGTGCAGACACATACTAACAATACATATTAATGCAACTTCACCCCTTTAGATTAGGATTTGTCCCTAATCCCTTTATGGTCCTCTATTTACACCATTCGATACGATATGAGGCTTCATCAGGGCTCGGAGTTTGTGTCTGAGAGACAATGTGCATAGTGGCAACACTGCTAAGCT
Source organism: Dipteris shenzhenensis (assembly GCF_047967505.1). NCBI lineage: Eukaryota > Viridiplantae > Streptophyta > Polypodiopsida > Gleicheniales > Dipteridaceae > Dipteris > Dipteris shenzhenensis. Next base: position 29,803,889 of record NC_141613.1, read on the forward strand.
AGATGGGTTGAGCTTCGATTGCAAGTCTCTTGTTTCATTCTACACCTTTCTCTTGAATTTGCTCTAGTTGTGCTCGACGTGTACCCATCTCCTCGATGACAAATGTGGGTTAATAGTTGCAGTCATGTCACTGCTTTAGCCTCAAGGTTCTGATTTTCTTGTTCTGTGCTATGCATTTGTTGTGATAGCACATTATCTTAGCTTCGCAGGCTTGTCTTTGGACTTCTGTTGCCTCTTCAATTTCCTATCTTGAGGACTTCAGCCATTGTCTCCACTATTTGCCTTTGTGATTCATAGTTCGAGTGCTCTAGTTGGAGCTTGGCCTGGTGGGAACGGTAGGCATCAAATTCTTGAGCTAGCTCAATAATTTGAGCCTCGAGTTTGGCTTCTCTTTGCTCCACCTTGATGTCATCGTAATGGGCTACCTAGGTGGGCATTCAATGTTGAGCGAGGTGGCTTATGACCCATATCGCTCAGCTAGCTCCTCACCTTGACCTGGCTCCTTGGGGCATTAAAACAAGTTTTCCACATTGGTGGATTCCTAAAGGGGCACTCTGGATCAAAAGTAAGAGTCAATTCCTTGGTTCATTGCCAATGGGCCGGTCAGGTGGCATCGAGGACTGGGTTTGCCCAAGAGACTGCGGGTCTTTAGAATACTAGTATAGCTGCTTATGCTTGGGCATTGATGATGGCATAAGCCTTGCTTTGGTTGATAGATATGGTTACCTTTTGTTTTCAAAAAAATTGCTAGCTCATTTTTTTCCTCTTTTCTTTTTGCTTTTATTTTCAATGTAGCATTTTGGACTTTAGAACAACAAAAATATGAATGTGTATGATTGGATATATTCTAGTTTTACAAAGGTATATTTCATGAACATGATGCTGCCCCTAAGGAGGTCTCCATGGGTGGAGCCTATTGAAAAGCCTTGGGTGCTTGTTCTTCGAGCTGCACTTCGGTAGCCAATTGGTTGCTTGAACATATGCTTGGCTCAGTGCTTTCCAACAAAACGACTATTTTTCTTAGGCTTCGTGGGTTAGGGATTATTTGCTAAAGTGTGCCCCTAGTCAAAATGTCTTTGTCTCCTACCACATCCTTCTATGCCACAAAGTTGGTGTAGCTTGGCATGACTCCGTTTACTATCTTGGCTGATTTTGTGGTGGGTGATTGTTTTGGCCACGGATGCCCACAAGATGTTCCCTTTACTTGTTGAGTTAGATGTGCTCAAAGGGGGACTTGAAGAATTATTGGTTGGGGGTGCCTGTTGTCGGTGTAGAGTAGCTAGAACACTCCCATGTTGAAGTAATTTGCTAAAGTATGCATCCCATGGTAGTTGTGCAAAACTCTCAAGGCCATTATTGTGCAATAGATCTTTGATGGTCGTCATCCTTTCAATTGGGTGTGGAGGAAGGTAATGCAACATGGTTTGGCGATGGCATTTCTTATGAGTGGGTGTTGAAAACATTCATCAAGGGGAGCTTAAGGTGGAGCTTCATGCATGCAAGCACATAGTGCAGGGAGGTGGCATAAGGGATGGAGGCTATTGCATCAAGTGAGTTATTGCATGTGCAATAAGATTTTGTGATTCCAAATTATGGCATTTTGTATTTTAGATGCACAAAGAAGCTCACCCTCACCGGCCCTCCTCACCATCCCTTGTGTCCCCCACCCCCAACACCTCCTAATGGCCCTGCCTCTATACTTGAATGGGCTCCCTATCTTGCAACCCTCCACCTCTAGTGCAACTTGCTCTGGTCCCCCTACCTCTCACTCATACCTTGAGTCCTGGCCCCTACTTGCTACCCCCATTTGCCCCTATCTCGATTGCACCCCCTGCTTTGACTACGTGCTACCCTAGCTATGCCTCCTATCTTTCAAGGTCCTTACCCACACCCTCCCCACCCCTTGGTGGGCCTAATGCCACCCTCCTCCCATTGCACCATTGTCCCCACTTGCAACAATCATCTGCCCCCTCTATGACCCTGACCTAGTGCCCATGACCCACCTGTGCTACTCCTCCCCCACCCCAATACTCATCCCATGCCCTACCACCCTAGGCTTCACCCCTCCCATCACCCTAGGCCTTGCTTGTCCCCTACCACAATGCCTAGCACCCTACATTATGTCCCTCCCTGGTGCAGCCTTCCCTAGCCCCCCTGCCCCCTCCTCCCCCTTCCCCCCAAAAAAAAGAAAAAGAAATAAGAAAGAGCCAAAAAGACGTCTCACTCTCACCTTACAAAACACACCTCCTTAATAGCTCCCTCCACAACAACAATGCCCCCTACCAATTTACTCTATCCCCTTCCACGCTAATATAGCTCACTCTCACTCACAAGTGACCGCTCTTCTCCCTCAATCTCCAACCCTCCTTCACTATGTTGAGCTTCCCTTTCTCTTCCTCCATCTCTCATCCTCCCTTGTAGGCTTTCTAGATCATTACATGCAATGACAAATAGCTAGTCACAACACTCTTGAGATGAAAACTGCATGATGTTATTTCCGAATTCAAATGATTGCATTGATGCATGAAAGAGTAAAACAACAATAAAAGATAACGAATACTATATCTCATCCAGAGAATATGCGACTGAGATTGGACTATCTCCTCATCGTAGCCAAGCTTGTTGGAGCTACATTGCTAACAAAATCATCCACACCACAAACTCTCACACCTTGCTACATACTCTAACACGTTGCAATGCCTATGACGATCTAGACATCTCGAAGATATTTCACCACGAGTGGCTAAAGAAGAATTGTGCCATGGTATAAGGTGTGACCACAGTTAGATCATGCGCACCAAAATGTCCATGTAGCCAACCATGCATTCCACCAAGTGAAAAATCCAATCAACCAGACCCCTTAACTCATCTAGGCCCTTAGCCAGCCATACCTTGAGTTTGTCCTATCATCAACACCCCCCTCAAACTGAAGAGAGGGCTATACATAAACCATCAAAACAAAAATATTCTCTGATGCAGCAAGTTAGGAATATCAACTAAGCCTACAAAACATTTCCCCCACAAAACAAGAGAAAGAAACTAGAACTTCTTCCCAAAGCATGATAAGATTCTCTGAAGAAGATTGTTGTTGAAGACTGACAATCGATATGCCATTTGATAGAACTTAACTCGGGGAATTATTTTAAACAACAATAGCAAAGCTAGGCTAATGGCTAATCTCATGGGCTCTCCATAGATGCCACTTATACCTTGGTATGAGCCTTGTAGGCCTAGTTATAGTCAGTTAGGACTAGTATTTTTTCAGCTGACATAGCACAATGCTATGAAAACATTCCTCTAGAAGGCGAACTTGGTCTAGTTAACATCATAAGGGAGGTAATCATTATGACATTCAAGGATAGTAGCTTCAACTTTATCTCTTTTCAAAAAAAGCCTCACTCTCCAATTGAAGGTATATGGACTTTGATAGGTGGATTTGAGCTAAACTATGATATGGAGGTGGTCATTAAAATTAATTAATGGCTCATTTCCAACATGTACGTTCAACTTAACAACATAACCTGGAGGCAAAAGAAGGGAATTCCTATGGGCTTGTCTTGCTCACCCATTTGGTGCAATCTTTATCTATTTTACTTTGAATACAAATTCTGCATCAATTTGGCCAGACAAGGCAGATGGAATATTTTGAAATGGTTTCAATATCCCTTTAAATACATTGATGACATTTGCCTGGTCAATATACCTAACCCTATGATATTCTGTTCCATTGGGGATAATTGTATTTATCCTCTTGAGTTTGTGTAGATTATTGCTGATACCACAAGTTTATGCCGATTGGAGAATGGTTGTATAATTGGAACTAGTGCTAAGTTTCTTAGCACAGAGGTCATTATCACATCAGTACATGATGGAGCCTTCGTCATCTTAAAATATGACAAAAGGGATTCCCTCCCTTACAAGGTTTCAAGATTCATCAATGTGGATAGCAATAGACCATCTAAACTTTGCTATATGGCTATATGCTCTCAGATTATGCCTATCATTTACATTTGCAACAATGACAAATAGGCGGCTTATTTTATTCGTAAACTTTTCAGATACTTTTCTGAAAATGGTTGTAATAGCTTGAGACTCAGGAGGGTTGTTTCTAACTTCCTTAACAGTGATTTTCTTGGGACTTCAATCAATTCTCGTGATCTAATAAAAATTATTTGATATCACTTAAAACGATGCTCTTAAACTATTATTTCTATTAACTCTTCAAAAGGTGGACACAATGACCCCTCTCTATGAGGAGCATGGCGACCCTCGTTTGTAACTTTCTCAAGGGAGATTTCCATAGCATTTTGATCAAGACTGAGGATCTAATAAAATTGGTATAAATTCTACTTTTTCAATTCAAAATTTGATTAGGGATTATAATTGACTTTCTCATAAATTGGTGTTCCTGAAACATTGATCAAACACTCATGATCTAATCTAGGCTTGTTCGGATGTCTTTCAGTTCTAAAGGTGGGCACCATGATCCCCTCCCTACGAAGGGACATGGTGACCCTCATAGGGTGTGGGTTTGTGAGTGCAGGTGGATGGTTGGGCGCACGCGCACACACACACACACACACACACACACACACACACACACACACACACACACACACACACACACACACACACATGTATGTACTTTTTTAGAAGTAAATCCTAGACTTATCATAAAAGCTAGACCATGACCTTTTTTGTTCAAACATCTGCTAGTCCGTGAGGAATTGCTATTAAAGGATATTGTTTTTTAATTACCCATGGGACTTTGCATGGAAATGCACATATAAGGTGAAACGTTGCATGCATATAGACCGACTGGGTCGGCCTGAATACGTTGATGACTATATAAGGCCTCCCACTCAAACCATTGCAATTCAAAACACACTTTGATTCCCAGGGATAATGCATGATGCTTGGTCGTTTCTCTTTCTTTTTCTCTCGCTCATACAATAGCTTTTGAGCTATACTACTGCCAATACTCTTGTCCATCCCTTGACAAGATTGATAGCAGGAGAGGAAAGCTATGTGGGCTCCTTGTAAAGGAAAGAAGCTGCTAGTATAGACATCGGCTAGACCTCTTAGCTCTTATGACCATAAGGAGACTCTGATCAATGCTCAGTCCAGGGATGAGACATGGCTCTTATACACTCATTGATCTCAGTCAGTAGTTATATTCCCCGTAGACTTATTCGGTATTGAGCGTAACTCTGCATGTAGAAATCATGCTATTCTCCTTTGCATGGAGATAGGATAACAAAGTGGCTGAACGATCGAATTATGCACCAGTTTATTCCAAAGGCAAGGAAGGATCTTGCGGCACAGCTAAAGGCCTGAAGACCACTCACTATTGATGGAAAGTTTCTACAACGGAAGCAAGCCAGGTATACATTGATCGACACCCAAATAAAGCCATACCAAGAACAAGTATTTGAGGTGGTGGTCTAACTTGTAAAGCTGTGCATGATTGCTTAATCTTGATAGCTACACAGATACCTCATATATTGGCCAACGGAGTCTTTGACGTGAAAGGTGGGTGCGCAAAGATACTCCAAGCATCTACATAGTTATGCTTCAGAGTCACGGGGAGTACGCAATCACAACCAGCTACTTTGTGCCCAATCAAACTTTAGTTGGAGCACTCGAGCCAGTAAGAGGTAACTACTATCTCAAATAACATGAAATTTAACACTAATGATAGGGTGGAGCACTCAGTACTTTACACCATTTATAGCGTGGTAATGGTGAGTATAATGCAAATATAGCTCTTAAACATATACCTTTTTTACGTGGGTATCTACATAAATGAAATTTTATTATTCCAAAAATGGAAAATAATCAGGGATTCACTTGGATCTTAGACGTGAGTTGGTGGAGACTCAGGAAAATCATACGCTACTTTTGGCCTAAGGGCCTGGGTCTCAAAAGGGCCTCATAAGGAATGGATTATGGATTAGTCCTAATGAAAGGGCCAAGGTAGGTCCCAAAAAGTCCTAACCCCCCCTCACCTAGGTGGGTTAAGCCCAAAAGTGACCCCACCTCTTACACCTCTTACACCTCTTACACAACTCTTACTCCTAGGTGGGAACCAAAAAATTCAAAATTCAAACTTCGAATTTTGAATTTCCTCCCTCCCTCCTCTCTCCTCCCTCCCTCCCTCCCCCTTCTCCCTCCCCCTCCTCACTCCCTCCTCCCCCTCCCTCCTGCTCCCCCTCCCTCCCTCCCTCCCCCCCCCCCCCCCCGCCCTCCCCCTCCTCACTCCCTCCTCCCCCTTCCTCCTCCTCCCCCTCCCTCCCTCCCTCCTCCATGCCTACTCCTCCTGCCCTCCCCCTCCCTCCCTCCTCCATGCATGCTCCTCCTCCCCTCCCCATCCCTCCTCCTTCACCATTGCTCCTCTTCCCCCCTCCCTCCTTCTCCTCCATCCTCCCTCCCTCCTCCTCCATGCCTACTCCTCCTCGCCCTCCACACCTTCTAGTCTGCCCCACTTTCCTCCTCTTCAACTACTGGTCCTCCCTCCCCCATCCCTCCTCCTCCTCGCCCTCCCTCTTCTTGCGTGTTTCTCCTTCAAGCTTGCATCTCCACACCTTCTCCTTCTCTACACTCCTTTACTCATGGCACCATTCGAGGACGTCTCTAACAAGTACTAGGTTCACTTAGAGTTGGAGGATAAATATGCAAGCACACGTAGTCTCGGATTGAGGGGAGCTTCCAAAATCCACAGTCTTCGCTCACAAGGAAACAAGCATCTCGACCTTGGGGTAGAAGGATCCTTGTATCCTTTAGATCCTGCCAACCAAAAGAGCCCTCCGTTCCATACAATGCATGAGCTAGTCTGGTTTGTTGGAAATGGACATGCAGCGTTGCTTGGTTATTGCAATCGGTTAAACAATGCTCAGTCAATGGCTATGCAAGCAAGCCCAAGCAGAGATGAGATGATAGCACATTTAGGAAATAGCACCATTATTGCAATGCATAACTCTATGCAGGATCTTCAAAGGAAGAACCATTATCTTCATGATAAAGCCAAAGCATTGGACTTGGAGCGAAATGCATTGGACTTGGAGTGACATAAATTAGAAGAGTCACTTTGTAAGCTAGCTGAGTCTAAAAAAGGCTTGGAAAGATCTATATACAATCAAGTTAGATGAGCTATAGAGAAGGAACGAGAAAAGGCAGAAGAACGAGTACAAAAGATGAAAGAAACACCTTTGGGATTGAAGGAAAGGAAAAGAAGGTACTTACATAACATGGATGCATTGGCACCCACTGGTGGTGCTAGAAAGAGGAGAGTCTGGGCTACAAGGTTGGTTATCAAATGTTCCAATGAAATTACACTCTTTTGTGCTACCCTGTTTGTGACTAAGTTTTTCTCGTGTTCTTCTTTAGGAACTTCATGGAAGATGTGATGGGAAGAACAGACAGGAATGATAGTGACTGTTCATATGCTCTAGCTAGTTTATTGAAGTCAAGCGATGTCATTGGGATACTAAGGGACACACGACACAAGCACCTACATGTGCAAGTTGTTGAAGAGGTGATGAAGGACTTCAAGGATATTGTGGATGCAAAGGAGATGCTTGCAGCTTGTGATACTGTCGGTGTAAGTCGTGAAGCTTACACATCTGTTTTCAAAATTTTTATGTCTGCTATTTTGGGAAAGTATAAGAAGTCTACAGTGCCCCTACCCACACCTTGGTCTGTGAGACAGGCACGGTGAGAAACAAACCAACGTGCAAGAGAAATGCTTGGAGGGTACCATTGCGTAAGGGGCACAATGACTTGGAAGAGTAAAAGGAAATCTGGCTTGCAAACCTTTGAGATGAATGCTTTCAATAATGTCTACTTAGATGTTGAGAAATTGCAACAAGCAATGGTCAAATTCTATGGCCTGAGAGAAGATGGTAAGAGGAAATCCATTATAGCATTGCACTTTACTTAGTTCATTTACTATATCATGTTTATCCTAACGATTTCTCTCTTTTGTTGTACAGATTGCAATGGAAAGCTCATATTTGTCATCAAAATGGATGAAGCTTAATTGGGAATGAACACAAGTTAGAGAGAGTGAGCATCTGCATTATGAATAAAGCCTTAAAGCCTTTGTTCAAGGGAATGAAGAAGTAGAGCAAGATTTCTCAGTGCAATTAGAGAAAGATATATGGTGGCTTGCGGCATTTGAGGCTCCAAAAGAGTGCCATGAGACATTGAAGTGGGTCTAGATAGAACAAGAATCCCATCGATGATACGAAGACAAGAGGAAGGGCAAACATTGACAGTCGATGGCCATGGAACATTTCGAGCTAAATGGCATCTTGCTAGTGATTTGAAAACCCTCAAGTGCTTGCATGGTTGTGATACAGGGGCAAATGCAATGAACACATGCCTTTTTTGCATGTGTTCGCAATGTAAGAAAAAGGCTCACTTACAATGGGAGAATGGCATTCTATCTTACAGCCAAATGCAAGCTCCCAATCATGATAAGAAGGATCCAAAGTGGGATACCATCTTGCCCATCCCACTTTAGAGAGTACACATATGTACTTTACACGCAGAACTATGCGTACTTTAATAGGTCAACGTTGTATTTGCATCTTGTTTATGCTTGGAATTTAATTCCGCAAGAAGTATCCGCACAGTGGCCATCCATGCAAAGCACGTCATGGTCATGGACAAGGACATGGCTCTGGCGAAGCAGCTACAGAGTGACCCAAGCTTGAAGCCCTAGATTCTCTTGCAACCCATTCTTAGGACTTAGACCACCCCCTGCCTTTGAAGGCACTATCTTGTATCTAAGGCCCAAGGGCCGATCTTTTTTAATAAAATATATCCACATTCTCTACACTATTGCATTGTTGTGTATTCTCCATGTTTAAAGTAATTGATCATTTTAATGTAAGTTTTGAATTTTGTCAAATCCTGAAGGAATTTCACCGTCGTGTAGAAGGAAAAAGTGTCGGGACGTTGCCAGGACACTAGAAAGCCTAAAACCCAACAAGGCACAAATTTGGGCATTCTAGACTTCTGTGCGACAGTGAAATTCCTTCAAGATTTGACAGAAATGAACTTTCAATACCCAGAATTGGTGAAAATGATACTAAATTGGCTAGAAATGTATTAAATTAACACAATTAAAATGATGGAGAAAATATATCATCAACAACTTAAACAAAATGCAATGGAATTCATGATGAGCTCAATGATAACTTAAAACAAATAATAAAGATATGTAGTCATGTATCCATTAAAATATCCATTTAAATATATGTTTATATATACAAAAGGCCTCACAAGCTATCTTTCTTCTTGGCTAGTTCGAGTACATTGAGAATAGGGGTCTTTGAATCCCCTAGTGGATTCCTAGATATAAATCTAGCTGTCGCAACAGCACTAACATCCTCCTCTCCTACTGCCAAAGACATAGCCGTTGCTGTTAATGCCTTGCCATGAATGTTCTATCCAAAGGCATTGATAGCAGCTAGGCGGTGTACCAAAATGACTTTGTCGGCATTTCAAGTAATGTTGGAGTATCCGATAGCGTGCAACAATGCCTTGCACTTCAGCAGCTCCGAAGGACCTTGAGGAGAAAATTTGCTGTGAAAGACCAGGATATACTTTGCGACTTTGCCAAGGTAATGGGCCAAAGAATGATCTCGCCCAAATGCATTGCGAACATTACCCCATCAAGATGAGAATTCATTAAGCTGAAATGCGTCTTGCAACAATTCAACAAACATTAGAAGACTGACAAAACAAATTATATCGAAAGAACATCAAAATAAGAAATATTGTTCGAACTTACCACTATAGCGTCGCCGGCTTCTATCCCTTCCTCATTTGCAATGTTGATGGAACCAGGTGCTGTGTGATGTTCCATTTGAGGAGGTGGACGCTTTCTCTTGACCTGTGTTGGAGGTGGAAGCTTCTGCACGAGAGGGTTGTGCATCATATATGGACATGTCTGCATCCCTCATTGAAACCAGCATCGTCAAGAGAAACTCTTCCATTGTCTGGTCTTCAGAACCTAAAACCTCGGGATCTTTGACACTTGTGTCAACATCGAACCCCGATAGGACTCCGAGTGCCTCATCCTCTTGTAGTCCAAAAAGAACCTCTATGTCATGGAGGAATACATACTCTTCTTCATCGATGATGAGGGGGGACAAGGACCATAATTTTGATTCTGGGTCAGCGGTCTCTGATGCAGATTCTTGCTCTACTGGGGGCTCTTAAAGTGGGCTCAATGCTTGAGCTACTTCCATCTCCTCTGTTGCATCATCAAGACTCTCTTCCATGTACATGTCCGAGTATAGGGACAACCAGATCAACAGTTCTACTAGAGGAGGTGCTAGACAATGAGGCTTCTTCCTCTAAATTTCCTTCTTGGAGAAGGAAGATGAATGTTCTCTCCCATGAAAGGAATTTGGTGCCTTTACTATCCTTTGATCCCTGCGTCTAGGATGTATTGAACTTCGACTATCCTAAACCCCTTCTTTGTAGGGTCTTAGCATGGGAAGGTGACACAAAAAGCACTGTCTGGGACATTTACTGCTTTTAGTGGTATAGGACACCTTTTTTAAACCTTAAAAAATTATTGCAATGATAAAATGTGCTTTTTGACTCTTACAATATTGTAAGTTCATTAAAGAACATTGATATTTAAAAACTTTCATATATTAAGGTACATAATTTGTGCTATAAGTAATGTGCTATGTGCTTTCATAAAGCACAAAAAGCATGTCACCTAACCATGCTTAGACCCTGTAAGGTTGTCACAAAAGCCGGCCAAGCGCTTTAAAAGTTAGGTTCCTCTACAAATAGATACTTTATGTAATCTATGGAAACCCATCTCTTTGAAGAATGGTCAAGTGTATAAGCAAAATTTGAGAAATTATCTTGCATGTAAAGGATGAGATCTGAGAAATCATCCTTGGCTCGCATACATGTGCCTAGGACATCTAATGTCCTATCAGACACTAAAAATAGCTCTTTCTCACGATCTGCAAATGCAGTTCATGAGATGAAGTCATGGAACGCAGTTCTAGCTGAATCCATGGCAAATAGTAGCTGATTGAGGGAGTAACTTTTGAGGACAGGAGTTTCCAATATCCAATCATTAAGCTGTAGGTGTAAGGGATCCACTCATCCAATGCATTTCTGGTGTTGTGGAAGACACAAGAGGTCACAACATCACGTGGTCTTGTAGCCTTGCTTCTAACCATGCTTGCAGAGGTTGCATTAGCAAGAATGGGATTCCTACACAGGGCAATGCAGCTTCAACAGAGGCACAAAAGAGGGAGAAGGAGAGGGACAGAGCAGCAGTAATAGAGACACTGGAGAGGGAGAAGGAGAGGGATAGAGCAGCTCCAACAGAGGCACAAAAGAGGGAGAAGGAGAGAGACAGAGCAACAGCAGCAACAGAGGCACAGGAGAGGGAGAAGGAGAGGGACAGAGCAGCTCCAACAGAGGCACAGGAGAGGGAGAGGGGAGAGAGAGAGAGAGAGAGAGAGAGAGAGAAACAGAGACAGAGAGAGAGGAGCTGCAGCAAGTAGGCCAGAGTAGGGAGCAGAGAAAGAGGGGGAAGAGGGAAAATGCATGGGGTTTGGTTCAAATGGAGTGATTTGGCAGGCTGGACTAGAACAGTGGGGGACAGAGGCACTAGAAAGAGGAAGGGGAGAAGGAAAATTCGCCAGAAGGGCCCTACCATCCCCGTTGAAGGCAGTTTTGGGCTCATGTGGGGGAGGTGCAATTGGTAGGAGGGTCAAACATGGGTTAAGAGGGGAGGGGGATGGTTTGGGTGGTCCCTAGTGTAAGGGGAGCAACCAATAGGGGCTCTCTACACGCCTGCTCACCCTCCACCTTAACATACCATTGCCCCACACCTTCTAGCACTCTCATTGGTACACCTCAAATCCCTCTCTACTCCCTTGAAATTAGGAAACACTAATCGGAGGCCCTTTTGAGACCCTATTTCTCCCCTAATGTAATCACCCAAACGTATCTATTGCGCATATCAACCTCCCACCCTCATCATGCACCGACGTTAATTTGATAAGTCCAAAGAGAAGGCTCTTCATAAACCTCCACCGCACATGCAGCTGCCAAGTGGAGTAACTACTATCTAGACCCCCCTCCTTCTTTCCACCACTTCCCCCTCAAAAATTTCCCACTCTTCCACCGCCCTCCCCCACCCCTTAACGGTCCCACTCTTCCACCGCCCTCCCCCACCCCTTAACGGTATTTTTCACTTTAAAGAGTTGCGTGTATCCAGGAGAGGGCCGAAAAAAAAGGATTAGGAAGGGACGCATCTCTTCACGCATGCCGGCGAGCTTTTTAACTCATCACCCTTCTCTCCGACATCCGCTGCCATGGCTAGGAACACCGACAACAACCGAAAGAGGAGACGCCACTCTGTGCAGCAGCCTTCTGAGGCCGCAATCGTCCATAATGAACAGCAGCAGGAGCAGCAAGAGGCCGCAATCGTCCAACTTCAACAGCAGCAGCAGCCGCAGGACGACGTCGTCAACGACGACGAGCTCGACCCATCCACCTGGAAACACTTGGACGAAAGCATCCTCTTCAAACACGTTCTCAACCGCTTGTACATCAAAGATCTCGTCCGTTTCCGCTCGGTCTCTACACAATTGAACGCTGCCCTCCATTGCACAGGTCCACCTAAACTCCTTCACACCATCTCCAGACGTGATCGTCCTTGGTTTTACTGCAGTACTGCCGGCCAAACTCCCTTCAGGGCCGCAGCGTTCGATACCAACTTTCTTGCGTGGCATCTACTCCCTCTTCCCCAAGGTCGACCCCAAGCGCCTCTCCTCCGTCAGAACAAGGGTAGCACAGTCGATAGAAATTACATTTCGTCCATTTACCCGATGTGTGGCGTCGGTAGCCTTCTCTGTTGGGGGTCTTTTGAATCCTCCCACTTCTATATCTCGAAAACATTTACCAGCTTCAAGACGAGGATTCCAAACCCATGGATAGAATCACCACCTCAAGTTGGTGAGGCGAGGTTCATACGTATGGAAAGAAGGGAATTAAGGCGATCGGGGCCGGGCTATGCGATCTTAGTTATAACGTTCCAGCTTGGACAGACCGAAGACCAGATCGCCGTAGAGACGTTGGATTTCGACCGCATGGTTTTCCAGACGGAACATACTTTACTGTGGCATCGTTCCCTTAGTCCGATATCGAGGATCTACTGGAACGACGGAAATCTGGCTTACTTGTCGTCTGTACTGATAGGCTTGGTCAGCCGACGTGTGTTTCTATGCATCTTCAATAGTACAGATGGGTCGAGCAGGAAGGAAGAGCTGCCCGGACATCTAGGAGAAGCGGATGCAGTGTTTAACATCACGGAGATGGATGGCTATTTAATGCTGGTCGCAGTAGTGCGTCGTCCAAACAGTAGTCCTACCATACATGTCTGGCGATTTAGCTTCAGCACAGGGCATTGGAAGTTTCTGTCGAACGATCAGCGAGCTCGATGTACCAACCACCTATTTTGCGCAGGCAGGCGAAGCCAACTGCTGATTTCGGTAGACTCAACTACAAAGAGATACGACTGGTACTGCTACAACATCTGCAGGAATACCTGGTACAAACTTCCGCCGTTCCAACATGAGAATCAAACAGTCCAATTCTCAGAAACAGTTCCTGTCGATCCTACCTTGGAAGACAGTCTGACTATTGACACTAAGATTGCTAGGCGGAGGCGGCCGTAATTATTGCCCAATTCCTTCAACAATCTCTTTTGCCAATCTACAAACTCACACAGCCACTCCTTAACAAGAGAGTTATGTCTTACATGCAAACTCTGCAGCAAGGGTCAAGGATTGATAAACACATTATGCTAGTTGAATCATCCGGCACTGCTTGTACGATTTGTTCGGTGTTATGAAGGTGATGTGCTTATGAATAGTGTTCTTATGGAAGCATGGTGTAATGGTAAATATGATAATGAAAGTACTATATAGATAGCTTGTTGGGCTGACATTTCTTGTAAGTTTTAAGGAAGGTGTCCCTAGCTTTTCGATGAGTGTCCCTAGCTTTTTGATTGGATCTCTCTCTATTTTTTTTTTTTGGCCTGCCCTTTGGTAGCCAGAGCAACGTTTCAAATTGGGCAAAGCAGAAGTTAGGCATATCTAGAATTTTTGGAAGTGCAATTTTCCTATTGGACAATATGTTGATACGTGGCTTCTCTGCATTAGCTCCAGTATGGACTTGAATGCAGACTTTAAAGTGGTTCTCTCTCTCTCTCCCCACACCATCTCCACCTTTTCTCGCTCCCCCCCCCCCCTCTCTCTCTCTCTCTCTCTCTCCTTTATCTCGTGCAGTCTTCCTTTACATCATCTCCAGGCCTTTTAAATGATTAAATATCATTCTGTTTTTTCCCTTGAGAAATTGACGGTTTTTATTTATGTCATGATAAAAAATACTATAGCTCCACGAGCTATTCTCTAATCAGGACCGTAGCAAAAATATAACTAAACATATTGCTTATCTTCCTTTCTTTGGATTCTTTTTTTTAGCTCATCCTTGTATGTGAAACACACCAGTGAGATTTTTGTAAGTCGGCTTGTGATGGTCTCTGCATACTTTTTAAAAATGTTATTAATAATATGAGATACATCCTTGTCTAGGAAGCCCACCTTAGCACCATTGAGCTACCAACTTGGATTCGTTTCCTAATGCATCATTGGGATTCTACATCTTACTTCAGTGTGTGAAGGTTGGATTGAGATCGCATCTGCTTGATGGTCACATTCTTCCCCTTGCCTAATAGTCCCCTCACTACTACTACTTGTTGGAGTGTTACAAAGTGATTCTGTGGATAGCTGAATTTTTCTTGAAGTACTATATGCCCTTTCTAAAAAACCACCACCCACTAGAGTGAAAAAATGTAGCCTTTACGTGCTTTTAATAGTCCTCCAATCTTGCGAAGATGTGGGGTTGGGATGGGGTGTTGCAACAACCGATATCATTAGAGTCAATGCACGATCGGGTGTAGCCAATCAGGGAACTATTTGAGGGGCAATTTTGGGGCCACAACGTGACATGCTAGTGGGTGATATTCTGAATTTTGGGCAGAATTGCGCTCTCGCTGAAAATTTTCTTGCCATAATGATTGCCTTATTGATGTAATAATGAGACACAATCTATCAAAACTTGTTGTTTTGAACACCGTAGAGCTTAGAACATGTCACTACAAGAGCAAATTTGCCCTCCTTTACGTAGTCTCTATGCCACATCTTTGTACATTAGACTGTCCATAGTCTGTCCTTTCATCTACTCGTAGCTCGGCACCTATTATTTACCCACAACTCGACACGTGTCATCTACATGCAAGTCTCCCACGTTGATCTAAATTCATGACCATCGTGCTGATGTTGGCTTGGTGCGATCATCATGCAGGTTCTTGGAGGTGGTTCTAACTACTCCTAATTACATAAAAGAAAATGTACTTACGTTAACTGGCAGGGTCACATGAGACCTACATTGGAGCCCGACAATTGTTTATATATTTTGGATTGAGTTTAAAATGAAGGAAAATGCATTTCCTGGTGCCATGTTGGTTCTATTTGCAACAATTAATCCTAAACCAAGGAAAATGTATGTCCTTGCAACAACTACATTGGTTCTATTTTATTGCAGTCATTGCACAAAGTTAAACATTTCCTTCATTTAAAAGCTAATCTTAAACGAAGGAAATACATATTATTTCATTTTAAAGTTAATCCTAAACTAAGGAAAATGTGTTTTCTTGTGCAATCACTACGTTGTTTTATTTTAGTGCCGGTTGCAATTAATCCTAAATAAAGAAAAATGTATTTTCTTGCAACCACTGTGTTGGTTCTTGAAACTATTTTAGTGCTGCTTGTAGTTAATCCTAAAACCAAGAAAAATGTGTTTCCTTGTGCACCAATTGCTTGTGCAACGACTGCAACCAACAATGTCTGCTACGAATTACCACCAATGATTGCTACTACCAATGGCTGCTACGAATGACTCTGATAATAGTATTATATGTATTAAAGTTAAAACTGAAAAAGAGATTACACCCGAAGAGTACAACAACTTAGCCATTGCTAAGAGAAAAAAATTGAACAAGATATTACATCCGAAGACACTTTATAACAACTCAGCAATTGCTGAGAGCCTATCGAGCAAAAATTGAACAAAAGAGATTACATTTACATCTAAAGACAATTTATAAAAGCTAACAACTCAACAATTGCTTAGAGCCTCATGGAGCAAAAATTGAAAAGAGATTATATTTATAAAAACTCAATAATTGCTCAGAGCCTTAGAGCCCAAAAGATTACATCATCGAGAAAATAATTGAACAAGAGAGATCACATCTACATTCAAAGATATTTTATAAAAACTAACAACTCAGCATTGCTGTGAGCCTCATGGAGCAAAATTTGAACAAAAGAGATTACATTTATAATAACTCAGCAATTGCTGAGAGCCTTAGAGCCAAAAGATTACATCCAGTGAGGATAACCTCTTAGCCATTGCTGAGTGGCTATGAGCCTCATTGAGCAAAAGTTGCAAAGAGGATATTTGTACAACTTAGTATTGTCAATTGATGATAAACCACTATACATTATGTTATTCATAAAGGCTAGCCCAGCTTGCTAGGTTCGAATTTCTAGGGAGCCAATGAAGGAGATGATGAGACCATGCACAAATGCAGGACTCAAAATTCGCCCCTTCCAACAACATGAGAAAAGTTTCCTTTGAAAATTCTTAGCCCTTTGTCAATGTCTCTAGGGAATCCATAGAGCACAGCGATAAAGAGGCCACAACTGTGTGCTTGCCATCTAAGGTGGCGACATGGAGATGTGGGGGGAATCAATGGAAATTATGAAGACATTCCACAAGAGCAAGTATTTCAAGGAGATTTGAAGTCCTTGCGAGTGTAACACAATGACCTTGTACAAGAAAGTGGACAAGCTTGGAATCACAAGAAATTCAATGAATGTGAAGATGAGGTGAGAGATGGAGGTTGATTCAAATGGGATAGCCCGTCCTCTCTAGCTCCCCCCCCTAGAGCTCATGCATGCGAAGTTCAGATCTAATCCTACCTATAATGTGATAGTCACTCCCCAGTTTGATGCGTTTTTCTTGCCTTCAATCCCTTTCACTTGGAAAGATCCAAGATAGATTTCTCTGACCTTTTTGAGTCCCCCTTGCTCAACTAGAGACCTGAGCATCAACAAATCTTGTCTCCTACCCCCGACAAAATTGACAAACATGGTGCTTCTTTTCCATGATTCCCTGCTGGTGCCCAAGACAGAGTCGGTCAAGGAGGAGGTGGTGAACAAGGCTCCACAAGTCTTGGAAGAGCCTCTTTTCTTGGCAATGGAGGAGGTCATGGAGGCAGGGGTTCGTCATGACCCAGTAGTTACATTGGACAGCCCAGAAGACTTTCTCTTAGCAAAGCAAGACAAGACGTTGAGTTCTGCACCTATTATGCACGGGCATTATAAACATGCAAAAGGAGGCTGTTTTGACATCCCCATAAGATGGCCTATTCTGATAGCTCCCAAACCATCGAAGTTACAAGAAAAGAGATAAGACCAGTAGAGCAAAGGAGACCAGGATGGTGCTAAAGAGCCAAAAAAAAAGGATGGTTCACTGCCATCCAATGCCGGCAAACAACCAAAGGACCCCAACGGCCACAGTGGAGTAGAGTGGACGATCCACGAATGATCATGATAAGGGTGACCCAGCTACTATAAGAAAGGAGACTTCTCATCAACCAGGTAAATGCCTCACGACAACCATAGATGAAGAATATTTAGAGGATGCAAAAGATTATCTTTTTGAACATGCACTCATAGGATTCTTGCATGGTCCTCATCCCCTTGTAGCTTACCTTGAAGGATGATTGCATAACAATTGGGTGAAGAAGGGACTGAGTCTCAAGGGGGGGGGGGGGGGCATTCATAAATATGCAAGCATAGCATGTGGGTTCAAAAGAAGGAGTTTTTTAAATCCCCTTTTTACACATTTTTTCAGATCGAGTTTCAGATATAGAAGGGTATCAACTTGTGGGCTAGAAAATGATACCCACATGAACCTACTGAACTCATCAACTAGTAGGATGAAGTAGAGAGCCCACGTCTAGCAATAGTCATAGGTCCATAGAGATCAACATGGACCAACTCCAGATGTAAGGAAGCCCATCATGAAGCTTGCTTCAGGCATCCTAATGTTGCTTTCAATGAATACATGCCATCAACATCATTCACTGCACTTACTACCCACATTAGGTAAGCCGAGGACCATTCATTCACGAGCAGCATACTGGAGTGCTTCAACATTCAAGTGACAAAGCGTAAGTGCCACAAGTCACCTTGAATAGAAGACATGATTATGGAAACTGCAGACTGAGTGTAGATGCCATGACTTACTGTATGAATCTGTACCACCTGATGAGTAGCCTTATCCCAGACTTCCACAAAGTGTTCATCAAATAATATTGTGATACTGAGACATCAACTCTCATAAACACACAATAAATTGAATCTAAGAGAGGGAACAAATAGAACTCGAGGAGAGTGCATCCCTCCTTTTCCATTGGAATGATGTCGAGGTGGCCTTCACCACAAACTTTGATGATAGAGCTATCGCCGATGCACACATCACCACCGGAGATCCCAAAATCCTTCAGTGTAGTTGGGGAAGGACTCATATTTCAAGTTGCCCCACTATGGACGATGTAGGTCCAAAAGTCTTTCACTTGTAGAGATAGAGCCCACTCTCCAACAGAGGAAGCGAGAGAATCAATCATTTCAATATGTACAAAAGTGGGAGTGATAGCAGTAGAGGAAGAACCTAGACCCTTGAAAGAACTGGTACCTTTGTTGTTGACCCGATAAGTGCACTTCCTTCAATAACGGCCTTTCTCACCACAGTGATTACAAGATCGCTCCACCTTAAGTGCCTCCTTCTCTAGTGGACCTACTAGAGCATTGGAGCCACTGCCATGGGGGGAACTTTGAAACTGCTCCTTTTGATCTAGCACCATAGGCACCAACTCTTTCCAAGTGAGAGTACTCATCTTGCCATTGGTAATTAGTGAAGAATAAAAAGCATAGTACTTGGAAGTGATATGAGAGAGAAAACTAATGGCCATATCTTCAGATGATATCTCCTTCTCGACGTGAAGTATCTCTTATTGAAATTCTTGAAGTATATTGATAGGTTCCTGCATAGAACAAGTTTTAGTGGGATCCAATATCCTCATCTGAACCTCAAGAAAGACCCTTTTGATAGGGGAAGTCTAATTATAGAGGGAGGCTAGATGCTCCCAGATACTCTTGGAAGCCATCATGTCCTTTACATGATTAATAATTGGAGGGGTACAATTTAAGAAGATGAATGAACATACCCTTACATTGAAACGGTCCTAGATCTAAGCCAGATTCTCGGTCTCCTTTTGATCCCAAATGCCTAAACTTGCATCAATAGAATCTGGCCTTGTGCTCGGGGGGTTCACCTCATAAGATTTTAGTGTACCATGTGCATTCAAAAGGAGTATTTTAATTCAACTTTTTGGAAAAATTTAACAGGACTACAATAACAAGAGGGGTTTTATAATTCAACTTTTAAATTAGGAAACAATCACTTAGTTCATAAGTAAAGAGGGGTGTTATTATTGGGGCAAAAATTTTAGCTGAGGGGTTTTTTAATACCCCTTGAATGCAAGTGATACCTAGGGTTTCTTAGTAGTGCACCCCCCGAGGCCTTGTGCCACCTACCAGAATGAAGTTTGCCAACTCGAAAGACTATAATACTAACTAAATCATAACACACCACATGCCATAAATGTTTTTGTCCAATTGATGATTGATAGGGAATGTGGGAAACATGGGGATCTTCACGTTGTTTTCTGCTAGTTCCTGTAGAGAAGCCATGGGGAGAGAAATGGAAAGTACGGGGAAGATTGGGGAGGAGTAAATTCTCAAAATGTTTAGTTATAAATTCTCAATTTTCTTCATCACGCTTAGCTCACTGATCATCAGCAGCTATTTCCAATGGAGGGATGTCCTTGTTGGATCTGTTCCTTATAAGTTTAAAAACTTCCTTAGTTGTTCTATCCATTTTACCCAACCACCAATTCTTGGGATAAACATGTGCCTCCGTGAACTTAGCTTTTCCCATTCTCAAGAGGTCAATCTTAGCATTTAGGAGCTCTTCTCAAGCACTAGCGATCCCCTGCCTTGCCTACAGCTCTAGATCTTCAATGAATTCCTTAAATTTTTCCATTCTTTTGGCCCATATGCTGGCCCAGTTTTCCTTGCATTATTCAAAATCTGTTGGGTGTCCCTAACTGTATTTTACCAAAAAGAGGAGGCATCTTTGACAAGATCCATCTTGCCCCAAACCTCAGTAATCTAACATTGTACTTATTTAAAGAGAAAAAGGCTGTGTGGTCAACCTTGATACAAGATGAGGTTTTCCTCCCTCGACCAAAGTCACAGCTCAGTCTTATTGGCCTGTGATCAAACAAAGAGAGGGTAGAGCCTACCCTTGAATTGCTAGAAAAGAGATGGTGGCCGGAGATATAAATTCTATCCACTCTAGCTTCTCGCTTGCATTCCCCAATCTGTTTATTAGACCAAGTAAATTCTATCCACTCTAGCTTCTCGCTTGCATTCCCCAATCTATCTATTAGACCAAGTAAACTCTCCCAATATGCCGGGGTCTATAAGCTGCAAAGCATCCTTTATATCCTCATAGGCATGAAGTTATGCACAGGTCAACGTTTGCTTGCATGTAGCCAATCATAGAACTATTTTTGGCCCCATTTTGGGACTACAAAATGATGCACTCTGGGTGAGAATTTGAATTTTATGGGGACCTGTGCTCTCGCTAGAAATTTTCTTGACGTCATGACGCTGCACTGGCGTAATAATGAGATGCAATCTATTTATTTTGAACACTGTAGATCTTGACACATGGTAGTTCTACACTACATCATGCATCTCTGCACTACTTTGTGCAGTGCAGGACCACCTATCATCACATAGCCATTTGCCACAGCTTTGCCACCTGTCACTTGGCAGTGTGCCCTTGCAAATCATGAAAATTCAAGGTTGGCTTGGAGAGAACCCTGTGCTATTTCTTGGCATAATAATGAGATGCAATCTATCATTCTAAATATTGCCACAATGCAGTCTAAATAGCCTAACCACCTGTCATTGCCTAGCCTTTTGTAGGAGCTTTTCCATCTGTCATCAGGTAGCGCGCCCATGCAGATTAGGAAAATTAAAGCTTTTCTTGGAGCGTCCACCATGTTGGTTCTTTAATTTATGGCTCCATTACCTATTTTTACTTATTACAAAAGGAGATCTATGACGACCATTGTGTTGGCAAATAGAAGGAGATCTATGACAACCACTGCGCTGGTTCTTGAAAATATATATTTTACTGCACTAAGGAAAATGTATTTCCTTGTGATACCAAGGAAAATTCAATTGATGATATGGTCCTTGAGGGGTCCCTTTTAGGGGCAAGGGCTATATCGACATGCCATATCTGCCTAAGAGCATCTTGGATATGGCCCTTGCTCCTAGAGGGGACCCCTCAAGGGCCCTATCTTCAATTGTATTTTCTAAAAGCTTAATAGTATTTTTCTAGATGTATCTCAATGCATGTTGATATGGCCCTTGCTCCTAGAGGGGACCCCTCAAGGGCCATATCTTCAATTGTATTTTCTAAAAGTTTGATTGTATTTTTCTAAATGTATCTCAATGCAACCACCTCTGGGGGTTGTTGGAGCTATTTTAGTGCTATTTTGGTCCTAAACCAATGAAATTATATTCCTACTTTACTTGTATTTTAGTCCTTGTTGTAATAAATCCTAAATGAGGGAAAAAGTATTCTGAGCCACCGCAGTGACTGGAGGCCCTATAGTCCTACTTTACGGTATTTTAGTCCTTGTTGCAATAAATCCTAAATGAGGGCAAAAGTATTCCGAGCCATCACGGTGACTAGAGACCCGGTGGTGCCAACTAGATAATCAACTACAATTCATCGAGTAGAAATTGAGCAAAAGAGATTACATCTACATCCAATAACAGGTTATATAAAAATTAACAACTTATACGCAAAAATTGAACAGAAGGTCTTACATGTATAAAAACTCCACAATTGTTGGGAGCCTTAGAGGCAAAAAGATTACATCTAGTGACCATAACCACGCAGCAATGGCCATTGCTGAGTGGTTTACATTAAAATTAACACCAATGCATACTGGGAGCCTCAAATTGAAAAAAAGAGATTACATTTGTAAAAATGCAACAATTTCTAAGAGCCTTACAGGCCACAAGATTACATATAGCAAGCCAAAAGATCACTGAGAGCCTTAGGGGCCAAAAGATTACATCCAACCAATACTGAGTGGTTATGAGCCTCATTGAATAAGAGGGTATTTGTACAACTCAGTATTACCTTCAGGCCAGCTTACTGCATTCAAATTTTTTGTGGAGCCAATGGAGGAGATGATGGTGGAGAGGCTGAAGTCCATGCACATTTCTAGGACTCAGATTATGACCACCCCAACAAGATGAGAGTACTCTACTGTGAAAATCTTGAGCGTTTTGTCAACGTCTAGGGGGAATCCATACAGCATAGCCATAAAGAGGCCAGAGGTGCCCATGCCATCCAAGATGGTGACATGAAGATGTGGGAGAAATTGACCAAGGGTTTGAAGGGTGTCCAAAAGAGCCAGCATTTACAGTCCTACAGAGTGCAACACAATCACCTTATACAAGAAGGCAGATTCCATTGGGATATTCCATTGGGATCATGTTGCATTGAGGGGTGGTAGTAGTTACAATAGGCATGGTGAAGATGAGTGGGTGAGCAAAGAAGCAGATGAGCAAGGGAGTAGATGAGTGATGAGACTTAGAGGAGCGAGTACGGAGCAAAGTAGATTAGGAGAGAAAAACAACTGGAGGGTGCATGGAGAAAAATGACAGGGCAGAGGTAGGATGAGATCAATGTAGCAAAATACTAAATGCCATAGATCTTATATATTATAAAGTTTGAGCCACCATGGTGGCTGCACGCTCGGTGTTCCATCCAAATAATCATGACTATCTACTCAATTAATCAAACTGTGATAATTAATTGCACTCTACTGAGCATCTAGCTACACTCTGCACTGCGATGGCTGGTAATTAACTACCATCACAATGGATCTTAGCCACCATAGATGTAGTTAATTACAATGTGGCTGGAAATCATGAAGCAAATGCCACCGTCTTGGTAATTAACTGGTAATTAATTGTGGTAATTAACTAACATTCTCTTCATGTCTAGTCTACATGCAGACTTACTTACCACTTCAGATGATGCATATTCCCAGGATTGGATTTTGGATTCTGGTGCTTCATTCCATGTTGCTCCCCATAGGGAATGGTTCTCCACTTATGACAGTGGAAAGGCAAGTTGTGTGCATCTTGGAAATAACTATGCATGTGACATAGTGGGAGCAGGTGACATGAAGTTTTTGTTTGTAAATGGGCCTGCATTTGTTTTGAAAAATGTGAGACATGTGCCTAAGTTGACCAAGAGTCTCATCTCAATGGGTCAACTAGATGATGCTAGTTTTTAGACCACTTTTGGCTTTCAGAGCTGGAAAATTCAGAAGGGCTCTATGGTTTTAGCCAGGGGTGCCAAGTGTGGGACTTTGTATCCCTTACATGTATCATGGATGTCTAATCATGTTGTTACAATAACTGAGCAGCCAAGTACTTCTTTGTGGCATTGCAGGTTGGGGCACATGAGCCAGAATGGAATGAAACTCTTGTGCCGTTTGGGTTATGTACCGCATTTGAGTTTTTCTGACTTTAAAATTTGTGAGTCTAGCATTCTCTATGGGAAGCAAAATAAATCATCCCATAAAAGAAGGGGAAAGAAAGAGCTTGAAAGGCTTGATTTAGTGCATTCAAATGTATGTGGTCACATGCCTACACGGTCATTAGCCAGGGCTGAATACTATGTGACATTCATTGATGATGCAACTAGAAAGTGTGGGCTTATGCTATAGCTCAGAAGAGCGACTCAGAAGAGCGATGTGTTCCAGGTATTTCAAAAATGGTTGGCTTTGGCTGAAAATCAGTCAGGTAGAATGCTTAAATGCCTACAGACTGATAATGGTGGAGAGTATATCTCTCATGACTCTAGCATTTCTGTGATATATGTGGGATCAAGAGGGAGCTCACATCTCCTCATACTCCAGAGCAAAATTTAGTTGCAGAACAGATGAACCACACCATTCAGGAAAGGTTGCAATGTATGCTTTCCAATGCAAGCAATTCTGGTGGTTTTTCGACTGAGGCAATGAAGACAACAATGCATGTGATCAATAGATCACCTTGGTGGTATTTCTAAAGAGGCATGGAGTAGCAAGAAGCCCTCTTACTCTCATTTGCATATATTTGGGTGTAAGGCATATGCACATGTGCCAAAAGAGCTTCGGAAGAAGCTAGATCCTAGGTTTAGGAAATGCATCTTTCTAGGTTATGGTGAAATTGGAGAGATGGGATATTGTCTCTGGGATCCAGAAGCAAAGAAAATCATACAAAGCAATGATGTGATCTTCAATGAGATGATGCATAAGACACCCATGAGGGATGTGAAAATGAGGAGAATCACTTTCTAGGATGTGAATCCACCTGCATATGTTGATAGACAACAAGCTATCCATGTACTGAATGTGCGAGAAATGGTGCCACTAGGTATTCCCACATGTACACAATGAAAAGGGTAGATGATGGATCATCTATTTGTGGCAATGATGAGCCAAATGTGGCTGATATGTAGGTAGGATAACAAGCTGAAATGCCCTTGAGAAGAACATCTAGAGTGTCTAGACCACCTGAGAGATTTGTTCCAGGGGTAGACTATGTGATGCTTACTAATTGTGGGGAGCCTTCTTGCTATAGAGAGGCTATGATGCACGAGGATCAACGCAAGTGGGAGTATGCTGTGCAATCAAAGATGAGTTCATTCATAAAGAATGACACTTGGGACTTGGTTTCCTTGCCACATGGAAAGAAAGCATTGCCATGTAAATGGGTCTACAAGATGAAGGTCACATGTGATGATGTGCCCAAGTATAAGGATTGTTTTATTGCTAAAGGATTCAAGAAAGAGAGGGTGTGAACTTTGATGAGATATTCTCTCCAGTTGTGAACATGACCACACTTAGATGTGTACTTGGACCTGTCGCAGCAGAGGATATGGAGCTTATGTAAATGGATGTCAAGACATCTTTCTTACATGGGGATCTGCATGAGGAAATTTACATGGTATAGCTAGAAGGCTTTGAAGAAAAGGGCAAAGAGCATATTTTGGTTTGCAAGCTGAAAAAGAGTCTCTATGGCCTTAAGCAAGCGCCTAGAGAATGGTATCACAAGTTTGATGCTTTCATTTGTTCGCAGGGTTTTAGAAGAAGTGAGATTGATCACTGCCTCTACACTAAAACGGCGAATGATAATAGCCTGATACTCCTGGCACTTTATGTGGATGATATGATATTGGCTAGCAAGAACACTTATAAGTGTTTGGAGTAGTAAGAAAGATTCAGCAAGTAAAGCAAAAGAGAGAGTGTTCTATTCAAGAGAGACAGGCCCAATATATAGGCTCCAGTTACATCCAGTAGTGACATCACATATGAGCTCAGTAGAGCATCTAGATCCACAAATCTCTCAATCAGTTCCATGATTCTCTCAATCACACACCACACACCTAGATTCACTCAATCACACCTACTTACACCTATCCAGGCACACCACGTGTTCACACACTCACAACCTTAGACCTTAGGACTCTAGATCCCATTACAGAAATTCGTCCTTCATTCCCCCCCACAAATTGATGACTTCAACCCTAGCAGTAGTCCATGGGAAACTTCATGGCTTTCCCACCTCTAGTGGAAACACACATGATCCACAACTTGGTAGTCACTCTACTTGCATCAGCATCAGTAAACTCATTTGGGCATCCTCATCCCAACATGATTTCACTCTAACTTTGGTTTGTTGGTTTACAATTGGGAGATAGACAATGACTATGCATGGGAATACCCTTAGATCCAACAAGGTAACACATAAGACTAACAATCATTTGAGGGGGACATCCCAAGGTAGTGAACCCTTATTGACCACACACACAAAAACATTCTAAGTGGAAGATGTGGGGAAATACCCCCCTTTGATGACATATCTTTTCCTTTTCTTCTTCTCTTCCAAGCTACCATAGTGTGAGGTTCTTGGTGTAGCCAATCTTGTAACTCCTTTGCTCTTTGTCCTTCTCTACACTCTTTAATGTATCTTGTCCATATTCTACAATACAAGGTCCTTGTAGTCCTTCACCTTCTTTGAGTGTCCAACCCTTAAAAACATTTTGTGAATCATATGGATTGAAGAGGGTCTTACCACTTGTCATGCAAGGGCAGTATCTACTCTTGTACAAGAGGTGGTCATGATTGTATGACAAGGTATAGTCAACCAAATGCAAGTACATTTCATACATCATGAAAGATACTGAAACCATAACTAAGGCATCTTCAAAATAAGAATCATAATGGTTGTAGTTGAAACCTTTGTTCCAATCATATCCATTGGAAATAATCATGCAAGTCATGATATATTCTTCCTTCATGTAAGCTCTTGTCATGGTCAATCCACACTAGTCAACTAGTCAACTAGTCAACAAGATAGTATGACTTGAAATCCACTTCAAAGTATCATAACCTCAATCCTCAATAGAAAAGATGAAAAATGCATTCAAATGAACTTCAAAAAGCATTCTCAGAACTGAAAAAACAATCTTTGAATATCTGAACCGTGCTTTAACTCCTCAAGCATCACCTTAGCATTTAGTGTAGCATCAAGCTTCAAAAATAGTCTAGAAATGCTTATAGAAAATAGAGGAACATTGGAGGGTTGCTACCTCACTCCACAAAGCATCAAGTAGAGGGAGTTTGCTGTGCAATCAAAGATATTTGCAAGTAGAAGACTCAGTGCAAGTCTCAGACCAAATGAAGCTTCACACCACCAAGGGCAGCAACATCTTCTCCACCTCCAAAAAGATGTCTTCTTCAAAACCCAACTAGTTTTTCCTTAGTTTCTCCTCATTATCTTGACCATTTGCCCTGAAAATTCACCAGCAAGTAGCCCATAGGGTCATCTAAGTGCATCTTAGACCATTTTTGAAGTGGTGGCCCTAGCAAGCTGAATCGACAAAAATGCACGGGCTAAAGTGAGTATCAGTTCGGCTGTAGAAGGACAATTTCCAAAAACACTCTGGAGTAGAAGTGCACCTTTTTGAGGGGAATCTATGGCTAAAAGGGTTTGGAGAATGGTTGCATACGTTGGGAGAACAAGCGCTTGGAAATTCTACTCAAAAGAGGAAAAAATGGAGAAGAAGAGAGTGTGAGGAAGACATGGCACTCAAGGAGGTCTCAAGGAGAGTGAACCAAGGCTTTGATACCACATGTTTGGGGTAGCAAGAAAAATTCAGCAAGTGAAGCAAAAGAGAGAGTGTTCTATTCAAGAGAGACAAGCCCAATATATAGGCTCCAGTTACATTCAGTAGTAGTGACATCACATATGAGCTCAGTACAACATCTAGATCCACAAATCTCTTAATCAGTTCCATAATTCTCTCAATCACACACCACACACCTAGATTCACTCAATCACACCTACTGACACCTATCCAGGCACACCATGTGTTCACACACTCACAACCTTAGACCTTAGGACTTTAGATCCCATTACATCAATTTGTCCTTCAATGAGCTTGATGCATTGAAGGCCAAGTTGCATGAGGCCTTTGACATGAAGGATTTGGCACTTGTAGGTCATATTCTTAGTATGTGCATCACGAGTTATCGGAGTAGGAAACTCCTTTGGCTTGCATAGAAGGGGTATGTTACAAAAGTGTTGCAGTGTTTCAATATGGAGGAGGGGAAGGAAGTAGGTACTCTATTGCCTCCATATGTGAAATTGAGTCAAGCAGATAGTCCCAAATCAAATGAGGAGAGGGCCAAGGCTCCTTATGCATCATCGGTTGAGAGTCTTATGTATGGTATGATAGCTACTAGACCGGAAATTGCATTTGTAGTGGGAGTTGTTAGCCGGTATATGGCTAATCTAGGAAAGAGACATTGGGAGGCAGTTAAGTGCATCATGAGGTACATGAAGGGAACCAAGGAGGTGTGTATCTATTTTGGAAGAGGAGAGATGCGTGTACTTTGGTACACAGATTTAGACTATGCAAGACATGTGGATAGTAGGAGATCCACTTCTGGTTATGTGTTCACCTTTGTAGGTGGTGCAGTGTTGTGCATAGAAGTGCATTGCTTTGTCTACCACAGAAGATGAGTATGTTGCAGCCACAAAGAGTTACAAGGAGGCTATATGGCTTGATTTGCTAGTGAGAGATTTGGGATTCATACAGGTGTACCGACATTTCATAGTGATTCCATGAGTGCTGTTCAGCTAGCACGGAATTTGATCTTTCATGTAAAGACCAAACACATTGAGGTCAGGTACCATTTCATCAGGGAGGTACTTGAGGACAAGCACATAGAGCTTGTCAAGGTTCATATATATGATAACCCTACAAATATGCTGATGAAGAGTCTACCTAATCAACAGTTTGACTCCTGTTGTGTATTGATGGGCATTGGATAGTATGCTCATTGGTTGTTCTCCATTAAAGGCACATTGGCCTTTAAGTGGGAGGTTGTGGGGGTTACAGGCCACTATACCTCAACCCCGGTTATGTAGAATACTCAACACATATATATATGAATGACATAGAAGATTAGGGTGTTCTGCACCCACCAAAACTTGTGTGGCTCTCTCTTTTGCCTCTGCCTTTCCCTCACCCTCTTATGTTTTGCTTTTGTTGGAGAGATCTCTCTACTAGACCCTTGCCATAGATAGACCCAAAGAAATTCCACATCATGTCTAGATCGGTCAGGGATTTGGAACTTGAGACAAAGTAGAATCCTAGCCTTTCTGAATGTAGTAGAAAAGCATGCTGCACAAATAAGGTGTCACATTCCCTATCATCTAAAATGTAGAAATGGTATGTGTGTTGCACTGACCTACACTCCTATGAGTTAGCAAGTAGATTGGAATCAGTCATAGAAGAATCAAGTAAATGACTATACATGATATGCACAAGAATTGTTATTTGCTTGTTGTACTAGTGAGCAATCATATCTCATCTTATTCTTCAAATGAATATTTTTTAGTGAAATCTATGACAAAGACAATAGTGTCATGGGGAAAATTGGCAAGGCATGTCCTAAAATGCTTATCTTGCTAGCTGGCCATGAAATGGATTGAATCACATTACTTATAAGATCCTTTAGCTGAATGCTCTTATACGATAGAATTAGGCATCTCTTTTTATCATGTCTATCAACATTGACATTTTCAAATCTGCTCCATTTTAGAGCAACATGGTTGTCTTCCCTCATTTCATTTGGACAGACATGAAATGTCTTCTTCTTCAGATTTAGACTATATTGCTTGCATGTTCCATGAATTCATTCAATGATGTGCCACTCATGGTCTCTCTTTGGACAAACCATTGGCTCCCATAGAGACCTTAGGCTACAAAACCCGATCTCCCTTGCATCACGTGATGAGGATCCAGGTGGCCTATAGACTGCGCATTCATCGGGGAGACATGGGCATCGATCCCCATGGAGAAATGCTCCACCATGACCAGATCTCAAGTCATTCATAGCTTATCGGGCCAGGTCAAAGTCTATGTGTCTTTTGCAGTACTAAAACAATACAAAACACAATAGGCGCAAACTTGCGGTCTAGTTAAAGTAATCAACCTACGGGAAAACCAAACAATTTCAACCCCAGGCTGGTTTAATACAGTCACATATAATGAATCTAAATTGCACTAACATCTACCAATTGAACTAATCAAGCTACTAGAAGCAAAATAATTTCAACCACTGTGCTGGTTTAGGACAGTCACAGTTTCAATTGCCAAGCTAGTTTAGGACACAATCATAATTTCAGCCACTGGACTGGTTTAGGACACATTTAGGATAGTGTCAATTTCAACTACTGAGCTGGTTTATGATAGTCACAATTTCAGCCAACGGGCTGGTTTAGGCCACTCTCATAATTCCAATTACCGGGTTGATTTAGCCTAACGGTCTCAACTTCACATATTAGATAATAAAAAGTATATTGCTTTTCATTTTTGAATTATAGAATTATAAAATAACATTTCACAATTAGAAAATAACAATATATTGCTTTTCATTTTTGAAATTTACAATTTCAACTAGTAACTGCTGGTGTTTGTCTTGAACTAGCATCGGTCTAGTTTAGGACAATCACCTTAAGTCCAAGCCATCTCAGTCTAAAAATTAAGAGGTATATGACCCAAACAAAACAATTGTTGATGTAAATTATGACATTGGATTTCACTTTGGGTCCAAGATAAGGATTGATCCAAACTTCTGATCAGAAAGATGCTGCTTTAGAGGTTGTAAGTGCTGGGGAGGCTTTCCAAAGTTCTATTGGGAATGAAGAATTTGCCATTAATCTGACCTCTCGTACCGAGCAATCTGAAGGAAAAGTTCAAGTTTGGGCTGACCAAAGCATTTCTACTTGTGGCCTTACTCCTGCATTGTTGCTTGACTATCCATGGGGCTATCGTAAAAGAGAAGAAGGTTATAAATTCCTACTCTCTTTCTCCTTGCAAAGTGCTTTGGTCCAATTGGCAGTTTTTTAAAAATATATAAAAGCACATTGCCTTTTCGGTTTTGTTTCTTCCTTGCAGAGTGCAGTTCCTTCATTATAAAACAAGGAGCATCAAGCAAGTTTGCTTTGGATGTTTACAAGCTCTTAGCTCTTGGGTCCCTACACCTAACATGGGGATAAGTCAGCTGGGTTGAACAATCATTGATCTGAAAGTTCAAAACAATATAGGGTAGAAAAGAAAAATGTGAGGGTAGTGACAGACCAAACACTGATTCATGTATGTTGTACCTTTTCATACAGTAACTGGATCTACCCCATCGTAGTCCCAAACTATTCGCATTTGACTTTTACATTTCAAACCAGTATTGGGCAGAAGCAATAGCCACTGCAAACTACTTGCTTAATTGGCTTCCTATTGAACCGATACAGGGTATGACTTGTTATGAAGCATTCACTGGACATAAGCCACACATTGGGCATCTGTGCATATTTGGTTGCATAGCATATGCCCACATACATGATGATCATCATAGGAAATTGGATGCGAAGTCACACAAATGCATCATGGTTCCCTACAACGAAGAAAGCAAGGCATACAAGTTGTATGATCCCATCAACCGCAAGGTCATTATCTCCAGAGATGTAATCTTTGATGAGGAATCAGAATGGAAAACCTCAATCTTATAGGAGATGGAAGCATCGACTTCACAATCATTTACAAAATAAGTTGATGAAGAAGAGCAAGAATTGCCAGAAACACCTCAAAGCAGAGCCACGTCAGCTCTTATTGTATTTTCAAAAATTTACTTGTGAATCTAGAGGGTTGTCTATGTTCCTTGGTAAAGCAATAACATGCTAGTGGGTATAGACATTACCTGTCTACCCATTTTAAATGATGATATTCTAATACCTCATTTTTCTTGGATGGTGGCATGTAAGTGAACCCTGACCTCGGAGCCTGGACTACCAGATGGATTCTACGCTTTTGTAAACCTACCTTGTTTGGCTGTAATACCTTCGAAATAAAATTATATCTCATTTCTTTTAAATGTTTAAATCTTCATATTTGAATTATTTTAAAATTTTAATTGTTTAGTTTAAGGCCAATTTACGACTAAATCGATTGTATGGTTCAATTATTGAGGGGATAATGAATTCTACACACACACACACACACACACACACACACACACACACACACACACACACATCCTACACTTTCTTGTCTTTTTGCTGGGCCCTCGCCCCACTCTCTCTCTCTCTCTCTCTTGCTCTGTCTCTCTTTCCCTAAGTTTTTATATTTTCTCCTGATTTTGGCCAAATACGTTCTTTTTCCCCTATTTCATTACAACCCCCCTTTTTGGTTCTAAATTCCTTTCTAAGTTTCTCTACTTTTCATTAGTACCTCTCCGCTCTCAAAACTATTACCAAATTTCCTTAAAGTTTTTTCTATTAGTTCTGATTGTTTTCCCTAATTATTTCCTAATGTTTTCTAATTCTTTCGTAAAAAATTTCCCCTATTTATTTCCTATGTTTTGCATGTTTATTCATATTATTCCTATTTTTCTTAATTTTTTCTTTTTAAATCCTAACCCCCTTCAATTAATCTATGCCGCAACCCCCTTTTACTGAAACTACTCCTAAAAACCACTTCGTTGTATTTCCTAACCTCCACAAAACCTATGTACTACCAAACTACCGATAAATACCCCAAAAAAACCTAGCCCTCGATTCACCCGACCTGCTGTTTCTCGACCCTTCCCCGACCCTTGCCTATACAAGATATCCTACTATAGGCTATTTCCTTCATATTTCCCTGGGTTACCCTGCCTACCCTCTTCTACCTGTGGCTATCTACTCGTGACTGTATAGCCCCCTTGTCTACCTTCTGCGACCGTCTAGCCCCCTTGTTTGCCCACCGCGACTGTCTAGCCCCCTTGTCTACCTTGCCTCCCATGCTCTTTTCTCGTACCTATAGCAACTACCCTCTAAGCTTATCACCGATCCTCTCCACCCACCCGTACGACCTATCTACACCCAGTATATGACGACTGATCAGTTGTTGTAACGTTGCTCTCTCGCCTTGATCGCTGATCCTTTGCACCCAAGGATCCAAGCTCCTAATAGCTAGCCTTGGCTGCTATGCTACTGGCTGCTTCTTTGCTTCTACCGCTTCTCCTTTGAGTCCTCTCTCTTAAAGTGATGGTGGCTCCGTCAATTCACACTAGCACACAAATGATGCTTTGTGGGTCATGTCTCCAATGACCTTGGACATTGGTCTTCCTCCTTTGTTTGCGCCTTCATGATACACAGATCTTGTATTTTGTATTATTTTGGTTTTTTTCCACATATTTCCTCCTCCCCCCCCTCTTTAAATTCTTGTTTTTTCAACTTTTTACTTCCAAACCTCCCCCCCCCTCTACCCTCTAATGATGTAAATTCCCCCTCTAATGATATATACACCCTACCCTCCTACACCTTTCGACCCTCTCTAATGATATAGGCCCCATGTTAGTGACTCGCAATTTCCTTATTAAAGCTATAGAGCAATTGTGCATTCTGATGAAATAATTGGGTTTGAAGGAGGTATGGACTACCCCCACCAATAATTTGCGTAATCAAGATAATGGACCTTGCTTGTGAATGTGGAGTATCCACCTATGATGGTGGTAGTTGGTAAAAGTTATGGATTAACCCCTATAATGTTAGCACTTGCTAGAGGATGTGGAGAAATCCCCTAGTATGGCATTTACTTCTTAATCAATTATCTTTGTCCTTTTCAAAATAACTTTTCCTAAGTGTTGTTAATAATTACCCTCACTGTTGGCTAGTTTATTTTCATCATAGTTATCATTCCCACTTTTTGTCATATCTAATAGTCTTCCTTTCCCCATAAATCTCCCATTTCCCCCTCAAATTTACCATGGCACTGACCTATCTATCTCCCCCATAATATTTATATTCCTTATTCCCCTCATTCCCCTTATTGTCCCTCATTCTCTCCCATACTCTCCCTCAAATAGATTACGTACATTTTTTTTTCGTTAATAAGTTTTTTTGCAACTTTAGTGTTGTATTCTAAACTCTCTTTTAGGTCTGTGCTGCATCCTTCTTTCTCTAATTTTTTTAAATTGGCTTTATTGACCTTCATCCTTACAAAATACTTTTTTCTCCCTAATTTTTCCCTCCTTCCTCTCTCCTTAATTTTTCCTTCTACCTAACCCCTAAACCCAATCCACTTCATGAAAAAACCCCCATCTCTTGCACTTAATATTTTACATTTTGTTGGGTAAGTTTATGGTAAGCTTCTAATTTATTGTGACCTCGATAACAAGGGAGGAGTGTTTATGACACCTGTCTTCCCAACTAAAGTTAAACTGGTTCTTATCATGTTTTCTTGTTGGATGGTGGCAGGTATGCAGATGCTCCTCTTTAATAAATAAGATGGTTGTCAAGACTGCACCGGCGTTACTATTTTTTACATTTTTTGTACCAACTTTTGAAGAACCATGTAATAAATAATTTTTTATCCACCCTTATTTGAGCTTTGTGTGCTGTGTTGTTAAAAGGTTTTTTATTTTAAACACACACACACACCCAAACTTCGTTAACCTTTGGCTAGGTTAACCATGTGCCATTGTGTTTTGAAACAATAAAAATCTTGCAGACATTTCTTAGACTTGTGGACTTTCTCATGGTGCTCATAATACCTTATTTTGTATAGACCTACTTCCATATTAGTACTTAAATGTTCTAAATAGCCCTGTGGTTGAAATCTGACAGTTAACCATAACTAGTCTAAAGGGCACTAGCACTGTGCAACAAATTTTAGGATAGCATGGCAATAGTGTAGGGATAGCATAGTAGTAGTGCAGGGTAAGTTATTGCCATCGTGGTGGTTGGTTGCACTAGGATATTAACAGCCACCAGCGCGGTGGTTTGCTTCTATTATTATAAGATGAATGGATTTGTAGGATGTGTGGATTCATTATGGGAAACAACATGATGGTTGTTGGGATATACTAAAAGCAAGCATGGGATGAAATCTGATGGTTGACAAAATGATAAACAGTCTAAAGGGCACTGTTTTAGTATAGCACTATGAAACACATTTTAGGATAGCACGGCAGTAGTGTAGGGATAGCATGGTAGTAGTGCAAGATTAGTGTAGGATAAGTTATCGCCAGTGCGGTGGTTGGTTGACCTAGGATATTAACTGCCACCAGCACGGTGGTTTGCTTCTATTATTACAAGATGAATGGATTTGTAGGATGTGTGGATTTGTTATGGGAAACTAGCACAGTGGTTGTTGGGATATACTAAAAACAAGCATGGGATGAAATCTAACGGTTAATAATATGATAAACAGTCTAAAGGGCATTGTTTTAGTATAGCACTGTGCAACAAATTTTAGGATAGCATGGCGTAGTGTAGGGACTAATAGCTAGGCTCCACAACCCTCCAAGTGTGTGGAAGACGTACAACGGAAGAGTTAGCGGACGACTATAGTCTTCTTGTGCTTAAATAGTTGCAAAATTAGCTAGGACGAAACTGAAATTGAGCACCAAGAGACAGTGTGATGCAAGAGTGGCATTTTAAAAAGGAAAAATGGTCACCCGAAGGTACACGCAGTGGATGAAGACAAAAAGAGCACAAACAAAGCTATGCGATGCCAAGATCAAGCTCAAGATGGATGTCACAAAGCAAACCAACTACAAAGACGATGCCTTCTCCCTCAATTCACCCGATTATCCATGGGATTCACAGGCTTCCGTTCTTCCCCCGGACGCGCGTTACTAAAGAAAACAAATGATTTCAAATCATACAATGACTACTTACAGAGGGAAGTGACAGCCTGCAAATGGCCGCCTTAGTCTCCTTCCCTCCCTCACGATGGTGACAAGAGGCAACATTACCTCAACATAAAGGATAACTCAATTGAAGATGCCCAACCAAATGGAGGCTCCTTGGCCAGCAGCGAGGAAGACAATAGGTAAGTGTGACTTGTAGGTTCAGCTATCTCTACTCGCCTGGAAAAGGGATGACAAAAGGCAGACCAAATTTACTCTGACATTAGAATATGCGAGTAAAAAACCCATCACAAGTTCTGCTGTGTAGTACACAAAGTTCTTCTTCAATGACGACAAACCCCCCAGCGAGAAAGAAGTGCATATTAATAATTAGTTGTCGGGCGGAGGATGGCGAATGCGAATTAACGTAAGCTGGCGAGGCAGATTAATGATTTAAGGGGGGACTATGGCGGTGGCTTCTTCCAGAAGCCAGTGGGAGGAAGGAAGGAGCAAAGGAGGGAAAGAGGAAGGAGGAAGTGGGAGGAGGAAGAGCGGAGGAGGAGAAAGCAGTGGGAGGAGGAAGAGCGGAGGAGCACTGCAGGAGGAGGATGAGAGCAGATGAATTAATTCGGGGCGAGTGAATAGGTTAATGAGAGTCGCGGAGGGGAGAGCGAGAGAAATTAATTGATTTTAGACGTAGGAGCGATTAGTACAATAGCTCTTGTGTGAGGTTTTGCATAGCAATCCAATATCAAGGTTCTCGAAATCCTTTCATAAATTCTAGGGATGCGAATCAGCTCCCTTTCTTAAAAGATCTTCTTGACAAGGATTTGGCAAAGCGAGATCTCCACACATGCTCGACTTGGGAGAAGCTTCTTCTCGTCATGGCATGGTGTACTAGAATTGATCAGGCAACAATATTAGGCTCCCAATATCTAGGACAGTAGTAATAGACGTTGTGGCATTCCATACATGCAAAGCTCACCCCTTAAGTGTACGTGCATAGAGAGTAGTAACAAAGCCAATTCTGATCTATAGTCACTTTGGGGGAATAGAAATAGAAAATGTGACATTCTAGACATCGAAAACTCACCCCTTAAGTATACTTGCATTTCTTGGGGATACAGAGTTCTATCCACACTCAACAATGATTTGTTCTAATTGAGTGCCATTCATAGCTTGCATAGCCTCATCCCCATGCTATATTTAGCCAAGATAATCCCCCCTCCAACTCCTAGTTAGGGATTAATCCATCTAGGCTCCTCCTTAACCCAAATTAGGTGTATGCTAACTCTCGGTTAGCTAGGGACATCATATCTATACCGGTCCTGAACATGTGAAGTAAGATGTCTAATCACTTCATGTTTAAGATCTCTTTGCTCCACATTTCAAATCTTTGTCAAAGCTAGGCTCTCATTATTCATATCATCGAATTGATGACACATAGAACATCGGATGAATGGTTGATTTTTCTCAAGTGATTGAAGCTTATGGACTACATTGAGACTAAAAAGGTTTGATGTAAGAGCTTAATCTATTCTTTTTTTAGAAATAGGTGAATTTTGTCCTTGGCATGAGATGTGGAGGGTGTGCAGTGCATGAGATGGTGACTTTGTGGATGGGCGTGATGGTGGTAGCTAAATTTTTTTAGCAATTTAAAAAAATTTAATGAAAATCCTCATTAAAGAGTCAATAAGCACAAAGAAACAATCTATGTGAAACAAGCACCCAAGCTCAAAGAAGGAAGAAATGAATAAGTTTGATTTGTTTCAACTTATGATACACATCGGCCCAAGGATGTTTCGTTATGGCATTCCTTTCTCCACATTTTGTCTACAGTCGATATTCAAGTTAGCAATATTTAATGCAATGTAGTTTCATGTTTTTCTTTTTGCAGGCATGCGCGCACGCGCACGCGCACGCGCGCGCGCGCGCGCGCGTGTGTGTGTGTGTGTGTTTTGCATGGAATGATCTGTCTTGTTTTTTGTTCTGCTTTGGTTTCTTCCTTCATAGCTCTTCTCCTTGGAATGTCAACTTTCCTCATTGATTCGTCCTTCAAATGCATTTCTTAATTCCCTTGATTTTTCAACTTTCCCATTGGCAGGCCAGATGCAAGCTTTCATCTTGTTTAGCTTTTTTAAGGGACCATGGGAAATAATTGTTTTTACAATATAGGTCCAATTAGGTTATCATCAACCTTGAATATGACTAAGGTTTCGTATGAGCATGCTTGGGTTGAGGCTTTGATGGGATTGTGTAGTCTTTCCCTTTGGCTATGTGTTGTGGGTCAAGGCCTTGATGGATTGTGTGGCCTACCCAAATGGTAAACCTCAATTAGATCCCAAAGAATTGTAGGTCTCGCTACCTTAATTACATCCCAACAACCCTCTGAATGAGATGGCAACTTAGCAGCCTGCTAGCAACCACCTAAATGATGTGGCAACCCGATAGCCTTCTAGATGGCATGAAAACTCTTTGGATAAGCTAGCAGCCCTAAGGATGACATCAAAGTTCCAACAGCCTTGATAATAGTGTGATGGACACATGGTGCTCCCTTGCATGCTCGTTGGACAAAATATGCAGGCCAACACTGAGCTAGGCCTATTTCCATGCTAATTCGGGCTTGTGTGATGAGCTGATGATGGCAAGTGTGATTTAGAGGTTGATGTTTGCTTATGAATTCGGCCATTGAATGTCGTCATCTCATTTTGTTTATTGAATTTGGCCACCAATCACCTATCTTTGTTCATATGATGGGCCTCTGAAGCTTTTGTTGAGCTTTCCTCTACTTGCATTGATGTTTTGCCATTAGTTTGTGCTTGTTCGACCTTCCAATTGCTTATCTGTGGGGGTGGAAGTTTTGTGCCAACAATGGCATACTTGTGGGAACATTTTGGTGGACTCTTTTTGTCGCAGCTGGCACGTAGCTAGCATTTAGCAATAGGTACCATCTAGAGTCCGATGGATGGACCAAGTGCCTACCTCTGGCGCTACTTGGGAGTAGACTAGATGCAATGGTCGAAACACATAGATGCAATAACATTTTGCTACAATAGTTGGTGACATTTGTGTCCTCTCCCTTTGATCTCTCATGCGGATTTCAGTTGCTCACTCTGGGTGAGCTGGTAACTATTACAACTAAAGGTGGTGTTGTACTCGTAAAGAAATTGCATTCTTTGAGCAATGGACATATTTCTTGTGGGAATCACACATGACCTTGGAGAAGCAAGAAGAAATATGTAGGTGCTATATCTAGAGTATGCAATGGCAAGGGATGTAGTCTATCTAAAATTGACCCTGAGCATTATGTGTTCCATCCGGAATCATAGAATGATTGACGAGACAGTATGATGGACCATTCTGAGTGCTCAATCACATTAGACAACTAGTGTACAGAATGTCCCTTTCAAGTCATGATACATGCATGTATATCTGCTCTTTCATGTTTAATTGGGTCTATTTTTTTGTGCCATACTATAGTCGCAAGTCTCATTTATGGCATACTATATTAGTCACAAGTCTCACTTGTTTAATAGTTAATATTTGGTTTATTTCATTGTGTCTCATGTTAGTATTGCACCCCAAGTTTGTGTTCATTGTATTTGATGTTAGTATTGGAGCCCAAGTTTGTGCTCTTTGCTAAATGTTTCAATGTGCTTCATGGGAGTTAGTTCCATTCCTTGAAACTTTACACTGGTTAACATCCTTCAAGAAACCATACAATTTACTTCTTGCATAACATCCTTATTATAATGACCACTTGGTCGTGAGCCCCAAAGGGGCCACAAGTCAATGATTGGAAAAGTCGGATGCGGGGTCATGCTAGATTCATATCAAGGTTTCACCACCATTACAGTGATGTTTATGGCTAGAATCTAGGATGCATTTACATTTGACAAGCTTGAGTACCATCGATTTACTCATGCAATAGGAGCAATCTAGGAAAAACCACCATTGCTTGATGGCAATAGATTCACCTATTTCTATAGGCCATAAGGGCTAAGGGAAATCCATAGGGGTAATAGAAGCAAGCCTACTTCTGCTAGTACTTCTAGCAAGGATGCCAAGAAGGGCGGGTAGACAAAAAGAAGAAATGAATGCAATTATAACAAGAAGCATAGACATTCATGGATTGAGAAGGAAAAGAAAAAGATTGTAGTAGGTATGGCAGTGATCCACAACATCTCATGGGGAGATGAACGAATCAGCAAATATTACACATACAAATGCATATGATGAGAATTGGGAGTTCTTCATGATGTGTAGCGATAATCCTTCTCTTCATCATACATTCCTTGGAGTAACAGGTGCCAACGATTGGTTTTTTAATATTGGTACTACCACGCACACTCCAAGCACATTACTTCATAGTGTAGTACATTTACCTCTCTTGAGAATGCATCTCATGGAGGTATAGTCACATGTGCAAACAACTTCACATATCCAACAAAAGTATTTGGAAAAGTGTCTCTCGTCAGAAAAAATGGTGGTACAATTATCCTCTCTAATATTTTATGGGTATATGGAAGTAAGAAGTGCCTATTGTCAATTTTGGCCATTGCTAGGACTGGTTTAGTCATATGTTTGTCGATGAGAGACACTTGGATCATGACATTTGGAATGGGGACTTGGCCTAGCTAGGACGGATTAGTATGAGAGAGTTGCACATATTGCTTTGTCAGTTGTTGGGGCCAAAGGCCCCAATGGGGAAAGAACAAACATGTGACTCTCAATGCTGATCAAGATATGGACACAAGATGAGAAGGAAGAAGAAGAGTGATAACCGTGTTACTGATTGTATTGCATGTAACCGTGTATATAGGGAGAAAAACACTCCTTTGTGCCACAATTGCACCTCAATTGCACACCCCTTTACAGATTCCCATGTACACACCCTTTGGTACCATGGCACCACCCCGCATACACATGGCACTCCCGGTGGACTGGGTGAATCCACAATGTGCATGAGTAGAAGTCAGATGCCTTATGTGCATGTGCAAAGGAGAACAATCATTTTGGGCATAGCCAAGGCAGAGAACCATGCGAGTGTGTAAGTGTTACAATGCTCAAAATAAAAGAATATCATGAATGTTGCACATGATGAAATTGTAATGCTGGTAGCTGCCACCAAGATCTGCACCACTATCGCACCTTCTTGATTGCATCTCCACAAAAAACACATGCCGCAATGAATCTAACACAAAAGGTAGGCGCTCCATCCGATCCTGATGTCGGTATGTCCTTATCAATGTATTCATTTCTATACAAGAATGTAGCTTTGCTAAATCATTTTCAAAATGAGTTGTAGATGCAAGTCATCATAGCAATGTTGCAACATCTCTCTCACTCGTATGGTACTTTTAAATCCATACTAGAGACTCGCACGCTATCACCACCCTTGGACTCAATATCCATAAACATTAACATGCTTTAACACTACACCATCCCACTATTTTACCTCGGAACTATCACTTCTGATTCGGTGATTTTTAGCATCTTTGGGGTGATGAGCGAGAGCTTTATTTGCACTAGACCCAACATGGTTTTCCTTGCTCACAACTCTGGGAGACATTTATTTTCCCTTTTGATTGTTTGTAGCTTCATCCATTTTCCCTTTTGATTGTTTGCAATTGAAGCTACTGTAGGCTGAGAGGTTTGCTTCGTTTGCCAACCATCTTCATCAGCTTTTGAAGTGCTTAGTAGGTCTTTTAAACACACATGTGGTTCTCATTGAGCTCTTTCATATCCTTGGCGTGCCAATGATGAACACCCTTACAAATCAACACTAGCCGCAACCACAAGTATAAGAAGGAGAGAAGAAGCTATAGCCACATCAAGCGCATCATGTCGTACTAGCAACT
Source organism: Dipteris shenzhenensis (assembly GCF_047967505.1). Lineage (NCBI taxonomy): Eukaryota > Viridiplantae > Streptophyta > Polypodiopsida > Gleicheniales > Dipteridaceae > Dipteris > Dipteris shenzhenensis. The sequence continues at coordinate 29,845,328 of NC_141613.1, forward strand.
CTGCAATAGCACCACGCAAGCGTCAGGTCCGTAACTTTGCTGGCTCACATGATTCTCCATCTAGTTCAATGCTGCTGTTTGCCTTGTATTCTAGGATGTGGCCATCATCTCCTTTGATTTGATGATCTTCGTCGTTGGCATGATGATCAGCATCCTCTTCTTGCTCAGTCTCATCTTCTCCATGCTAAGGTTGGCGAGAAGTCTCCACACGAAGAGTTGCCATGCTGGTTGCGTTGATGGGTGTTGTTGTCACTATTGTTGCTAAAAGTCTTAATGCACCACCCAAGCACACATCTTCATCATCTTCATCATCGATTTTACTATCATAACAACCTCCATCATCTCATCCATTATGTTGAACTCTTTGTGAGTGCTATAGTATTCCGTCCATGATTTCATTTGATAGCAGATTTGTCTTCTCTTGTTGTAAGTGTCTCACATGTAGATGCAGATGCAATCTAAGATGATTGAGGCAGCATGAAAACAAGGGAGCAATGTTGTTTGAATGGGCGCTAGCCGTTGCACATAGCTTGGATTGTTTCTACGAATGTGGGATATGATGCAACGGGTGGCTGTGTCCTGCTCCGACTTGGTTTTGCGATGCAGAAATAGCAACCGCAAGCTTCCTGCTCATTGGCTTACCACTTGCATGGACCTGCACCTCCTCATCAAACCTTGATGCCGATTAGAAGTTTGATATTGGCTGCTTCTTCCACAGATGGTCATGTTTCCTTCCATGTCACACATCTCATAAGCCACCTCGTCGCCAAAACTCAGTAGGCCTGTCTCTAATTTGTTGTTGCAGCAGTGTCTACTTGCTGTTAAAATACTTCTTGGTTCACATCGCCCCCTTCCTGTCGAGCCCAAAGTATTAGATATTCAACACCTCGTGATCACCATGTGTTGGGGCCTAAGGCCCCAACGGGGAAAGAACAAACGTGAGACTCTCAATGCGCTGATCAAGATTGACATGAGACGAGAAGGAAGAAGAAGGGTGACAACCATGTTACTGATTGTATTGCATGTAACTATGTAGATAGGGAGAAACACACCCCTTTGTGCCACAATTGCATGTCACCCCTTAGCATCCCACGTATACACCCATGGCACCACCGCCCATACATCAGTGACTACTACTTCGAAGATGGCAACTATAGATCTTTGGCATGCCCAATTTGGCCAACATTTGCAAAGGCATGGCATGATGTCTAAGGTGCCACAGATACATGCTCGTGCCCATCATTTTTGCATTGGGTGCACCTTGGAGAAAATACATCGGGCATCATTCTTAAACATGGATCGGTTAGAGTTAGAAATTTATAGTTCATTCACAGTTCATTCACACTGACGTATGCAATCTTATGCAAACACCATACGTCACTTTCATTGATGATTATTCCAAATTTTACATGGGTATATTGACTGAAAGAGAAATATGATATATTCATACGCTTCAGGTATTTTGTCTCTATGGCTGAAAATTTGTCATGCTACAAGATTCACGTACTCTTCATGTAGATTGAAACTCACAAAAACTACGAAAAACATTATATTTATTTATGATTGTAAAAATATATACAAACTGGCTAAACTGGTAACAGGAACAACAAAAGCTAGAAAATGGCAATAAGCCGGAACAAGGAAACAAAATGTTCCTGTAGACACAACTCCGTCAATACCACGCCGTGGAAACAACTCCGTCAATGAACGCCATGAAAACACCAACACAGAGACCACCTCGAGCATCTCCCCTCGATCATCCAATTAGAAAATCAGCTTTTACTTATAAACTGCACAATGTAGTTGTTGAAAACAGGTCCATCCAGCCCAGCAACCGGACCACCATGATAGCGAAGACCCAAAGCACAAGCAGCCACCACGGGCGACACACAACTCAACTCGTCCAAATTTCCAACATCATCTTCCCCATCGTACAACGAGCCATAGTCCATCAATCCACCGCGACCATCGGAAACACACTGAGAAGAACATACAACATCCTCCTTCGAACCAGGAATATCTACGCCACAATGCGCAACCTTATCTTCCCTGTTAACGCACTCCTTCAAAAGTACATCAGCAACAGAAATCCCACCAATTGCAGCATCGGAACTACCACCACCAATGCAAACTCCACTCGAAACAGAATCAAGTTGAAAAAGATCCTTCCCAACAGAAGGAATTGCGCCAGAACAAACTGAACCAAGAATTGGAGAAACTGATCCACCACAAGCCATGACACCAGCAATGACAGGAACAGCAGTAACCTCCTCTAGATCATTCTTATCCACCATTAAGTCCTAAAATAAAAAAACAATCACTCCAATTTACTAACACAACACACACACACAAAAAACAATACAAACAACCAAAAAACACAACAAATACCTGATACACCCAAACCACCAATGTTAACAACAACCGCATTAGTAACACCACAGCCAGTTCTACCTGCAGGAATATCCACACAAACTAAAACAAATACAAAAGATTAAAGGTACAAATAAACCAAGTAGAAACACGAACTTGAAGGCAATCCACAAGAGGAAACACGAACAGGCGAAAGCTCAGATCAACCTTCTTCGAATACAATTTTCATATTCTCCTACAAAACCTCTGGATACTTCTTCAATTTTCCAAAATAGTCACAAGGATTAGCAATTATAGACTACGCAGTGGAAATCTTAAGTGAATTGCTCTTGTCATATTTTCGGTAGCTTGAAGCTCTTCTGTGACCAGTAACCAACTGCCCCACATCTTTAGGTACCTGACACAAACTCAAATGTGTAATAGTTGAAGCGCGTACACTTTTCTTTATTCTCCGACCAGAAACCTCACTCCCAACAGTAGAAAGCATTGACCAAACAAGCTATTCAGCATCTTCTCGCTAAACCGGTTCGTGTTGAACCAAACCTATGAAAAAAAACAAAGTCAGAACCACCCAAACACAATCACAAATTTCACAAAAATACATACTTACCTCACTAGCATAGTTCTCGATAACCTACAGAAATAGAAACTTCCAATTGGGAACACCATCCTGTACAGCAGGCAAATGCCGAACCAATTGATCATAAGTTTGAATGACATCAATTTCATGCATCCGCACACCAGCCCAAAAATTAGATTTTTGGTATCGATTCAATGTGACACGGTAATTTTTGCTGATGCGTTCATATATATCTACAAAGTTAGAAAAAATACACATCATACACAATAGAAACAACTAAACAAAAACAAAACACCACTTACTCCACATGATCACCAAGCTCATCCTTGCTCCTAATGAAATCGTCCCTCAGAACACAGTGCAGCTCTTTTCCTCCACCAATGCAGAATTTCAAGAGACAATAATAAGCAAACCTACTTTGAAATCCATGCGGGTGGTACATGGAAAAGTCTATGTCCTCCAGTATTCTCGTTCCCCCCCAACACTAACTACCGAATCATCCTCCTTCTCCAAACCAGAAGAAGATCGAACACAACTATTCGTGGCCGTAAGCAAAGCACACTCACTCAACTTGAACATAGGATTCTTGCAGATGTCAAAAGGAACCTCCATAACACCAGAAGCATTCACCCTCAAATCATGCTCCCTCCTTATCATGTGCCCGAAACAACGAAACATTCCCATCAAGCTTTCAGGAGGATACAAAGTACCATCAAGCTTCACAAGTTGCAACAAAAAACGCCTAAGCATCTCGTTCAGATCCTTGTAATTGAGGCTCTCCAACCGAATAGTACCATCAAATCCATTCAACTGCCTCCAAAAATCAAAATGATGATGATCCCACTCCTCCTTAGCTATGCTCCTATTTGAACCCCCCTCATCAACAACCCTCTCTTCATTCTCGTTAATTGACCACAGAAGACACGACAGCAGCATCCGCAATACAAACAACACCCAACCGAACCTCCGAACTACCACCACCATCTGGAACAACAGAAAACGAAAGCCCTAAAACCCCCAAGGAGAATGACAGCGGCAGATCGACACCATCCGTGCCAGAATTAAAAACCATTAACCCGCACCGAGCACCTTCAGAGACCAAGCCCTTATAAACAAAACCAGAATAAACCACGAAGCATTCAAAAGAACCAACACCCTCCATCAATACCCTCCATGCTCTGACCACCAACCTCCATCGACCACCCGAAACGTCCCTGCAGAGATGAAGAACAACGTAACCAACCTACTACAAAGCAACAAACCAATAAAATATAACCGTTCATCACAATCTAATCTAACGGCACAAATCAAAAATCACAAAATAAGGCATCACAAGACACCACACACATCACTACAACCAACACAAAACTATCAGATCAAAACAAATCAATGATACAAAACAACACAAACCTAACCATTGGATCACCCTCAATCCAATGCACAAAATCAATAATCCACTTACACACAAAACCACAAACATGCTCCCAATCCCCAACTTCCACGCGTCACATAGCACACGTCTTGAAACACCATACCGCCTCCACAAACCAATAATAAATGGACCACGCTGCCTCCAAGAATTGCCTTCCGCCACGTGTACCACTCCGCCCCCCAATCGTCGACGGATGTGAATCGGCGCCGATCGCTGATACCCTACACCATCACATTTGCTAGCGCTCAAGGCAGTAGCAAATGGCCATTGCAACATAAATAAAAACTATTTGTTGAAAACCAAAATGGATTGAAATTTTGGAATCCAGACTAGTGGGACTACTGCATGATGGTCTTAAAACATTTATGGTTGATGATGACAAAATATGAAGAGGGGAGAGGAGAAGAGTGGAGATGAGGAGAGAGGGCATAGCTAGAGAGCACACCACAAATGACTAACTGTACACGAGATTTAGTTGAAAATGTAGAATATATACAAACACATTTAGAGTTAGGGTTAGAGAATCTAACCCTTTCCTTTATAGAACTCTATAATGTTAGTGCTATGCACATATGATCACACATGATGGTGCTATGCGCACATGATCACATGATGTTGAGCGTGAACTCTCAACACCTTCCCTCAAGATCAACATCATGAAATAGGCCTTCCCTCAAGATGATGATTTTGGGGAATCTAAGAAGGACCGAGCATTACATTCCATCACACCCCTTTAGTGGTAATGTCCTTCCTCTACGTCAAACCAAGAGCTACTCGGTGTTTCTCGAATAGCTCTTTACCGAGTGGTTTGGTAAAGATGTGTACAACATTCTCTTTGCTATCACAATGATGAAGTGTGATGTCACCAAGTAATACTCTTTCTCTAATGAAGTGCTCTCTGACAATAATGTGCTTTATCTTGGAGTGATATACTAGATTCTTGGACAATGCTTGAGCCGATTGATTATTACACTATATTGTTGTTGGCTTTGACTCATCAAAGTAATCTATTTCTGACAATAGTCTTCTGATCCATATAGCCTCACATGCACCTTAGTGAGTGCCCTATATTTTGCTTCAGTCAAAGACAAAGAAATAGTTGGTTGTTTGTTTGACAACCATAATATAGCACCTTGACCAAGGAAAAATGCATATCCTTGTGTCAATCTCCTGGTCTCATGATCTCTAGCATAGTCACTATCACAATATCCCATGCAACCATGGACGATGACTTCCTTTGTATTCTATCCCAAACTGTCTTATACCTCTGATGTTTATCAAGACTCTTTTTGCTGCATTCCAGTGAGACTGTTTTGGATTTGCCATAAACTATGCTAGTGAACTTACTGCATAACAAATATCTGGCCATGTGATAGTCAGATATATAAGAGATCCGATGAGCTACCTATAGTATCTGTCATTGATTGTAAGCTATTCTGAACCTTTAGTAAGTTTCAAACTCTATTCCATGGGAGTGGCTGCAATTTTGCAATCTGCCATATGAAACTTCTTCAGTCAACATACTTGAGCTGACTCATGAATGTGCTATCTGAATCTCTCCAAAACTCAAGTAATGTCTTCCCCTTGAACTTTGTAGTAGAGAGTATGATCTACATTAGATTTCATGTATCCCAGATCAATAAAATACTTGTCGATTCTACTATACCAACTTTTGGGTGCTTGCTTTAAGCCGTAGAGACTTTTCTTAAGATGGCAAACCTTATTCTCCTTTCTTGGTTCAACATAACCTCCTGGTTGTTACATGTAGACTTCCTCATGGTCATATAATTCCCAAGTATTATTCTTATGCAAAGCATCCATTTCTTCATTCATAGAAGTTTGCCATTCATCTTCAAAGTACACGGGCTCTTCTGTAGCCATGACGGTAGCATAAGAGCATAGTTGGTGGTTTCAACCTGAATTGCTTTGCCTTTCTGAGCATATGTCAATCTGGCTAGAGGTCTGCTTTCCCTAGTAGACCATCTGAGCTGATGTGGCTCTACTTGAGGTATTTCAGGCAATTCTTGCTCTTCTTCATCAACTTGTTCTGTAGATGACTATGAAGTCAATGGTTCCATCTCCTGTGTGCTTGAGGTTTTCCATTCTGATTCCTCATCAAAGATTACATCTCTGGAGATAATGACCTTGCGGTTGATGGGATCATACAACTTGTATGCCTTGCTTTCTTCATTGTAGCCAACCATGATGCATTTGCATGACTTCGCATCCAATTTCCTATGATGATCATCATGTATGTGGGCATATGCTATGCAACCAAATATGCACAGATGCCCAATGTGTGGCTTGTGTCCAGTGAATGCTTCATAAGGAGTCATACCCTATATCGGTTCAGTAGAAAGCCAATTAAGCAAGTAGTTTGCAGTGGCTATTGCTTCTACCCAATACTGGATTGAAATGTAAAAGTCAAATGCGAATAATTTGGGACTGAGATGGGGTGGATCCAGTTAATGTATGAAAAGGTACAACATACATGAATCAGTGTTTGGTTTGTCACTACCCTCACATTTTTCTTTTCTACCCTATATTGTTTTGAACTTTCAGATCAATGATTGTGCAACCAAGCTAACTTATCTCCATGTTAGGTGTAGGGACCCAAGAGCTAAGAGCTTGTAAACATCCAAAGCAAACTTGCTTGATGCTCCTTGTTTTATAATGAAGGAACTACACTCTGCAAGGAAGAAACAAAACCAAAAAGGCAATGTACTTTTATATATTTTTAAAAACTGTTAATTGGACCAAAGCACTCAGGAAAAGAGCATGGGAGGCAAGGTAGACAAGGGGGCTAGACAGTCATGACAGGCAAACAAGGAGGCTAGATAGTTGCAGGTTAAACAATCAAGGTAGACAAGGGGGCTATACAGTCGTGAGTAGATAACCATAGGTAGAAGGGGGTAGGCGGGGTAACCCAAGGAAATATGAAGGAAATAGCCTATAGTAAGATATATTTTATAGGCCAGGGGTCAGGGAAGGGTCGAGAAACAACGAATCGGGTGAATCAAGGGCTAGGTTTTTTTGGGGTATTTATCAGTAGTTTGGTAGTAAATAGGTTTTGTGGAGGTTAGGAAAAACAACAAAGGGGTTTTTAGGAGTAGTTTAATTAAAAGGGGATTGAGGTGTAGATTAATTGAAGGGGGTTAGGATTTAAAAAGAAAAAATTAGGAAAAATAGGAATAATAGGAATAAACAGGCAAAAAATAGGAAATAAATAGGGGGTTCATTTTTTACGAAAGAATTAGAAAACATTAGCAATTAATTATGGAAAACAATCAGAACTAATAGAAAAAACTTTTGGGAAATTTGGTAACAGTTTTGAGAGCGGAGAGGTACTAATGAAAAGTAGAGAAACTTAGAAAGGAATTTAGAACCAAAAAGGGGGATTGTAATGAAATACGGGAAAAAGAATGTATTTAGCCAAAATCAAGAGAAATATAAAAAATTAGGGAAAATCGAAAAAATTAGGGAGAATGGGAAAATTAGAGGAGAGGAAATTTAATAGGTAGGTAAAAATATAATACAAAGAGAGAAAGAGTGAGAAATAAAGAGAGAGAGAGAGAGAGAGAAAGTGAGAGAGAGAGAGAGAGAGAGAGAGAGAGAGCATGGGGCCAGGGCCCAGCAAAAAGACAGGAAAGTGTAGGATCTGTGTGTGTGTGTGTGTGTGTAGAATTCATTATCCCCTCAATAATTGAACCATACAATCGATTTAGTCATAGATTTGGCCTTAAACTAAACAATTAAAATCTCAAAATAATTCAAATATGGAGATTTAAACATTTAAAAGATATGAGATATAATTTTATTTCGAAGGTATTACAGCCAAACAAGGTAGGTCTACAAAAGTGTAGAATCCATCTGATACTCCAGGCTCTGAGGTCAAGGTTCACTTACCTGCCACCATCCAAGAAAAATGAGGTATTGGAATATCATCATTTCAAATGGGTAGACAGGTAATGCCTGTATCCACTAGCATGTTATTGCTTTACCAAGGAACATAGACAACCGTCTAGATTCACAAGTAAATTTTTCAAAATACAATAAGAGCTGATGTGGCTCTGCTTGAGGTGTTTCTGGCAATTGTTGCTCTTCTTCATTAACTTATTCTGTAGATGATTGTGAAGTCAATGCTTCCATCTCCTGTGTGCTTGAGGTTTTCCATTCGGATTCCTCATCAAAGATTACATCTCTGGAGATAATGACCTTGCGGTTGATGGGATCATACAACTTGTATGCCTTGCTTTCTTCATTGTAGCCAACCATGATGCATTTGCATGACTTCGCATCCAATTTCCTACGATGATCATCATGTATGTGGGCATATGCTATGCAACCAAATATGCACAGATGCCCAATGTGTGGCTTGTGTCCAGTGAATGCTTCATAAGGAGTCATACCCTATATTGGTTTAGTAGGAAGCCGATTAAGCAAGTAGTTTGCAATGGCTATTGCTTCTGCCCAATACTGGTTTGAAATGTAAAAGTCAAATGCGAATACTCTGGGATTGAGATGGGGTAGATCCAATTAATGTATGAAAAGGTACAACATGCATGAATCAGTGTTTGGTCTGTCACTACCCTCACATTTTTCTTTCCTACCCTATATTGTTTTGAACTTTCAAATCAATGATTGTGCAGCCAAGCTGACTTATCTCCATGTTAGGTGTAGGGACCCAAGAGCTAAGAGCTTGTAAACATCCAAAGCAAACTTGCTTGATGCTCCTTGTTTTATAATGAAGGAACTGCACTCTACAAGAAAGAAACAAAACCGAAAAGGCAATGTGCCTTTATATATTTATAAAAAACTATTAATTGGACCAAAGCACTTTGCAAGGAGAAAGAGATTGGGAATTTATAACCTTTTTCTCTTTTACGATAACTCCATGGATAGTCAAGCAACAATGCAAGAGTAAGGCCATGAGTAGAAATGCTTTGGTTAGCCCAAACTTGAACTTTTCCTTTAGATTGCTCGGTACGAGAGGTTAGATCAATGGCAATTTCTTCATTCCCTGTAGAACTTTGGAAAGCCTCCCTAGCACTTACAACCTGGGAAGCAACATCTTTCGTATCAGAAGACTGGATCAATCCTGGACCCAAAGTGAAATCCAATGTCATAATTTACATCAACAATTGTTTTGTTTGGGTCATATACCACTTAATTTTTAGACCAAGATGGCTTGGACTTAAGGTGATTGTCCTAAACTACCCCGATGCTGGTTCAAGACAAACAGCAATAGTTACAGGTTGAAATTGTAAAAGTCAAAAATGAAAAGCAATATATTGTTATTTTCTAATTGTGAAATGTTATTTTATAATTCTGAAATTCAAAAATGAAAAGCAATATACTTGTTATTGTCTAATATGTGAAGTTGAGACTGTCAGGCTAAATCAGCTCGATAGTTGAAATTATGACAATGGCCCAAACCAGCCCGGTGGTTGAAATTGTGACTATCCTAAACCGGCTCGATAGTTGAAATTGAGACTATCCTAAATGTGTCCTAGACCCAGTCCATTGGTTGAAATTATGATCGTCTCCTAATCTAGTCTGGCAATTGAAATTGTGACTGTCCTAAACCAGCATAGTCGTTGAAATTATTTTGCTTCTAGTAGCTTGATTAGTTCAATTGGTAGATGTTAGTTCAATTTAGATTCATTATATGTGACTGTATTAAACCAGCCTAGGGGTTGAAATTGTTTGGTTTTCTTGTAGGTTGATTACTTTAACTAGACCGCAAGTTTGCGCCTATTAAACACACATAGATTTTGACCTGGCCCAATAAGCTATGAATGACTTGAGATCTGGTCGTGTTGGAGCATTTCTCCATGGGGATTGATGCCCATTTCTCCCCGATGAATGCGCAGTCTATAGGCCACCTGGATCCTCATCACGTGATGCAAGGGAGATCAAGTTTTGAAGCCTAAGGTCTCTATGGGATCTAGTGGTTTGTTGTCCAAAGGGAGACCATGAGTGGCACATTATTGAATGAATTCATGGCACATGCAAGCATTACAGTCTAAAGTTGAAGAAGAAGATATTTTATGTCTATCCAAATGAAATGAGGGAAGACAACCATGTTGCTCTAAAATGGAGGAGATTTGAAAATGTCAATGTTGAAGGACATGATAAAAAGAGATGCCTAAGTCTATCATATAAGAGCATTCAGCTAAAGGATCTTATAAGTAACGTGATTCAATCTCGATTCAATCCATCCCAAAATATGTGCTTTACAATTTCATGGCCAGCTAGCAGGATAAGCATTTTAGAACATGCCTTGCCAATTTTCCCCATGACACTATTGTCTTTGTCATAGATTTCGCTGAAAAATATTCATTTGAAGAATAAGATGAGATACAAATGGTCACTAGTTCAACAAGCAGATAACAATACTTGTGCATATCACGTATAGTCATTTACTTGATTCTTCTATGACCGATTCCAATCTGCTTGCTAACTCATAGGAGTCTAGGTCAGTGCAACACACATACCATTTCTACATTTCAGATGATAGGGAACGTGACACCTTATTTGTGCAGCATGGTTTTCTACTGCATTGAGAAAGGCTAAAAAAGGAAAATCCCTATGCAAAAAATATAAAACAACATTTGGTGTGGATCGATGGTGCTGCCTCTCAATTTAAATCAGCTTGTGGTTTCTACTTTGTCTCAAGTTCCAAATCCCTGACCGATCTAGACATGATGTGGAATTTCTTTGTGTCTATCCATGGCAAGGGTCTAGTAGAGAGATCTTTGCAACAGAAGCAAAACGGAAGAGGGTGAGGGAAAGGGAGAGGCAGAAGAGAGAGCCACACAAGTTTTGGTGGGTTCAGAACACCCTAATCTTCTATGTCATTCATATATATATGTCTTGAGTATTCTACATAACCAGGGTTGAGGTACAGTGGCCTGTAACCCCCACAACCTCCCACTTAAATGCCAATGTGTCTTTAACGAAGAACAACCAATGAACATACTATCCAATGCCCATCAATACATGACAAGACTCGAACCCTTGACTAGGTAGACTCTTCATCAGCATATCTGTAGGGTTATCATCTGTATGAACCTTGACAAGCTCTATGCGCTTGTCCTTAAGTACCTCCCTGATGAAATGGTACCTGACCTCAATGTGTTTGTCTTTGCATGAAAGATCAAATTCCGTGCTAGCTGAATAGCACTCATGGAATCACTATGCAATGTGACACCTATATGAATCCCAAATCTCTCACTAGTTGATCAAGCCATATAGCCTCCTTACAACTCTCTATGGCTGCAACATACTCGTCTTCTATGGTAGACAAAGCAATGCACTTCTATGCATGAGACATCCACGACACTACACCACCTGCAAAGGTGAACACATAGCCAAAAGTGGATCTCATGCTATGCACATGTCCTGCATGTCCTATCGCCCTCCCCCATACCCCCCTCCCCCCACCCTTGCTACCACTCCATCGCTCCCCTTGCCCCGCCCCATGCCCCTCCCTTCTCTCCCCCCTCCTTCACCATGTCCCCACTTTCCCCAATGTCGTGAGTACAAAAATTGTGGTCAAAATAAGCAAGATATTCAAGAGTGAGTACACACATTGTGGTCAAAATAAGCAATATATTTATTTCATATTTGTATACAATTACACCATAGCTTCTGTTGGTGGTTGGACCCATCTGCTCCATACTGTCACTCTAGCTTGCAACCAACGTGCAACTCCTCGACTCCCTATGGATGCTTTCCAAGCACTATGCCTTCTATTCTTTGAAACAATTTGAACTGCTTTTGCAAGTTCTGATGCCTTTTCCTTTTCAAACTTCAAAGTCCTTCCTAGTAACATCTAAAAAACTAATCTAACATCTCATGCAATGCATTGCTACGAGTCACACCACCACCATGCCTTAAGTTCTTGAAGTAGGTTGCCTTGGCTCTATAGTGAGACTTCTCCATGCCTTGTGTATTCCAAATGGACAAAGGGCCCCAATTTTGTACAAACCATGGTCTGTGTGCATAGAGAATATGTTGCAAACATGTTGAGAATCATTTCAGTAACAAAAACTATTTATAAATTAGGTGCTAAATATTATGATGGTGCCAAGATTACCATGTAATGCATTATGTGTGACTCCCCCCATGCTTTCACCCATTAATTGCATAAACTCTTTCACAGCCATTCTAAACCTTTCATAATACATCTCATCGATTTGAACCTGGCGTAGAAATTTTATCAATGCATCTACCTTTGTCCATACTTTAGCTCTCAAAGTTGCTACTTGAGGATGAGAAGCCTTATTGGTCGTGCATTCACACAATGCTTTCTAGTATTCTCATCCCAAACTACTTTGAGACAATGTATGTTTGTCTTTGTCGAGATTGTGGTTCGATAGGAATCTTCTTGTCTTCCCTCCACCCATGGACACTTTTGTAGGAAGATTATGTGTTGCGCCAGACATTTTCTTATCCTCCTTAAGTTTGACATGTCCTCCATGGAATCCCATCTCTAATAGCAACTTCTCAACTTCTGCAATGCACCATGTAGATACTTCTTGCGGAATTAAATTCCAAGCATAAACAAGATGCAAATACAACAACTTATCAAGTACGCGCAGTTCTGCGTGTAAAGTATATATATATGTACTCTCTCAAGTGGGATAGGCAAGATGGTATTCCACATTGGATCCTTCTTATCGCTATTGGGAGCTTGCATTTGGCTACAAGATAGAATGCCATTCTCCCATTGTAAGGCAGCCTTTTTCTTACATTGCGAACACATGCAACAAAGGCATGTGTTCATTGCATTTGCCCTTGTATCACAACCATGCAAGCACTTGAGGGTTTTCAAATCACTAGCAATATGCCAGTCAACTCGAAATGTTCCATGGCCATCGATTGTCAATGTTTGCCCTTCCTCTTGTCTTTGTATCATCGATGGGATTCTTGTTCTATCTAGAATCCACTTCAATGTCTCATGGCACTCTTTTGGAGTCTCAAATGCCACAAGCCACCATATATCTTTCTCTGATTGCACTGAGAAATCTTGCTCTACTTCTTCGTTCCCTTGAACAAAGGTTAAGGCTTTATTCATAATGCAAATGCTCACTCTCTCTAACTTGTGTTCTTTCATCAATTGAGCTTCATCCATTTTGATGACAAATATGAGCATTCCATTGCAATCTGTACAACGAAAGAGAGAAATCGTTAGAATAAACATGATATAGGAAATGAACTAAGTAAAGTGCAATGCTATAATGGATTTCCTCTTACCATCTTCTCTCATGCCATAGAATTTGACCATTGCTTGTTGCAGTTTCTCAACATCTAAGTAGACATTATTGAAAGCATTCATCTCAGAGGTTTGCAAGCCAATTTTCTTTTTACTCTTCCAAGTCATTGTGCCCCTTACGCAATGGTACCCTCCAAGCATTTCTCTTACATGTTGGTTTGTTTCTCACCGTGCACATCTCACAGACCAAGATGTGGGTAGGGGCACCGTAGACTTCTTATATTTTCCCTAAATAGCAGACATAAAAATTTTGAAAACAGATGTGTAAGCTTCACGACTTACACCAATAGTATCATAAGCTGCAAGCATCTCCTTTGCATCCACAATATCCTTGAATTCCTTCATCACCTCTTCAATAACTTGCACACGTAGGCACTTGTATCTTGTGTCCCTTAGTATCCCAATGACATCGCTTGACTTCAATAAACTAGCTAGAGCATATGAACAGTAAATATCATCCCCATCCATTCTTCCCATCACATCTTCCATGAAGTTCCTAAAGAAGAACACAAGAAAAGCTTAGTCACAAACAAGGTAGCACAAAAGAGTGTAATTTCATTGGAACATTTGATAACCAACCTTATAGCCCAGACTCTCCTCTTTCTAGCACCACCAATGGGTGCCAATGCATCCATGTTATGTAAATACCTTCTTTTCCTCTCCTTCAATCCCAAAGGTGTTTCTTTCATCTTTTGCACTCGTTCTTCTGCCTTCTCTCGTTCCTTCTTTACAACTCATCGAACTTGATTATATTTAGATTTTTCCAAGCCTTTTTTAGACTCAGCTAGCTTACAAAGTGACTCTTCTAATTTATGTCGCTCCAAGTCCAATGCATTTCACTCCAAGTCCAATGCTTTGGCTTTATCATGAAGATCTTGGTTTTCCTTTGAAGATCCTGCATAGAGTTATGCATTGCAATAATGGTGCTATTTCCTAAATGTGCTAGCATCTCTGCTTGGCCTTTGCGCATCTCGCTTGCTTGCATAGCCATTGACTGAGCATTGTTTAACCGATTGCAATAACCAAGCAACCTTGCATGTCCATTTCCAACAAAGTTAACTAGCTCACACATTGTATGGAACAGAGGGCTCTTTTGGTTGGCAGGATCTAAAGGGTACAAGGATCCTTCTACCCAAAGGTCGAGATGCTTCTTTCCTTGTGAACGAAGACTGTGGATTTTGGAAGCTCCCCTCTATTTGAGACTCCATGTTCTTGCATATTCAACCTCCAACTCTAAGTGAACCTAGTACTTGTTGGAGATGTCCTCAAATGGTGCCATGAGTAAATGAGTGTATAGAAGGAGAAGGTGTGGAGATGCAAGCTTGAAGGAGTAACACGTAGGAAGAGGGAGGACGAGGAGGAGGAGGGATGGGGGAGGGAGGACCAGTAGTTGAAGAGGAGGAAAGGGGGGTAGACCAGAAGGTGTGGAGGGTGAGGAGGAGTAGGCATGGAGGAGGAGGGAGGGAGGACGGAGGAGAAGGAGGGAGGGGGAAGGAGGAGCAGCGATGGAGGAGGAGGGAGGGGGAGGCGAGGAGAGCAGGCATGGAGGGAGGGAGGGGAGGGAAGGAGGAGCAGGCATGGAGGAGGGAGGGAGGGAGGGGGAGGAGGAGGAAGGGGGAGGAGGGAGTGAGGAGGGGGAGGGGGAGGAGGGGGGAGGGGGAGGAGGGAGGGAGGGAGAGGGAGGAGGAGGGAGGGGAAGGAGGGAGTGAGGAGGGGGAGAGAGGAGAGAGAAGGAGGGAGGGAGGAAATTCAAAATTCAAAGTTTGAATTTTGAATCTTTTGGTCCCCACCTCGGGGGGGTCACTATGTATAAACTCTCTATATCACGTGCGTTCAAGGCCTATATTTAAAGTCCCTTATCTGTAAAAAATTTCATTAATAAAATGTACCCCTTTTCTATACAAATCTGTAAATTTTTTCCAAAACTATTTTAAATAGTCCCTTATGTATATTTATTTCTGTAAATTTTAGAAATAAAAAAAATCCTTCTGTTGAACTCACGTGATAGGGTTACATATGATGAGTGACCCCCCCGAGGTCCCCACCTAGGAGTAAGAGTTGTGTAAGAGGTGTAAGAGGTGGGGACACTTTTGGGCTTAACCCACCTAGGTGAGGGGGGGTTAGGACTTTTTGGGACCTACCTTGGCCCTTTCATTAGGACTAATCCATTTCTTAATCCATTCCTTATGAGGCCCTTTTGAGACCCCAATTCTCTCCTAATGAGGTCAGTTTGTGGAGGCTAATTGGGCTTGAGGAGCAGATCACCAGAGTTCGGGTTGTGTTACATGGAAGGCCTGATGCTGAGGAGGATGTGGATGGTTGAGTGGAGGATGATGGAAGTCCTGTGGCAAGATAAACCAGATCGTGGAGTATTGGCATGTCTTGTTTGTTGTTCCTCCGTTGGTATTCATTCTTTGAATGCAATTGCTGATTGTCTTGGGATGTTGCAAGACGAAGAAAAGAGGGGGAAGGCTTGCGAAGAGCAGTAAGAAGGGTGAATGGCCAAAGGTGATGGAGCTTAGTGTTATTGTAGGAGTTGGCAGTGGTGACATTGATGTTGATCATCTGCTTTCAAGGATCCAGAGCTTTTTTTGAGGAGATGTGCATGTTTAGTTTCTATGTGAGAGATGGTGCGCTATGCCATCTTCACCTTTAGATGGTGATACGTATCACTGCATGCAACATACAAAGTGTCAATAAATTTGTGTAGAGGTATTTGGGATGGCATGCACAGCAACCACTTGGTGGGTTGGTAATGTGCCGAGCTACAAAATCTACATACCTACTATCAGGATATGTTGGGTATGAAGGATTTTGGGTAGCCACACTTCAAGGGTGTTTGCAAGGATGTCAGTTCGGCTGACTTGCAAGCTAGAACCGAGTTATATGTATGCTATAGAGCTAATAAAATGAAGAATTGGGTATGTATAACCAGCGCCAATATAAAAATTGATTGGTCGTTTATGTTTTGGAAGTTCAAGTTGAGGTGCAGATATGTTGTGATGTTAAGCAAATGCTTGTTGAGAATGCTTCAAAGTGGATATTATCCCTCGATAGCATGGGTAATTCCATTTCAAGGCAAAGGTATGGATAGTACACGAGCTCAATGCTTGTGGACCAGTATGATAGTGCCATCTACCCTGGCGCAAAATTATGTGAGTAATATATTCTTCTCTAATGAAACATGAACAACCCAACTGTGATGATCAATAGGAAGGTAGCCTACTCCATGGCCAACTCCTCCAACTGTTACATGATTGGCCCATTCCATCCCTCCAACCGCTACACCAATTGCATATTAGTGACATAAATTAGTAGCCCGATGACTACCATTTGGTGTGAACCACCAAACTCAACACCCATTTTCATCCTCAATGGGCATGCAAGTGGTGGGAACTAGGTGGGAACTCAACCTAAGGCCTCATATGGGTCGCCGACTCAAGCACCTACCAGTTAATTGAGTTTTAGGATTGATTAATGGAGTTTTACCATGGTCAGCTCACTGAGCCCTCTCACCCTAGTATCTTCTCTGCTCCTTACAAATAGCTATGGGTGGGGGGAAAGAGTACTCCATAACGTGCCTAATCAATGATGGATGTAAGTGCCATCTCTCTCTCTCTCTCTCTCTCTCTCTCTCTCTCTCTCTTTCTCTCTCTCTCTCTCTCTCTCTCTCTCTCTCTCTCTCTCTCTCTCTCTCTTCTAGGTGGCTTGCTTACCTCTCCTTCCACTCTAACAACAAGTTTTCTAAAACTCTTAGTGGTTGGAGCTCTACAATTTGTGTGTGTGTGTGTGTGCATGTGCATGCATGCATGTGTGTGTGTGCATGCGTGGGTGTGCATGTGTGTATACGTGTGTGTTTGTGTCTACATCTACGTTTGCATGTGCGTGTGCATGTGCATGTGCGTGTGCGTGTGCGTGTGTGTGTGTGCATGTGCATGTGCATGTGCGTGTGCCTGTGCCTGTGCATGTGCCAGTGTCTGTACCTATGCTTGTGCCTATGTGTGCACATGCACATGCATGCGTGCGTATGTGTGTGGGGGGGAGGCACATGTGTGTGTGTGTGTGTGTGTGTGTGTGTGTTTAGAAAAAAAAACATAGGGAGAGTAGTGTGTGTGTTTAGAATCATTATCCCCTCAATAATTGAACCATATAGCCAATTCAGTCATAGATTGGCCTTAAACTAAACAATTAAAATTTAAAAATAATTCAAATATGGAGATTTAAACATTTAAAAGAAATGAGATATAACTTTATTTCGAAGGTATTACAACCAAACAAGGTAGGTTTACAAAGTGTAGAATCGATCAGGTAGTCCAGGTTCCAAGGTCAGGGTTCACTTACCCGTCACCATCCAGACAAAACAATGTGTTAGAACATCATAGTTTTGTGAGGGAAGACAGGTAACATCTATAAACCCCAGCTTGTTATTGCTTATACCACAGAGTAAGACACACCAATCACGATTCTAAAACAAATTAGAGCATCAAACACATATTCAAGGGATGAGCCCGCTTTTATACAAAAGTTAGATACTTATCTTTAAACCAGATACCAAGGGAAGGTGTATCCTCGGGGGGGTCACTATGTATAAACCCTCTATACCACGTGCGTTCAAGGCCTATTTCTAAAATCCCTTATCTGTAAATTTTTTTATTAATAAAATACATCCCTTTTCTATACAAATCTGTAAATTTTTCCCAAAACTATTTTAAATAGTCCCTTATGTATATTTATTTCTGTAAATTTTAGAAATAAAAAATATCCTTCTGTTGAACTCACGTGATAGGGTTACATATGATGAGTGACCCCCCCGAGGGTGTATCTCTTGTGAACAAAATCCAAGGGGGGTAGTCCACACCCTTGTAGAAAAGAGAATTGTCTCTCACTTATTTTTTTAAACCAATTAACATAGAGAAGATGAGGATAATGAAGAAGAAGATGATGGGGGGTCCTCCACACCCATGATCTATACTTAAACATCATTGAAACCAATGAAAAAAGAAAGAATAAATAATAATAATAAATAACTTGCAAGTAGGACAATAAATAAAACTTCTAAGGGGACAAGACAAGTGCATAATTCATGAAAAGACTTAATTACACAATTAAATAATTATTTGGTAGCACTGTTAAGATAATAAGCACAATGCACAATTTTTTATATAGTATGTAAGATAAACAGGGCCAAATATAGGCACTTAAAAGGGAATTAAAAAGAAAAATAGCACCTACTACTAGGAAAATCTTAAGTCACCTAAAAAGAGTAGTAGTCTAGAACAGTAATGTTCTTTTAGAGCTAATGTCATTACATGACTCCTTAACTGAAAACCCGATCTAGAAAGAACATACACTTGAGTTGCTATATATATATATTTATTTATTTATTTAAAATGAGATAAAAAGTTTGGAAGGAACATAAGAGTGACTTACTATATATACATACATACATACATACATACATACATACACACACATATATATATATATATAAGTACGATTTTAAGAGAGGAAAAACAATCTATAAACAATATTAAAAAGGAAAAATAAAGCTTTTTTTTAAAAAGAGAACTAGTTACGTAAAAGGTCCTAGCCATAAGTGAGAATTTATATATATATAAAACTTACAAGGAAAAAAGCCCTAAAAAACAAAGCAGAAATGAAACAACCCATCCAAGCGTAAAAATAAGTGTGAAAGCACAGACACATGTAATAAACCAAGTGGCTGTAAGACACAAACAAGGTGGTCATAGTCGAGCCAAAACATAAGTTAAGAGCATCAAAAAGAGTAGAAAACCTAGTAAAACCAAATGTATCAGTGCAAGCAAATCAAGAATTGGCATGTCGATACATGAGCACATTGTGAAAACTAGTGCTATAGTGAATGAGCAAGTAACCAGTATGTAGTCACATGGTCGTGTACCAAGAGAGGCCACAAGTAACAGCCATCAAATGAAGAGGAGGCGAGCAGCCATGCAACGTGATGACAAAAGTTTTCAGCACAAGAAACTCACAGAAAAGAGAACTAACGATGATGGACCGGAAAGGTGAAATAAGAGTGAATGAAAACATAAGGGGGGGAAACGAATTACACATATGCTAGGTAAGGGGAATGCTCACAGTGATAGTCTAATAAGCCAGCAAGAACAACAAGAAGGCAGAGGTTGTAAAGGGTAGAGAAGGACTGAGTACGAGGTGCTCAAAAAAGAAGAAGGGACTGTTGAGAAAAGCTAGAAGCAAGGCCTTCATGCAGTAAAGTAAGCCTGAAGGCACTTTGTTAAGATCCACTTACTTAGACCAACATAGAAAGAAGAAGTTATGCACCTAGCTTAAGGGTTGTCATGTGGGAGGTGCTGAATAGGAAGAGCAACTAGAAGGGGAGGCACTATGGAGGTAAATCCAGACACAGCCGAATGAGTACTAGAAACGGTAAGGCCTCTAAATAGGAATGCCAAATAGGGGGGCATTGGCAGTTGTACAAGAATAGTGGGGGATAGCGTAGGGATAGAGATGCCAGTGAGAGAGGGGGTGGCAATTATATCAGAAAAGTGGTGAGTGGAAGTGGGGGATAGCGTAGGGATAGAGTAGGTTAGTAACTGAACTCATACTTAAGAAAGGGTTCGGTTAATTATTAATTAATTGAACTAAAGTGAATTAGTAACTTAAGTGGGTCTTTTATATGAATGGGGGGATTTTATTAAAGTAAAGCACACAAATAAAAAATATCTATGTAAACTCCGAGAGATTTTAATTATGAAGAGGGTAAGTAACAGATATGCTAATACTCTATAAAAAGGGTTAGTTGGGGAAGGAAAAAGGTAGTTAATTACTAAAGGTAATGTAAAAATTAGGAAAAAATGACGGGTTTTGGTCTTAGTTTTTAAAGAAAGGTAGAGGACTAAAATTAACTAGGTATGAAGTGTTGCAACTAGATAAGTCAGGGCAGTTTGGTTAGCTAGGTGGTTGGTTAGGATTACCTAAAAATCAACTAAGGAGTGTGGAAGAAAGAGGATAGGAGTACGTGGGAGGGAGATAACCGTAAATGCACAAAATAATCAATCAACAGGGGGAGAACCTAAAACTGGAGGGGTCAAATGCAAAGGGGAAGATGTGGATGCATAAGGGATGAGAAGGGGAGGACGAGGAAACTTTATTTATTCATATTAATGATAAAAATTATATTCTAACAATAGTTTCAACTCGATTAGTTTGTGTGTTTTACCATCTAATTAAACAGAGAACAAATTGCATCATAAAAAGGGTATGGTTATTATGTGCCTCTGTAAGTGTAAGTGGGGTGGTCTTGAAAGAGTAGCTGGGTCTGTGTGTTTGTATATGTGAGTGTGAGGAGTCAAAGTGTCAGAGAAATGTGTGTGTATGTGTGTGTGTGTTTAAAAAAAGAAACATATAAACAACATGGCACACCATGCTCAGATAAAGGTGGAAAAAACTTTTTTCATGTTGTAATATGAATATATGCTCGTACGACTGGTATTAAAAAAATTTTGAATCCATCCAGTAGTCTAGATTCCGAGGTCGGGGTCCACTTACCTGCCACCATCCAAAAAAAACCAGCTGTTAGAACAACATAGTTTTAAATGAGGAGACAGGTAATGCATGCACAACCCGGCTTGTTATTGCTTTACCTAGGAAAGATAGACCCATCCGAACTCGTATTTGCAAAATGAAAATGCTAGGGGGACATTATGAAATGTTGGAGACAAAAGTATTGGCCTACCATATAGGAGGCATGATGAATGGCAATAATGTAGAAGCAAAACTACCTAGCCTTCCATATAGGAGGCATAGACCAGCATAAGAAGGGACTTTTAGTAACACCGGACAATGCTCTAGCATTTCATGGAAAATGTGTAACATTGGTTAGCTTTTTTTAAGTCAAAAGTACATAGCCTCATCCAGAATTACAATATCATATTGTGAAGATAGTGGGAGAGAGGGAAGGAAGCTCACTTGCGGCTTTCTCACATACACAATGGGGGAATACACACAAAGGTGGAGGCTGAAAACTGTTTTCCTCTTCTTAGTTGTGAAAGCCAAAAGAACTCTAGTACAAAGAAATAGAAGAACCCTATATGTGGGTCTCAAACCAAACTCAACTAACTACGGTGGCATACTAACTGAGCCACGAACTAGAGTAGATAAGGATAGCTGTCATCTAGCTATTATTCATGGGTGGTGCACCAACCGCTTCTGGAGCTAACAAGTCGGTGACATAAATGC
Organism: Dipteris shenzhenensis; assembly: GCF_047967505.1. Taxonomy (NCBI): domain Eukaryota; kingdom Viridiplantae; phylum Streptophyta; class Polypodiopsida; order Gleicheniales; family Dipteridaceae; genus Dipteris; species Dipteris shenzhenensis. The sequence continues at coordinate 29,867,228 of NC_141613.1, forward strand.
ACAACAGTCACCCTGGCATATCATGAGTGGAGCTCGATATCTCAACACTCCCCCTCGAGCTTAATCCTAATTCCTGCACACCAAGCAGGTCTCTGAACTTGTGTAGCTTCTCTGCGCCCAATGCCTTCATGAATATGTCAGCTACCTAATCCTTTGTGCTGACATAAACTAGATCAATAAGACCTAGTAAAACCTTCTCTCGCACTAGTGATAATGCATCTCAATGTGCTTTGTTCTAGCATGATAGACTGGGTTATTTGCCAAGTGTATACTGCTCATGTTGTCACAATAAATGACAACTGGCCCATCTGTAGACTGATGCATATCATAGAGTAGCTTATACAACCAAGCTACCTCACATGCAGCCATTGCTGCACCCCTGCACTCAGCCTCTGTGCTCGACAAGGCAACTGTAGGCTGTTTCTTGCTACTCCAAGTGACTGCAGCACTCCCAAAAGAGAACACATATCCACTGGTAGATCGTCTATCAGAAATACTACCAGCCCAATCAGCATCAGTGTATCCATGCAACTGTATCTGAACCCCAGCCTCATAAAATAGTCCATACTGCAATGTGGACTTCACATACCTGAGTATGCGTCTAGCCGCATCCAAATGCGGTTTCCTTGGAGCCTGCATAAACTGACTTACCAATTCAACAGCATAGCTCAAATCTGGCCTGGTAATAGTCATATAAATCAAACTTCCTACTATGCGTCTGTACATAGTAGGGTCTTCTAGAAGCTCACCTGCATCTGCGCTCAGCTTCACATTCTGCTCCAAAGGAACTGAAATAGGCTTACAGCCTATCATCCCATATTTGGATAGCATGTCTAATCCATACTGCCTCTCCAAGAGCTGTATCCCACTTGGTGATCTAATCACCTCAATGCCCAAGAAATAATGCAGCTCTTCCAAATCCTTCATCTCAAACTTCTACTTCAATAGCATTTTCACATGAAGGATATCTTCATCACTATCACCTGTGATGATCAAATCATCAACATAAATGACAAGCAGCATAATACCTTTCTCTGTTTTTCTCACATAAAGTGAGATTCTCACATAAAGTGAGAAATCTGCCTTGGAAATCTAAAAGCCAATAGTGACAAGATATTGTCCTATCTTGTCAGACCATGCTCTAGGTGCTTGCTTCAAGCCATACAAGGCTTTCTTCAACCTGCAAAGAAACTCAGGATGGACAGCATGAACATAACCTAGTGGCTGCTCCATAAAGACCTCTTCTTGCAGATCACCATGCAAGAAGGCATTCTTTACATCCATCTGATGTAAAGACCATCCCTTTGATGCAGCCATAGCAATGACTGCTCTTACGGTTGCCATCCTTGCAACCGGACTGAATGTTTCTTCATAGATCTTTTTCATTTAGCATGGCCCGAGATACCTCTCCAATATGCCTATTTTTCCTTTCTGCAAGTCCATTTTGCTGTGGGGTATGACTGCATGAATATTGCTGCTTTATGCCATGCTCCTGCAGGAACCTTGCAAACTCATTTGAGAGGTACTCTCCCCCTCCATTTGACCTTAGGCATTTTATTTGCAGGCCTGTTTCTTTTTCAGTCATAGCCTTGAAAGCTTTGAAGTGCCCAAACACGTCACTTTTCTTTTTCATAAAATACACCCAAACTTTTCTGTTGTAGTCATCAATAAAAGTGACAAAATAATGACAGCCTCCAATAGATGCAGCTTTAGTAGTCCACACATCAGAGTGGATTAATTCCAATGGCTTCTTACTCTCTTGAACATGCCTAGGAAATGGTTTTCTTGTCTGTTTTCCAAATTGACAGGCTTCACATACCTTATGCATTTCTGCAACCTTGAATTTAGGCAATCCTGCAATAATATTTTGGTTCTGCATTGATTTAAGTCGCTGCACATTAACATGACCAATGCGTTTATGCCAGATATCAATATCTACAACTACACTGGTCCCATGTGCAAACATTGCTACACTCAATTCAGGCATGTTCACATCCAATGTAAACATCTTGCCCTTCTTCTTTCTTTTGCTATCAAGCGACCATTATTTTTCATATCCTCAACAAAGCATCCATGAGGATTAAATCTAACCTGCAAACAGAAACCAGGTTCTTGGTGATATTTGGGACATGAAATACATCGGACAGGTATTTCTTTTTCCCATCCTACATAGACAAAGTAATTTTACCAATCTGCACAATAGGATGTGCAGCATCATCACCAGTCTCCACAAATCCTAGTTTTTCCATTTTCCTTGCATCCTGCATCCATTCTGCATGACCTGTCATGTGGTTTGATGCACTTGAGTCAACATACCACACATCATTTCGTTCTTCTACACTTGTCACAGAATTGGTCATGTGCTGCACCATAAATAGATGCTCATTTATGTCATCACCCTGTCTACTAGAAGATGCATAATTGCCTTGCTACAATTTTCCATTCATAATGTCATTCTGCTTTTTGTAGCAGTCTTTATCCATATGACCCATTTTACCACAATAGTAGCATTCAACATTGCTGTTTGCATTTTGACCTCTCTGCCATCCACCACGGCCTCTTTGGCTCCCCCTGCCTCTAGAGTTACCACGTCATCCTCCATAGGACTGGTTTTCTTGAGTTTGCTACATATTCTGATTTCTACCACTGCCTCCAGATCGGCCTCTTCTACCTCTGCCTCTACCTCTTCCAGCATTTGAGTAGAAAGCAGTTTCTTTTGAAGTTCCTCCTGAAGTAGATGCACCACCATTTCTCTGCTCTTCAGAAATTAGAAGAGCAAACAGCTCCTCAAAATCAGGAAATTTTTCACGGACGGCAATGGTTGTCCGGAACTCTGCATAATCCTTTCCTAGACCATTCAAGGTCACAGAAACCAAATCATCATCTTCCACTGGTGACCCAATGGAAGCAAGTGCATCTGCAATTTTCTTCACCTTCATGTGGTAGTCATTGATGCTCATATTTTCTCTCTGCACATTGTGCAACTCCTGCTTGAGCTACATTTTCCTAGCTTGCGTATCTGTGCTGTACATTTTTGCTAAAGTATCCCATGCCTCCTTTGGCATACTTGCATCCTGAATATGCACAATCATAGAATCCGAAATACTGATAGACAGCCAATACATAACTTTTTTGGCTCTCTCATGCTATCCTTTAAATGCCTGCATTTCCTGTTGATTGGGAACATTAGGAAGAACTGGTTCTTCTTCATTTCCTATAATGAACTCCCAAATAGCCTTTTCTCATAAGGAAATTCGTCATTCTAAACTTCCATGCTTGGAAGTTGTTCTTGTCAAGCTTTTCAGTGACAATCTGTGAAAGAGAATCAGAGACCGTTACAGAACACTGCAAAATATTCTGTCACTGCAAAAAACACAGCTTCTGCCTCACACGGGCAAATCTGCAAAACTGACGAAAGTGGTATTTGACCACACAGTCACTTCGTAGTGACGATTTTGCATCAATAGGCAACAAGGATGACTCTGTAACTCCTAGTATCTCTGACAAGCATACGATGCAATTTCTGCGGCAACTTTTCACTGACCTACAGAGCAGTGGTCGCATAGCAAAAATAGGGCCTTTTTCTGAGTGCCTGTGAAGAACTTCCGCCTTCAAAATGGGCCCCGAAATGGCCTTGAATCAGAAAAATAAAGTCACCAAGGGTTTAGCCCTTTCCCGTAGCATATATTGCCCTCTCGCCACACCGCGAAGGGCGTTTCAATTTGAGACAGTGCACTCTTGCACTTCTGGCTGTGCTACCTGCAGAGATTTGCTCCCAAACTCGAAAAAGGAAAGCAAGACTAGTCCTCTTACCAGGACACCGTGAACTTTGTTTGCTTTCTTGAGCTCCTTACCATGAACCAGGCTCTGATAGCATGTGAAGATAGTGGGAGAGAGGGAAGGAAGCTCACTTGCAGCTTTCTCACATACACAATGGGGGAATACATACAAAGGTGGAGGCTGAAAACTGTTTTCCTCTTCTTAGTTGTGAAAGCCAAAAGAACTCTAGTATAAAGAAATAGAAGAACCCTATATGTGGGTCTCAAACCAAACTCAACTAACTACGGTGTCATACCAACTGAGCCACGAACTAGAGTAAATAAGGATAGCTGTCATCCAGCTATTATTCATGGGTGGTGTACCAACCGCATCTGCAGCTAACAAGTCGGTGACATAAATGCACAACGGTCACCCTGGCACATCACGAGTGGAGCTCGATATCTCAACACATATTACATTGTGTCATGGATGAGTGGGTATATATTAATAATTTAGGCAGAGGATTTTCTCACATTCTATAAGATTATTATTTTCTTTAAAAAACCTAGCCTGCCATCAAGGAGGCATGATAGTATATTAAGCCTTCAATGTAGGAGGCATCTAGCTCATACAATTAAGCAAAGACCTAGCCTTCCATGGCGGAGGCAACATTAGCTTTAGCTAAAGAAAGACAATAGCAGGGAAAAAAAACCACATTACATAGTCATCTAGCCTTCCAAAGAGGAGGCATGAAACAATCAATTGTGTCAAATTAAGCAAAGACCTAGCCTTCCATGGAGGAGGCAACATTAGCTTTTAGCAAACAAAAAGAAGGACAATAAAAAGGAAAAATGTATTAAAACACATTCATCTAGCCTTCCATGGAGGAGGCATGAACCAATTGACTATGTCACTATGTTAGGAACTCGTTAAAATATCAAATCACAATTAGATACCTACACATGTAGCACATGCAACTTGACCATTATGTAAATCCAAAAAGATTTTTTTGTTAAAAAAAGTCCAAGTTGCACTGAGGGATGCTACACACTGGGTATATCAAAAGGGTGTCTAATTACCCCATGGAAGAGACAATCCCAAGTTAGCTCAAACTTTAGTGAAGTCTTACTTTCTCAAATTTTTGGATTTTTGGGGAGGAGGAAATATGTGTGGAGAAAAACCAAAATATGTGTGGAAAAAAACCAAAATAATACACAATACAAGACTTGCATATCATGAAGGCACAAACGAAGGAGGAAGACAAATGTCTAAGATTGTTGGAGACAGGACCCATAAAGCATCATTTGTGTGCCATTGTGAATTGACGAAGCCGCCATCACTTTAAGAGAGAGGACTCAGAGGAGAAGCCATAGAGGCAAAGGAGCGGCCAGTAGTGTAGCAGCCGAGGCTAGTTATTAGGAGCTTGGATCCTTGGAGGCAAAGGATCATCGATCAAGGCGGGAGAATCAAGGCGGGAGAGCAATGCTGCAGCAGTTGACCGATCGTCATATACTAGGTGTAGATAGGTCGCACAGGCGGGTGGAGAGGATCGGTGATAAGCTTAGAGGGTACTTGCTGTAGGTACAGGAAAAGAGCACGGAAGGCAAGGTAGACAAGGGGGCTAGACAGTCGCGGGCAAATAAGAGGGCTAGATAGTCAAGGTAGACAAGGGGGCTAGATATTCACGGGCTAGATAGTCAAGGTAGACAAGGGGCTAGACAGTTGTAGGCTAGAAGGGTGTAGGCGGGGTAACCCAAGGAAATATGAAGGAAATAGCCTATAGTAGCATATATGTTATAGGTTAGGGATCGGGGAAGGGTCAGGAAACAGCGGGTCAGGTGAATCGAGGGCTAGGTTTTTCGGGGGTATTTATCGGTAGTTTGGTAGTAAATAGGTTTTAGGGAGGTTAGGAAAAACAACAAAGGGGTTTTTAGGAGTAGTTTAATTAAAAGGGGGTTTAGGCATAGATTAATTGAAGGGGGTTAGGATTTAAAAAGAAAAAATTAGGAAAATTAGGAATAAACATGCAAAAATTAGGAAATAAATAGGGGGAATTTTTTTGGAAAGAATTAGAAAACATTAGGAAATAATTAGGGAAAATAATCGAAACTAATAGAAAAAACTTTAAGGAAATTTGGTAACAATTTTGAGAGCGGAGAGGTAATAATGAAAAGTAGAGAAACTTAGAAAGGAATTTAGAACCAGTTGTAATGAAATACTGGAAAAAGAATGTATTTAGCCAAAATCAGGAGAAAATATAAAAAATTAGGGGAAATAGAAAAAATTAGGGGGAATGGGAAAATTGGAGTAGAGGGAATTTAATAGGTAGATCAAAATATAATACAAAGAGAGAAAGAGCGAGAAATAAAGAAAGAGAGAGAGAGAGAGAGAGACAATGGGGCCAAGGCCCAGCAAAAAGAGAGGAAAGTGTAGGAAGAGTGTGTGTGTCTGTGTGTGTGTGTGTGATGGAGAGAGAGAGAGAGAGAGAGAGAGAGAGAGAGAGAGAGAAGGGGCCAGGGTCTACAAAAGCAAGGAAGGTGTAGGAAGTGTGTGTGTGTGTGTGTGTGTGTGTGTGTGTGTGTGTGTGTGTGTGTGTGTGTGTTTGTGTGTATGTGTGTGTGTGTGTGTGTGTGTGTGTGTGTGTGTGTGTGTGTGTGTGTGTGTGTGTGTGTGTGTGTGTGTGTGTCCGCGCGATCGCACGGAAAGAATTAGAAAACAACCTCAAGGCTATCTAAAGAAGATTGCACAGAAATGTCACCCTCTTTGTAGCTAGGTGATCTAAGATGTGCACCCCTTTCACTTTCTGTAGGCCATTTCTCAGGTGCTGATCGCTCATAGGGAGAAGACAACAATGCTGATCATTCGTAGGGAGAAGACAATGATGCTGATCACAAAGAGAAGGGACCAAGTAATAGTTGAAGGATTTTGATACAAGGTGGAAGCAAAACGGAAAGTAGATGAAACCATGAGGTAGCTAAGGGAGGCAAAATTTGAGGATCCGTCAAAGCCGACATGAGCGGGAATAACAATGTTTTTAGCAAACGAGTCATGCAGTTCAGGCTAGAAAGCATGGAAAAGGCAAGCAAAAGAGTAAAAGACATCAATGAGGAGCCCAAGAGGGAGAAGAGTACAAGAGGAATCAGATTCACGTAGAGACGAGGGCCAAGCATTTGTGTAGATGCAAAAGGAGCAAAGAATGATAGTTAATGAATTTAGCGAAAGGCACACAAGAAAGATTGGAGGGAAAGTAGCCATTCGAAAAAGTAAGGAGGAGCAAGGTAGAGGTGAGAAACAATTGAGAGGTGTAAAGAAGAGAACCTGAGTAAAGGTGGCAGCCAAGGCATCCTTGTAGGGAATTGAAAGGAGCTAGAGTAGTTGGCGAAGGGAAAAGCTCCTCAAGGGAGAGCATGAGCAAGAAGAGAGGAGGAAAAATGCATGATGACATGGAGTAGAGCAAGGTGATGAAGAAGGAGATATAAGAGCAAGTCTAAAAGCAAAACTATCATGATCCACCAACGGAGAGAGCACCGCTTACTTCAATAAACCCCATCACATGCACCGCTCAAGGGTAGATAACCTTTATCTAAACCTTATCCCCACCTATAAGGAATAATATAATGCATAGCATGCAATATAAGGGTATGCATGTATTCGGCCATGTAGGTAGCCCTAGGGTAGTCGATTGTGTAATAATTGTTTTAGGAGGCGGGCTAGATAGTCATCTCATAAAACCAAGTGCCAATGGCAGAAAGATAGAGGGTGGGAAATAAATGTGTTGGGGGGGTTTGGGGTTTCCTTTTTTTAAAACCAAAGATTAGAAAGCCACAAAAAAGGCAAAATAAAATCGAACAAGGTAAATAATTAGATGGAAATAAATTTGATAGAGGAAAAAAAGGGGGAAGGTAAATAATTAGATGGAAATAAATTTGATAGAGGAAAAAAAGGGGGTTTAAATAGGAAATATATTAAAGGTAAAACTTAAAAAAGGGGAAAAGGAGCTCGTAATCACAATGAGATGGAGGAGCAAAAATATATTTTGGCATATAAGTGTGAGTGTGTGGAAGAAAATGGAAGGGGAGAGAGAGAGAGAGAGAGAGAGAGAGAATAGAAAGAGAGAGAGAGTATAGAAAGAGAGAGAGAGAGAGAGAGAAAGAGAGAGTGTGTGTGTGTGTGTATGTATGTGTGTGAAGAGATGATCACGTGAAAATGTGTGTGTGTGTGTGTGTGTACCCACCCTTACCTAGGGGGGGCACCACAAGATGGGGGCAGGACACCCATCAAGTAGTGTCCTGCCCCTCAGCTAAGAAGAAAAAGCCTCTTCATAATAAGTATTAGAAAAAAGGGGGAATTATATTGTAAGTGTTTCTAAGTGGTTATTTGTGTGATTATTAAATTGTTCAATGGACTTTGACATATACTAAAATTACCATAACTATCTTGGAACAATCACACACCAGGCACAACGATTATGTAGTTATGACAATTCCACCAAAGTGTACAATCTGACAGGGACAAGTCTTACCTCAAGAAGAGTTGTATAGGAACCTCATGCCTAGACACCCTAATAAAGGTTTAGCGAGCAACGTGGCACATGGCATGTGCCAAGCCTAAATCCTCATGAATCGCAGTGAACTTGCCTATGAATGATTCAACTAGTTCCCACTCAAAGTCCGAAGGGAAAACATATGCCACCATCAATAAGAGCTCTTAGAAACCAAACACAAAATTTCCAAATTGACTCATTACACTTATAGGTGAAAAAGGTACATAGATAGAAAGGCTCACATTGTGATGGTATCCTAGATTGAATGAATATTGGAAGAAGCTGCATATCTTTCCCCATGTAAACATGTTGCACTTTTGCGAGCCATCCTTTCTTCCCAAACTTGAACTTCATGATGCACCCCTTCCACTCATGCAGGATATCACCTCTCTTGCTCTTGGGAAGCTTATGTGGGCCTTTGGCCGATCCTTTCATCACTATCTAGCCATTTAAGTTGTAGGTGCAAGGGATCCACTCATCCAATACATTTTTGGTGTTGTGGAAGACATAAGAGGTCACATCATTGTGTGGTCTTGTAGCCTTGCTCCTCATCATGCTTACAAAGGTTGCAACAGTAGGAACGGGACTCCTACACAAGGTACTGCAACTCCAATAGAAGCACAAAAAAGAGGGAGAAGGAGAGGGACAGCAGTAGCAATAGAGACACAGGAGAGGAAGGAGAGGGACAGAGCAAGTCCAAGAGAGGCACAAAAGAGGGACATGGAGAAGGACAGAGCAGCACCAATAGAGGCACAGGAGAGAGAGACAGAGGGGAAAGAGAGAGTGAGGGAGAGAGAGAGAGAGAGAGAGAGAGAGAGAGAGGGGAGCTACAGCAAGCATGCCAAAGTAGGAGGGAGCAGAGAAAGAGGGGGAAGAGGGAAAATGCATGGGAGGAAATTCAAAAATGGAGGGATTTGGCAGGCTGGACAAAAACAATGGGGAGCAGAGGCCCTAGAAAGAGGGAGAGGAGAAGAAAAAGTCACCACAAGGGCCCTACCATCCCATTAAAGGCAGATTTGGGTTGATGTGGGGGAGGTCCACCTGGTAGGAGGTTCAAACATGGGTTAAGAAGGGGGTAATGGTTTGGGTGGTCCCTAGTGTAAGGGAAGCAGGGCACTCTGTAGGCCTACCCACCCTCCACCTCAACATACCATTGCCCCACACCTTTTAGCACTCTCATTGGTATACCTCAAATCCCTTTCTAATCCCTTGAAATTAGGAAACACTGATTGGAGTCCCTTTTGAGACCCCATTTCTCCCCTAATGTGCCCAAGAGGCGATGCTGTCTAACCTGAGAAATGGCCAATAGAAAGTGAAAGGGGTGCACAACGTAGATCAACTAGCTACAAGGAGGGTGCCATTGCCTATGTTGGTGTCCCATGAAACAAAGGAGAAACGGCATGGGTGCACAATGTCGAAGATGTTGTTAATCAGAAGGACCAACATGGCTCCAGCGGTTGAACATAGAGTAGAAGCAATGCATGATCATCCCGATCTGAGATGTATGTGGGCTTCAACAGAACGCAAGAAATGGAGAAATAGCCTAAGTGCATAAGTCATTGCTACAGTGACGATGTTTTGGCACAAAAACACGAGAGTTTCTCCAAATATAAAGGACATCTGTATGAAGCAGACGGGATGCAAGGTGTTTGAGGAGCACATCATACACATGCTAGACATAATGCAGGTCAGTGGTGCCTAAACCATCCCAGTGGTTGTTTGTGATCGAGCTTTGGGATAGTTTTATTTGTTTCATTTCTTAAACCAGGCTTGGACTAAATGTGATTGTCCTAAACCAGCCCGGTGGTTGGAACATCATGCAATCATAGGTTGGTTCAGCTCAATCACCAGTTATGTGATTTTCCTGAACCAACATGGTTGAACATACATTAGTTGTTGTCCAATCCGATGGCATGGTTTAACAAAAATTAACAGCAATATATTGCTATTTTACTAAACTAGCCCCATGGTTGGAACATCATGCAACCATGGCTGCTTCATCTCAATCACCAGTTATGTGATTGTTCTGAACCAGCGTGGTTGAACATACATTAGTTATTGACTAGCCCGGTGGTTGAAATTATTATGTTTCTTAGTACTTAAATTTTATTGGGTGGAGTGGACAACGGAAGCGGAGATGGAGGCAAGAAGCAAAACGTGCTGCTGTAGTAGAATAACTAAAAGTGTCGAAAAGTACAAAAGACTACACCGAATATGATGAAACCCTAAGATAGGTGTCCCTACACAACTAGGTGTCATACAATGCACATACCAAGGAATGAGTGGTACCTATGGATAGCTCATAGAGTATCCTACAAACTCCCTTCCATGGTATGGGCTGAAGTATCTTGGAAACGTCTCAAGATACTTGGAAGCCTAAGTGTCATGGTTGCACAAATTCATCCAGTGTGGATATAGCAACCTATGACTATACAGAGAATGTAGATCATGTAACAAAAGGGACCAAGTGGAAAGCTTGTACCTGTCAACTGAACCATCAGCTTTTCTTTTCACCTTGTAGACCCACTTAGTCCCTACTGCATGTTTCAAGTCACATAACTCCCATGTTTTGTTTGCATGAATGGAGTCCAATTCATCCTGCATGGTTATCATCTACAATTCATTTGAGAAGGCATCTCAGTGACAAATAGGCTCCTCATCACATGCTATAGCAATCAATGCATGAGCAACTGAGTTTGCCAAATCTCTTTTGGTTGCAGCTCTCATATGGGCCTGCAAAGAAGTTTGTTGTCCTTTAGAGCATCAAAGAGTCATTTAGGTGCTCTTTTGGGCTGTCTAATATCAGCTAATTCTTGCTCTACTGCCTCTTCCACAATGTCCTCAGTAGCACGTGGCATTTGTGTCAAAACGTGTGGCTGTCCGGACTGTGTAGTAGGCTGTAAATGAGCAATAGGTGGAGGAGCATAACGCTTTGGTGCATCATTTGAGGCATCAGATCCAAGCAATGGCAAAGACTATCAAAAATATTTGAGACACCAAATGTAGACTGCATTTTGCAGTCCCGCAAGGGCATGGAAGATGTCTCATCAAAGATGACATCTCTACTGACAATCACCCTCCTGTTGGAAGGCTCATAAAGCCTATAGCCCTTATTCTCTGCACTGTATCCCAAAAATATAAATTTTATATCCTTATCATCCAGCTTTATCCGCCTCTGTGAAGGCACATGTGCATAGGCCAAACACCCAAAAGTATGCATATGAGAAATGGTTGGCTTGTGTCCTTTCCAAGCCTCATAGGGTGTGATTGTTTTCAATGCTTTGGTGGGGCTCTTGTTGAGCACATAATTGGCACACATCACTGCATCCAACCAAAACATATTGAGCAACTTCTTTCCCTTAAGCATACACCTGGCCATTTCCATAATGGTCCTATTCTTTCTCTCAGCAACTCCATTTTGCTGAGGAGTGTAAGGCAATGTACACTCATGATGAATACCATGGGTTGCCATGTAATCATTAAATTCCTTTGACATATATTCACCACCTCTGTCTGATCTCATGTGAGCAATCTTCAAGCCTGAATCATTTTCAGCCAAGGCAATGAAATGCTTGAAGCAAGTAAACACCTCTGACTTGGACTTCAACGCAAAGATCCAAGTGTACTTGGTAAAGTCATCAATGAATGTCACAAAATAATAGAAGCCTCCAACTGAAGCAACCTGCATGGGACCACACACATCACTGTGAATTAGGAACAGCTTGCGTGATGCCCCAACTCTACCATCTTTAGGTATGGCATAGCATTGCATCTTGCCAAGCAAGCAAGCTTCACAGACATGCTTATGAGGCATCTGCATCTGTGGAATATCCTCAACCATTGTAGCCAACTTTACCAAGGCATTAAAGTTGAGATGCCCAAACCTCTCATGCCACATATAAGTGTCAGGCAAAACATCTGCATCAACTGCATGAGCATCATGAGCTGAACTGTCACTACATCTATCATATGCATCTAGGTTGTACAAGCCCCCCTGAAGAGTACCAAACAATGCAATAGCATCGGCATGACTCAAGTCATAGACTAAACACCTATGCCCATCAAAGACAATCCGAAATCCACATGTAGCTATGGCTGAAATAGAAATCAGATTTTTTCGTATGCCTGGCACATACAAGACATTTTCCAGAGTGACAACATTGCCTACAACTAATGTAACAGCCACCTGCCCAATGCCCTTAACCACATATGATGCATTGTTGGCACATGTCACGGAACCCCCCTTTGGGGCATCAGCAAGAGAAGTAAACAAAGTTTTACAGGAGGTAATGTGGTTAGAAGCACCACTATCAAAGAACCATGTAGAAGCTGAAGCTGCCATACAAGCATCAGAACCTGTATCATGCACTGAAGGATTGTAATGACATTGGACAATGAAGCCCCAAGACTGCTTTCTGGCAAAATTAGCATGCTCATGTGTGTTTTCATCAGTGCCAGAGGTAGTTGTGACTGAAAGTCCAGTGTCTTTCTGCTTTTCAGAATCAATCCTCTTCCTACATTCAGCAATTTCATGGCCCGACTTCCTGCAATAATTGCACCTCTTTTTCTTCTTTTGATCACCCTGACAGGATGAAGAAGAAGGCTGATTATTTGCTTTATTTTTAGGGGCGGCTTTATAAAATTTCCCCTTATTCCTGTCATTGGGTGCAAATGCCTGATCTGAGTGCATACTAGCATTTCGATTCACATAGCTCTGCTCCTGCAATAGAAGTGCAACCAACTGAGCAAAGGAATAGTAGTTGGCTTTGCCCATGGCAACCAACCTCAAGGTAGTGGCAAAACCTTGGTAAGAGTTAGGCAACCCATCCAATGTGCCTGATACAATCTGTGAGTCAGGGATGTCCTCATCAATATTAGCCAATTGCTCCTTTAAATCTTGGATAGCTGTAAGATATGCATCCATGTTATCACCCTCATTCATATGAGTATCCTTCAACTGCTTGCGGAGATAGGCAACACGGGCCTCATTGCATCCTTGATACAAAGAGGCAAGCTTATCCCGACGACTCCTTAGCAGTAGTGCATGATCTGATATGAGGGACAATACTCTTCTTGATAGACAGATCAATCAATGCTTGTGCCTTAGCATCATGGCCATTCCACTATATCATCTCCTGAGTAGGAGGAATAAAGGCATCATGGGAAGAACCACTGGATGTAACATCACTAGAAGAAGGTGTAGCCTGCCTGATAGGCCTAGGCTCATTGCCACTCACTATGTTCCACAAATTCTTGGCCACCAAAACATGCTTCATCATGAATGACCACATAGGGTAGTTAACCCCATCAAGCTTTTCATCAGCACTGAAGGCCCCAAAGAAATCATCTTTGCCACCAGCCATTATGCAAGCAAATGCACAAATCCAAGAATGACAAAGGCAAAGAACAAGAGCCTCAAGCTCTCAACTACAAATATCAGTGACTGAATGCGTAAGCCTCAAGGCTTCTCAAAGCACAAACTCAACTGAAAAAGATCACTGCCGAAGTGTATTGCTATTCACTATCAAATGGTACATGATCAAAAGCCAAGTCCAAAGGCACAAGGGCCTTGCCAACTATGCAATAGGAAGAACAGAAGCTTACTAGGTGAACCTGTAGAAGAAAGACAATAGATGTCCACCAAAGAATGACCAAATATCAGCCCAGAAGCTGAGAAAAGTCAATGACAAGCATGCATCCTATCGTGGAATCTACTTCATCTCAAGGTTCAAATCCCTGATCGGTCTAGACATGATGTGGAATTTATATGGGTCTAACCATGGCCAGGGTGAACATGATGGATGCAATGCTGTTATTAAAAGCAAGCTCTGTTTAAACACCAATTAGCATGCCCTCAAGAAAAACTCAATGATGCCCATGATGCTATAACATGGCTTACAGCCAACCTCTCCACATGCGTGCATTCAACATATAGTAAACAAAGCCTTAAGAATAATGTAGTACGCAGAGTGTTCCATGAAGTGAAAGTGGATGAAGTGCAAAGGAGAAGCTGGCACGATTGTGAGAAAATTAAAGGAGTTCATGGCCTACACAGTATATGGGGCTTCTCAAACAACCAACTGATTAAAATGAGAAAACTTTCTTGTTTCTACATTGCGTGCATCATAGGGTATCATGATGTTTGTGAGAACATTACAGCTGTGAAGACATGGGATTAAGTTCAAGTTTTTCCTCTACGTTCAGATGGAGTGACAAACAATGGAGAGACAAATGACTCACCACAGTTGGGAAGAGTTTCGATAACCTCACTGACTATCTGGAAGAGGGGGATAACTTTGCAGTTGTCATAGATTCTTGGGAGAATGAGGAAGATGACCCATAATTTCTATTGTAGTGCACAAAACCTAAGTACAAGGTTGAGGAAACATTTAAGGATAATTGGGGAACAACCTATCAGAAGTGGGGTGTAGTAGTTGGAGCTTTTTGGTACAAAAAAACATCCAAGAGAGGCCACAATTACAAACTACTACATAAGAGTCCACAAACATCTGTGTACTCTCATCTAGTAAAAGGTATTAAGCTCCAAATGCAACCTGTGCCACAATGAAAGAAGTGAAGAGTATCTTCAAATTGGATTTAGACATGCATGAGCACAGCTTGGGGTGTCTTGGAGCATTGGATGAGGATGACTAAGATAGTACTAAGAAAATGTATGTAGTCTCATTGCAACGAAACAATATGTCCACTTCTCCTACAAAATGGAATTTGTATTTGAGACTACTTCTTTTTAGTATATCCCAAACAACCATCGTGCTAGTTTTATTAAACTATTTTTGTAAATCCCAAATGGTAAATCCCATGCTCCTTTTTAGTATATCCCAACAACCACTGCACTGGTTTCCCATAATGAATCCACACATCCTACAAATGCATGCTTAAGTGCAGTGGTGGGTGAGTGGTGGTATGGTGGAATCATAGCCACGATAGACATGGATGATGACAACCACCATCATCGGCCAGTAATTCCCACAAAAGTAAATCATGAAGCCCAATCACCTCTAATCCCTCATTACCATGCACTCTAGTACTCTCCTAAGCTTGCAAGCCCAGTGATTGGTAATTTACAGCATGCATAGTAATCATGCATGCAAGCCCGGTGGTGGTAACTGGTTGCCACCTTGTATTAATAAAAATTCGGGCCAACCACCGTGGTGGCTTTCACCTTGACAGTAGTCACGGGCTACAACCACTGCGGTGGCTCTCACCTTGATAGTGGAGTCAGGCTACAAACCGCTATTCCATTCCATTAACCATCTCATCTTGTATCCCTCTCAACCGTTTCGTTCTCCTTTGCAATCTCAAGCCTCCACTATTCCATTTCCTTCAATGTTTCATCTTCCATCCCTCTCGACCATTTCTTTCTCCCTTGCAATCGGACCTTGCAATCGGACTGTAAACTCAAGCCTCCATTATTCCATTTCCTTCATTGATTTATCTTCTGCAACTTCTGTCTCCTCTTGTAATGGACCCTGCACAGTCCAGGAGCTGCTCACACAATCTTTCCTTCCCCTTTGCAGCATAGTGTGAGAGCCCCTCCTCCCTTGATCTTGAAATCATGACATATTGGAGCTCCTCTCTTGCTCTTCAAGAGGTGAACGTGAAGAAGGGGCAACTAGTCTGTCAAGGTCAGAAGATTACCATCAATGAAAGCATGATTGAAAATGCGCTAGGAATTTCTAGAGGCAGTTTGCAAGCACACTTTTTTGAGTAGTGGAAGAGACAGGATATTCTAGATGTCTATCCCAATGCTCAGATTAGTAAAGATGGGAGAAAGATGGTGGAGTCAAGATTTCTTGCCAATAGACCTCCAAGATGTGCTAAAGAAGACCATTCACTTCTTTCCTAATACGAGAGGAACCTACAAGTTTTGGCAGGTTCTAGCAGTAGTAGAGCAACTGAAAGGACGTGATGTATCTTTCTCAAGGGCGATCTCCAAGAGCATGTTAACCAACCTCAAGAATTGTGTGGACGTCAAATCCCAATTGTCATCTCAGTCCACTGGAGTTGCAATGCACTTGATGGCATTTGCCCTCAAAGGGATTTTTGAGCAAGATGATAAGCAGATGTCTCAGAAGGTGATTTTTCTACAAGAGAAATCCACCGATGTAGCAAAGGCAGTGCAACTTGAGAAAAGTCTCAGGGAAGGTGCAGAAGCCAAGGTAGAGGAGGCAAAAACGAGGGCCTTGCGGATGAGGCTGCTACAAAATTGGTCGACATGGAAAGGCATAAAAGAGAAGCGCATGAAGGAGCTCCGAGATAGGCTCAAATAACTGAGAAATGATTAGGACATGGGGGACAAGGAGCTAGAAAAGATGCAAAAGTGTTGGATAAATTGATGTTTAGGGGACACACTTATGGACATGGTCGTGGTGTGTATATGCCAGTGTGCTAGTGCTTGTTTAGGACATGGTGTGAGTGCTAGTGAGCACCATGGTAGGTGTGTCAGGTGACTCATCAGTTAGGTGTCACCCATCTAGATGTGATTGAGATAAGTTAGGGACTTGGTGGCTAGTTTGATGGAGGACTTGGGGGTGTTACTGATGGAGACAATCAGGGAGATAATCATGGACCTAGAGCCACCTACTCAAGGGAATTCTAGTATATGTAACTCTACTCATGAATGAAATCGTACTTGCTATTGCCCTCATTCTCTCATTCTCTCTCTTGCTCATGCTCCATTTCTAACAGAAAGGATCTTGAAGATTAGAGAGCCGAAAAGGAGGGTCTTTACAAACGGCTCTGCAACATGCAGAACACATTGAACATTGAAAAAGACCAGATGATGGAGGAGTTGAAAAGGGAGAATGCAAAAACTAGAAAGGTGATGCAGGAACTGCGAGAGAGATTTAAGGCCAAGAAGGATGGGGAAGAGAGTAGCCGGGGTGGAGAAGACAACGAGGCAGCTCCCCAGGCCAAGAAGGATGCAGAGAGCATCCACGATGGAGAAAAATCTAGCCACCATGGTGGAGCAAGTTCCATCCACCATTGTGGAGCAATTTGTAGCAACCCCGGTGAGGATTGTTTTTTTGAAACACTACTAGAAGTCCAAAGAGTAAGCTACAAGACCCTGCAAGAAGATCACGATAGATGTGTGAATGAGCTTGTCATGGTAAAAGCACTCCTTTGTCGTGAGAGATTTCCAAACTAGAGTGGAAGTCTTGGAAACTGCCCATGAAGATGTTTTCTAGCAATTTACGCAGGTGCAATAGATGCTGAGGGATACAGATGAAGATGTGCACTTTTTTGCTTTGGAGTGTTTGTGCATACAAAATCTAGCTATAGAGAATGCCATTTGCCATTGCCCAGGTCATGGACATATCAAATGTGCCTGCTTGCTACAGCTATATATGATGAGAAAGTACATGTCGCAGCTCAATTTGCCATTTGGGCAAAAGATTTTAAAGACAAGGAGCTCAAATTGAAGAAGGCCAAGCCCGACTGACTGCGAGGAAAAGGAGCACAAAGGACCAAGCCTGCAATTAGGAAGCTCAAATCAAGGAAAGAGGAAGCGGCATGAAGGGAGCTGCCGGGACCTTGCAGGAAGGAACCACACCATTTTGGAAAGGAGCAAGGAGGTTCGAGCCTACAATCAGGGAGCTCAACAAGGAGTCCTTAAGATGTAATCTGAAGTAAAGGAGTCTTTGAGATTGTAATCTATGTAATCTGTATGTAATCTGAATTGTTAATCTTCTCCAAAGTTTACTCGGGCAATGTTTTCTCAGTTGTGTGACTAGATAGTGTCCTTTGATCCATGCCAGCACGGTGATAATAATGAGACAAAAGATTTTGATTTGAAAAGTAATGTGAGAGACGAAAGATTTCGATTAGATCGCTAATGTGAGACTAAAATATTTCAATTAGTGAACTAATGTGAGATGAAAGAATTCAATTAGACAACTAATGTGAGATGAAAGATTTTGATTAGACAACTAATTGAGACTGAAGAATGAGGAGGTCGGGCTCAATGAACTCAAAGATTTCAATTACCAAACTAACATGAGATTGAAGATTGAAAAGGCTGGGCTCATTGAACTCTCTCCTTATTTAAGTGCAGTGCAGAAACAACTAAGAGCCCATTATGAAATCTAGCCCCAAAACTCTATACATTGATCCAAACTCTGTACACCAGTCAACCTACTGCCGATCCACCTACAACAAATATATGGCATACCCAAATAACTTTGGAATGCTGTGGTTCTATCTGAAAACGATGTTGGATGGCATCCTCACAGAAATAGACCTAGAGAAGAAAGAGGAAAATAGCTGTCTGCAAGGAGGACATGCTTCGGTGGTGGGTGTATTACTTGGAGTCGCCAATGATAGTGAATATTAATTTCCCTGGCTATTGTTTTTCTTGCTCCTTTAAGGTACTTGTCAAGCTCATGATGTAGGTTTCTTTTGGCAGGACATGATAAAGGCACGAAGATGTATAGAGTGCAAAGACAAGGATGAAGAGACCCCCAATGAAAGGAGGAGTTACTATGGGTGTATAAGTCAGCAGAGTCAAGCAAGCAGTGTGTAATCCGAGTTTGTGAAGAGGTCTGCCATTGTACAATAGACTAGCCTCAAGAGTTGGGAGATGCTTGCCATAGAGAGGCTGATAATAGCGAATGCATGCAGGGGAGAAGTTGGCCTCCTTGCAAATGAAGAATGTGTATTGGTATAATGCAACATACATCACTCCAATGACATCATCAAGTTATGGCCGTCTGCAAACCATTGCACCACCACAAATTCAAGACATGGATTGCAATAATGTGGACACGAGGACATTGCAATCATACAAGAACAAGATTGCAAAGGATGTGGGCATGGCCATGAAGTTTACATTTGGATCCAAATGGGCAATGTTATCTTGGTTTATGCCTCTACATTTTTTTGCTTCAGAATATACATATGCATAGAACAAAAACTATGTGGTCCTGCAAGCGTGTAGATGAAAATGCTCTTAAAGATTTACTTGGGATAAATTGGGGAACCAGGTTAGGTGACCAAAAGGGTGATGTATTTCAATGTCACGCATGTAAAGATGTGGTTATTAGATACCATTTGTCATGCCAAATGTTGTATTTAGGTTTTCAGTACAGGAGTTAGAAGAAAACAAATAGATGGTGGCTTGCCCTAGACTCTAATGATGAAGACAATATGGGGGTAAGTTTTTCTATTGATGTTAAAGAGGGAGATGTCAAGAATGTGAATGTCACATCACAATGGACTCTAAGGGATGTGCGAGAATACCTATTGGTCATGGAGGATGGCATGTTAGAGTCCTTCTACTTTACCTTAAATGGTGGTAAGATCAACTGCCTTGTGGAGAAGGGCATGCATAGTGCCGATTTCATTCCTCTTACAACTGTGCTCCAACTTTGAAGATTGCTAACAATGTGTTTAACTAGTGCAATATTTAATTTTTTGTCAAATCCTAGTTATTGCTTCAAAAGATGATGGACAAAGAAATTAAAATGTTTTCTTTTAATGTTTTCTCCTTTCAGTTCATGGTATATGTTTTTCAGAAAATTTGGGGATTTTATGATTAATTTTAATTTTAGGGTTTTGATATATATTAAGGGTTAAGAGCTCTTTTTAGATCACATTCTCACTTTCACGTTTAGAGAGCCATAGAAACTCTCATCCTCAAAAGTTACTCCCTCCATTAGCTGCTATTTGCCATGGATTCAAGCTAGACCTGCGTTCCATGATTTCATCTCGCGAACTGCATTTGCAGGTCGTGAGGAACAGCTATTTTTAGTGTTTGATACAACTTTAGATGTCCTAGGCACATATATGTGAGCCAAGGATGACTTCTCAAATCTCATCCCTCTCATCTCGGGGGATTCACAAGGGGAAACTTATGACATCACGTGAGTGTACAATAGGGGGCTTTCTTGAGATCAGGCATAAGCTTATACATTAGGGATGGGGGGCCTTTTTTATTTTTTCCCAATCTTAAATTTAAGCTAGGGGGGCTTTGACATCTCTAGGGTGGAAGAGAATGTACAAGTGTGCATGAACTAAGCCCAACCAATGGCTAGTTTTAGGCCATGGTAAGGAAACAACCCATTGGTGAATATTTGAAGATGGTCTAAAATCATCTAAATTCTCTTATGGTCTAATCTAAATAATTGAGAAAGAACGTAGATTTAAGGAAAGGGGGGACATAGTGTGCTTTTGGTGGTATCCTTATAAGCTTAAATAGGGGTGTTTTATTATGCTACATGTGGACCGTATATAGGGGGTTTTCTTAAAGTTCATGCATGCAGGTGACCCCCCTTGTACTAAGAGTGAATCCCCTGGGATCTCATCCTCTACATGTAAGAGAATTTCACAAATTTTGCTTATACACTTGACCACTCTTCAAAGAGATGGGTTCTCATAGATTACATAAAGTATCTATTCCTAGAGGAACCCAAGTTTGTAAAGCCCTTGGCCCGATTTTGTGATAATCTTACAGAGGAAGGGTTTAGGTCAGGGTTGAAGTAAAAGACATCCTATAAGCGGGGATCATGGGAAATACATGCACTAAATTCCTTTCATGGGAGATGACATTCATCTTCCTTCTCCAAGAAGGAAATTTAGAGGAAGAAGCCTCATCATCTAGCACCCCCTCTAGTAGAATTGTTGATCTGCTTGTCCCTAGACTAGACTCGGACATGTACATGGAAGAGAGTCTTGACCATGCAAGAGAGGAGATGGAAGAAGCTCAAGCATTGAGCCTACTTCAAGAGTCCCCAGTAGAGCAAGAATCTGCATTAGAGACCACTGACCCAGAATCAGACTTATGGTTCTTGTCCCCTCTCATCATCGATGGAGAAGAGTACGTATTCCTCCATGACATAGAGGTTCTTTTTGGACGACGAGAGGATGAGGCACTTGAAGTCGTATTTGGGTTTGATGTTGACACAAGTGTCAAAGATCTCAGGGTTTTAGGTTTCAAAGACTAGACAATGGAAGAGTTTCTCTTGACAATGCTGGTTTCAATGAGGGATGCAGACATGTCTGTATAAGATGCACAACCCTCTCATGCAGAAGCTTCCACCTCCAACATAGGTCAGGAGAAAGCGTCCACCTCCCAAATGGAACATCACACAGCACCTGGTTCCATCAACATTGCAAATGAGGAAGGGATAGAAGCCGATGATGCTGTAGTGGTAAGTTCGAATAATATTTTTTATTTTGATGTTCTTTTGGTATAATTTGTTTTGTTGGTCTTCTAATGTTTGTTGAATTGTTGCATGACATGTTTGAAATTGATGAATTCTCATCTCAACGGGGTAATGTTCGCAACACATTGATTTGGCCCATTACCTTGGCAAAGCTGCAGAACACCTCGTGGTCTTCCACATCAAATTTTGTCCTCGAGGTCCTTCAGAGCTACTGAAGTGCAAGGCATTGTTGTGCGCTATCGGATACTCCAACATTACTTGAAACGCCGACAAAGTGATTTTTGGTACATCGACTAGGTACTATCAATGCTTTTGGATCGAACATTCATGGTAGGGCATTGACGGTAACAACTGTGTGTTTGGCAAGAGGAGAGGAGGATGTTAGTGCTATTGCAGCTAGGTTTAGTGGCTAGGTTTATATCTAGGAATCCACTAGGGATTCAAAGACCCCTATTCTCAATGTACACTCGAACTAGCCAAGAAGAAAGATAGCCTGTGAGGCCTTTTGTATATATAAACATATATTTCAATGGATACATGACTACATGTCTTTATTATTTGTCTTGAGTCATCGTTGCTCGTCATGAATTCATAATATTTATTCCATTGTATTTTGCAAGTCATTGATGATATATTTTCTTCATCCTTTTAATTGTGTTAATTTAATGCATTTCTAGCCAATTAATTTTAGTATGATTTTCACCAATTCTGGGTATCAAAAGTTCATTTTTGTCAGATCCTAGAACAATTTCACTGTGGTGCAAAAGGGAAAAGTGTCCGGGACGTCGCTAGGAGCCTAGAATGCCTAAAACCCACCACGGTGTGAATTTGGGCATTTTGGACTTTCGCCACGGTGTGAATTTGGGCATTTTGGAAAGTCCAAAATGCCCAAATTCACACCATGGCGGGTTTTAGGCATTCTAGGCTCCTGGTGACGTTCCGGACACTTTTCTCTTCTATGCCACGGTGAAATTCCTCTAGGATTTGACAAAATTCAAAAGTTACATTAAAATGAACAGTAATTTTAGTCATAAACATCGAGAATTCACAACAATGTGAGTGTGTAGAGAATGCAGATATATTTTATTAAAAAAGATCGGCCTTTGGGCCTCAGATACAAGATAGTGCCTTCAAGGGTAGGGGGTAGTCTTCAAGGGCAGGGGGTAGTATAAGTCCTAAGGGTGGGCTCCAAGAGAATCTAGTGCTTCAAGCTTGGGTCACTCCTTAGCCGCTTCGCCAGAGCCATATCCTTGTTCATGACTGTGAGTGCTTTGCGTGGATGGCACACAAGTTGGCGTCCTCGAATAGAGGAGTGGTCACTTACTCTGTAGCCTCCTGGAACACCCCCATAGCTTCTGTGCTGAATCATACATCGTCCTACTATTCTTGTGCAATCTCTCGTACCACACATTGGAAGGGAGCGCATTAGATCAGGTTATCGGTGGTCTTCTGCATCTGTCTGATCTCCCTTAGGGCCCGTGCTCTTGGCTTTTCTTTGTATGGCTTCTTCACTCTTGGTGGAGGCTTTATAGGTACCTGAACATGGCTCCACGGCCTCCTATCTATGTTGAATTTCTTGCACTGCTCTTCTCTACATTGATCCTCCTCCGAATTTAAGCTTTGTCCATCTTTGGGATGGGGCTTCCTCGGAATTTTCTTTACACTCTTTATGGGCATAGGTACCATTCCCATGATGGGCTCTATCACCCCTGGAGAGGGAAGATTGTGCTCTTTCTAGCAGTCTATTGGCTCCTATCCGGAAGGCTCTCTATATCAAGGAGGTTATCGAATACATTTTGCTCATGCGGTGGAGTCCTCTCATGACGAGGGGAAGGTTGAGGGGAAGGGAGGTTCTTAAATACAAACTTCAAAGTCCTTCCTAGTAACATCTAAAAGCCCAGTCGAACATCTCATGCAATGCATTGCTGCGAGTGACAGCACCACCATGCCTTAAGTTTTTGAAGTAGGCTGCCTTGGCTCTATAGTGTGACTTCTCCATGCCTTGTGTATTCCAAATGGACAAAGGGCCCCAATTTTGTACAAACCATGGTCCGTGTGCATAGAAAATATGCTGCAAACATGATGAGAATCATCACGGACATAGAAAATATGCTGCAAACATGATGAGAATCATTTCAGCAACAAAAAGTATTTATAAAGCGAGTGCTAAATATTATGCTAGTGCCAAGATTACCATGTAATGCGTAATGTGCGACTCCCCCCATGATTTCACCAATTAATTGCATGAACTGTATCACAACCATCTTGAACCTTTCATAATACATCTCATCAATTTGAACCTGGCAAAGGAATTTTATCAATGCATCTACCTTTGTCCATACTTTAGCTCTCAAAGTTGCTACTTGAGGATGAGAAGCCTTATAGGTCGTGCATTCAAACAATGCTTTCCAGTATTCCCAACCCAAATTGCTTTGAGACAATGTATGTTTGTCTTTGTCGAGATTGTGGTTCGATATGAATCTCCTTGCCTTCCCTCCACCCATGGATACTTTTGCAGGAAGATTCTGTGTTGCCCTAGACATTTTCTTATCCTCCTTAAGTTTGACATGTCCTCCATGGAATCCCATCTCTGATAGCAACTTCTAAGCTTCTGCAATGCACCGTGCAGATACTTCTTGCGGAATTAAATTCCAAGCAGAAACAAGATGCAAATATAACAATTTATCAAGTAAATGCAATTCTGCGTGTAAATTACATATGTGTACTCTCTCAAGTGAGATGGGCAAGATGGGATCCCACTTTGGATCCTTCTTATCGTGATTGGGAGCTTGTGTTTGGTTGCAAGATAGAATGCCGTTCTCCCATTGTAAGCTAGCCTTTTGCTTACATTGCGAACACATGCAATAAAGGCATGTGTTCATTGCATTTGCCCCTGTATCACAACCATGCAAGCACTTGAGGGTTTTCAAATCACCAGCAAGATGCCATTCAACTCGAAATGTTCCATGGCCATCGACTGTCAATGTTTGCCCTTCCTCTTGTCTTCAGATCGTCGATGGGATTCTTGTTCTATCTAGAACCCACTTCAATGTCTCATGGCACTCTTTCAGAGTCTCAAATGCTGCAAGCCACCATATATCTTTCTCTGATTGCACTGAGAAATCTTGCTCTAGTTCCTCGTTCCCTTGAACAAAGGCTAAGGCTTTATTCATAATGCAGATGCTCACTCTCGCTAACTTGTGTTCTTTCACCAATTGAGCTTCACCCATTTTGATGACAAAAATGACCTTTCCATTGCAATCTGTACAACAAAAGAGAGAAATCGTTAGGATAAACATGATATAGGAAATGAACTAAGTAAAGGGCAACGCTATAATGGATTTCCTCTAACCATGTTCTCTCATGCCATAGAATTTGACCATTGCTTGTTGCAGTTTCTCAACATCTAAGTAGACATTGTTGAAAGCATTCATCTCAAAGGTTTGCAAGCTAGATTTCTTTTTACTCTTCCAAGACATTGTGCCCCTTACACAATGGTACCCTCAAAGCATTTCTCTTGCACGTTGGTTTGTTTCTCGCCATGCACGTCTCACAGACCAAGGTGTGGGTAGGGGCACTATAGACTTATTATACTTTCCCAAAATAGCAGACTTTAAAATTTTGACAACAGATGTGTAAGCTTCACAACTTATACCGGCAGTATCACAAGCTGCAAGCATCTCCTTTGCATCCACAATATCCTTGAAGTCCTTCATCACCTCTTCAGCAACTTGCACATGTAGGCGCTTGTGTCTTGGGTCCCTTAGTATGGCAATAACATCGCTTGACTTTAATAAACTAGCTAGAGCATATGAACAGTCAATATCATCCCCGTCCGTTCTTCCAATCACATCTTCCATGAAGTTCCTAAAGAAGAACACAAGAAAAACTTAGTCACAAACAGTGCAGCACAAAAGAGTGTAATTTCATTGCAACATTTGATAACCAACCTTGTAGCCCGGACTCTCCTCTTTCTAACACCACCAGTGGGTGCCAATGCATCCATGTTATGTAAGTACCTTCTTTTCCTATCCTTCAATCCCAAAGGTGTTTCTTTTATCTTTTGCACTCGTTCTTCTGCCTTCTCTCATTTCTTCTCTACGGCTCATCGAACTTGATTGTATATAGATCTTTCCAAGCCTTTTTTGGACTCAGCTAGCTTACAAGTGACTCTTCTAATTTATGTCACTCCAAGTCCAATGCATTTCACTCTAAGTCCAATGCCATTTGGCTTTATCATGAAGATCTTGCATAGAATTATGCATTGCAATAATGGTGCTATTTCCTAAATGTGCTAGCATCTCTTCTTGGGCTCTGTGCATCTCGCTTGCTTGCATAGCCATTCACTGAGCATTGTTTAACTGATTGTAATAACCAAGCAACCCCGCATGTCCATTTCCAACAAACCGAACTAGCTCATGCATTGTATGGAAAGGAGGGCTCTTTTGGTTGGTAGGATCTAAAGGATAAAAGGATCCTTCTACCCACAGGCCGAGATACTTCTTTCCTTATGAACAAAGACTGTGGGCTCCCCTCAATCCCATACTACGTGTGCTTGCATATTCAACATCCAACTCTAAGTGAACTTGGTACTTGTTGGAGACGTCCTTGAATGGTGCCATGAGTAAAGGAGTGTAGAGAAGGAGAAGGTGTGGAGAAGCAGGCTTGAAGGAGCACCACGTAGGAAGAGGGAGGGTGAGGAGGAGAGGGGATGGGGGAGGGAGGAATAGCAGTTGAAGAGGAGGGAAGGGGGTAGACCAACAGGTGTGGAGGGTGAGGAGGAGTAGGCATGGAGGAGGAGGGAGCGAAGAGAGAGGAGCAGGAGGGAGGGGGGAGGAGGAGCAAGCATGGAGGAGGAGGGAGGGGGAGGGGAGGAGGAGCAGGTGTGGAGGAGGGAGGGAGGTAGGCGTGGAGGAGGGAGGGAGGCAGGCGTGGAGGAGGGAGGGAGGGGGAGGGGAGGAGGAGTAGGCATGGAGGAGGGAGGCAGGGAGAGGGAGGAGGAGGAAGGGGGAGGGGGGAGTGAGGAGGGGGAGGGAGGGAGGGAGGCAGGGGGGGAGGGGGAGGGAGGGAGGGAGGAGAGAGAAGGAGAGAGGGAATTCAAAATTCAAATTTTATGACTCACTCCATAAATGATCTCCATCTACTGGCCTTTTCATTAGGACTAATCCATTCCTTATGAGGCCCTTTTGAAACCCCATTTCTCCCCTAATGGTGCATCTCCTGAGGTGTTGGTAGGGTTGCTTCTATGGGTCTATTTTGGACTAATCTTGGCCATGGCGTCAATGGCAACATGCAGCTCACCATGGCTTACAAGAGAAGCAAACAGTGGCTGCAAGATAAGAAAGCCAAAAAGCCAAGTCAAGGCACAAGGAACAGAGTGCAGGTCAAGGAAAGCCCTAGCACGGTATCGAATAGGAAATGGAAGACACTTTTGCAACGTCTGTGAAGAAAGAAACAACGAGAAGAAGGAAGACTCCTTGTAGAGCAGCAACAAGAAGCAGTTGCAGATGCACACATTCGATCATTGCCATCGGAGCGAAGAACACCATGTGTGGTGTCACGATTGGTGGGAGCATTTGAGGTAGCAACATCAGACCATTCATGTGACTATAAGTGTTGAATCTTCACAAGCATTAGCCTACATGCAAGCAAAGAGTAGAAGGCAACTTACCCGAAAGAAGACAATGGAAAACCAAAGTCTGCGCAAGGTCACATCGAGGTACGTGTGAGTTGTAGGGCATTTGCAGGGCGGGGGCAGGTTGCAAGTACTTAATCTTCCAAGATTTGATGGGTAGGAGGTGTGAAAATTCAAAATTCGCGAAAGTAGCAAAATTTTAACTGCCAGTTTTTCCCCCTCCAACGATACACATCAGTAGAATTGGATATCCCAAACAAGTGCAATGTGGCCTAAAATGCTTCAAAACACAAATAGGCCAAAGGGCACGCTATCGGGTTTGATGTTGTGTATTATTAAATGCAATGACCTTTGCAAAGCATGCTTATGAGCCCTATAGCAAGCAAGTGCATGGATAAAGAAACAATTCAAAATTGTAAATAGTGTTGGATTAATTAAAATATCTTTGCACATGCACAAATTGCACTTTTCTAAGTTCTTCCATTTTAGGGTGAATCTAGATACCAATACCAACAACTATTAATGTTTTAATACCACCATGCACTAGTCCTAATAGCTTGGATTCCAAATTTTCAATCCGTTTTGGTTTTCAACAAATCAAAAAAAAGTTATGGAGCATGCCCTCAAATGGGTATGAATCACTTTAGCACAACATTGGAGGCCAGTTAACCCATGCATAATGATCTCATTTAGGTGTATCCTTGGGTTTAGAAGAAGCTCACGTAGTGTACTTTTGAATGATTACTTGGCTGCATGTATGCATAGAACAAAATTTTGATATTTTTGAATAAATTGCTATATCCTATAGTCTTTAGGATGCATGCATCACATGCAACATAGCACTTGTAATGCTTTAACGGTCTCATTCCAAAGCCTTATTCCATAATTTTTTGCTCTCATGTTCAAGTTTGGAATGTGTACTACAACTTGAAGACAAAGTTTTTCGAATTTCGTTGAGCAATGCATAAGTTATGGGTCATGCAAGATACCTATATACAGAAAAGTCCTTGAACCTCACCAAAAATGGCTACACCCAAGCAAACAATGACCCAGAAGGAAGCTTGGAATGAGCATGGAGTGAAAGAGAGAGAGAGAAAAAGGAAGGCATATATAAGGAGAGAGCAAGGTGCGGCCACGAAGGATTGGAGATGGAGCTAGAAGCGTGCCACAGCTAGAAGCTTAATCGATGCCCTAATGCCTAATTTCTACTTACCTTAAAATTTCCATCCTCCATCACGCTCCCTTTTTGGCATGCCACTTAACAAGTGGAAGCCTAAGTAACGATGGCCTTGCTTGGATAAGATAAATTAGTTTTGTATGCTTTTTTAGAAAATCCGTATTTTAAGCATCCTCTTCTTCCACTCTCTATTTCTTGCTATTTGCACCCCTTCTTTTTCTCCCCCTTTCTCTCTCTCTCCTTTTCTTCTTCTCTCGCCTAGCTTCCAATTCATGCACACCATCTCTGGCAGGTCCACTCAAGTTACTTCTTTTTCCCCAGTAAACTCTATCAAATTGTATCCAGAAGAAAAAAGAAATATACAAGAAAGGAAAAAGACAGACTGCGTCTTGTACAAGATACAAAGGCATCTAGTTCCAAGTCTTCCCTACAGTCTTGAAGGCCTTGTTTTATCAAGGCTATTCCATCGCGCTCCCTTTAATTAATGTTAGTATCCATTTTTCAATATCGTGGGCACCTAATCACAGGTACAAGCAAGGGAGGTATGATTGCAACCATGCTCACATCTCCCAAGAAAGACAAGAGGCCGTTGCTTGCAGTTGTAGAGATTAGCCCGTTTTATATGAAGAATAGCCCCATGATATTTATTCCTGGAATGAGGTAAGCTCCCTGAGTCCATACATTCCTATAGATTGCACTCCCCATTTGTATGCAGTTAAACAACAAGCAGCCCTCTCCAAAGCTTAATTACATGTGATAACTCGAAAGAATTCTTAAAGATACGAAGATGGACGAGACAATCAGTGAGATGCTGACTCTAACTTCCGATATTGCGAAACTGTGCCCTCAACGTCAGAGGTCGCTCAAACATGTAATTTCCTCTTTGATTGAGTAGTGAGGTGCTAGGCGACGTAGGTAGATGATTTTCATGGGATCAAAAACTACCACGAATTTCCTTAAGAAGCTTATGCCCCTAGTATGAAAATAAGTCAACAGAGGAAAAGGAGAAATCTAACCTTAATTACCTCTCTCTTCGAGCAGGACACGGTTGAGGGTGGTCTTAAGAATGCTTACAATCGGGACATTCTAGCCCCCTCCTAGTGCCTCTCCGACTCTCTCCCTTACTGTGCTTGATTAATTATCCGTCCTCATAGCTGAGGCGGTTGAGAGCTGACCGGGTGAGACTCCAGTGGATGTAGATGAAGGGAGCTTGGAGGGGTGGAGAGAGAGAGAGAGAGAGAGAGAGAGAGAGAGAGAGAGAGAGAGATGGCAACGAGGGATTGGAGATGGAGCTAGAAGCTTCCCATAGCCAGAAGGTTAATTGATGCCCCAATGCCTAGCTTCGGCTTACCTTATTTTTTTCCATGCTCCATTGTGCTCCCTTCAATCAATATTTGAGCCATTTTTCAATATCAAGGGCACCTAATCTGTTCAGTGAAGACCTTTTCTTCCAAACTTTCTTAGCTAAACATTTAGATCTTAAGAAATCATCCCGGAACAAGGAAAAGATGGTGAAGACGAGTTTAAATGGGCCAGGATCCACTCGAGGTTGCTCAAGGTGTTCTTCTTCCTTAAGGTCGTAGA
Source organism: Dipteris shenzhenensis (assembly GCF_047967505.1). Lineage (NCBI taxonomy): Eukaryota > Viridiplantae > Streptophyta > Polypodiopsida > Gleicheniales > Dipteridaceae > Dipteris > Dipteris shenzhenensis. The sequence continues at coordinate 29,897,110 of NC_141613.1, forward strand.
GGTCATCTATTACGTGAAAAACTCAAGTCTTTGGAAAGGAAGTCTTTATTCGAACAGATGCGGGTGAGAGAAAAAGGCAACCAATGTTCGAGGAGAAGAGGTATGAGTTGAAGCGAGCATTGCACAACTCACACTCGGAATTATCAGCACCACAAAGCCCCATGGCGCGAGCTTTGGAGGGTAGTTGTTAATGACAGTTAGAAAATAAATGTCAAGTTCGCCCCCAATGCTAAAAGCCACATAAAGTCTCAAAAAATAAATTTGCTAAAAGCACCTAAAGAGAGGGAAATTTCCATTGCCGGGATTTGAACCCGGGTCGTCTGGGTGAAAGCCAGATATCCTAACCGGACTAGACGACAATGGATTGATGCAATTATTGGTTCATGTTTGTAATATAAACCAATTGTGTAGAGATTGCTGCATTTGGACAACAAATTACCTGTTCTCTTTGAGAACCAAATTGATTTCTCCCGTCCACATAAATGTTTCATAACGCCCGTCACTCGGCGAGTTGGAAGGGTGCAAGTGTCGCAGTCTCCTTCCCGGAGCTGAGAATTGGGCACTATATCTGCTTCCTTGATTGATTGAGACGATAATGATTCAGTAACCTCGCGGCACAGGCACAGGCTATAAGGAACCGATGGGGGCAGAGAGAGGAACAGGCTTTTGTTTCTTTTATACAAGTTGTACAAGCTGTGCTGTGTTCTAATTTGTGGACACCTTTATATTAGCTATGTTGTGTTGTAATTTTGGTGTAGATCGGTACAATATATTGACTTTCATCGATTGATGTACTAAGTCCTCGATGGCTGACCTCCAAAGGTACCGTATTCGTTTTTTTGGTGTGGGGTTAGTGCGGTGTCCAGAGCTCTTTTCAACATGAGTCTCCAAGGACGAACAAGCAAGCTATCATATGCATTCATTGCATAGCAAGACTCCATAACAAGACACAGATATGCTCCTAGATTCAAGGACCTTAGAGAGTTTAAGCCTTGCAAGCTCGTGGAGGTCTTCGAGATTCAAAAGGAGAGCATTCGAGGTCCTAATGAAAACATGCGCAAGTAGGCATCATGATTTTGAATGTTCTCAACATCAAGTGAGTGCTTGATATGTGCCTTTGTTGGACAAACAAACTTTTGACGTGCTACTATGTGTCGAGCAGCCTTGTCTGCGAATTTCGTAAAGAATAGTAAGGTCAGCTTCTGCAAGTTTCATAGTCTAGGTATTTTGTAAGAGTGGGAATAGGAAAGAATTGAAGAACGGGAAGAGAGAGAGAGAGAGAGAGAGAGAGAGAGAGAGAGAGAGAGGCTCATATTGCTCTCCGGGAATTATTTGCAGAAATAATCATGAGCAATTGTGCAGGAAAGATTTATAGCTGCTCGTTGAAATGTATAAACATTCAAAAACAATTGGAACAATGTAGATATGATGTGACCTTTTTCCCACTTTGCCTTATCTAGGCTTTCTTTACTCCAAGGAAGGTATAAGACCAAAGACATGGATCGGGACTCATGGCAAATGACAAGACCTTCTAGATGATGAAACAGACAAGTAAGCTACCTTATTCTCCTCGCCAGTTTGCATGGTTAATAAACTGATCAAGGAAATGTAACTGAACCAAAAGAGAAATGTAGCAAGTGCTCATGAGTGATCGTGCAAGAGAGCAACATTGGGTGCAACTAGCTCCATTGGCATATGGTTGGACTGTATACAAATGTAGTGAAGGCTGGAGTCTTCCAAATATGAAGTGGAGAGGGAAAGACTGCTCCTCCCCTCCTACTCCCTATGTGAGTACAATGTGGAGAGTGACAGACTGCTCCTCCTGGACATACTTTTCGAGGCTCAGTGAAGAGTTGATTACTAGAACAAGGGGGAATGGGCCTTTTTATGGTGTAATCCCCATTGATCTATAAGGTGGCCAACTGGATCTTTGCAGCAGACCTGGCCCCTTCCCTAGCTGACTTGATTACCCAAAGCCCGACATACGCATGTGCTACTAACACAGCTAATGAGGTGGCTATTGAAGCAGTTGCTAGCCTGGCCAATTCTCCCACATGCCAGTACAGATTATAAACTTATGTTTATAAGCAAGCTTATAGACATTCCGGCGCCAGGAAAGAGCTCTGGTGATGCTGGAGCCCGCTGCCTGCACTAGCGACAAACGTAGCCCCTCGAAATCTATCCTTAGGCAGTCATCTAGGCATTGATTTTGTAAGAACCTTTGCTTGTAACTTATATTGACTCGCGCTATTCCTTATAACTATTTAGTCACTTGAAAATTCCTTCTCTTTAGCTATTATTAAATGCCTGCTCTTTTAATGTACCATATCTGCTACAGTTTGCGCCAATGAATCAGTCTTCTGAGATTGGCATAGCTACATCCCAGGTACGTGCATGCAGTGGGGTCACTATAAAAGTTTTGATCTTGCCTTTGATTTTATAAAATCTTGATTGCTTTTAGGTACTGTGGAAGTCGCGGGTTGATTTACCAGTTGGGGAGGTTGGTGGAGACCATGAGCCACCAGCTACACTCGTGATCCTTTTTTACCTCCCTAGCTGTTCCTGGTGTAGCAATGGAAGCACCAACACCACCAACTTCATCAGCATCATACACGGATTCACGACCTCCTCCCCTTTATCCCCACATGGAAAGCATGGAGCCCAAAAACACCACCTTTTCCCCAACTATGATGTATGGAGTCCCCCCTCTTCCCTGACAGCCAACCTCCCTCTTACTCCTACTCCACCTCTCTACTACAGCAGCAGCGCCAACAACAACATCAACATCAGCATAAGGTGTAGGAGCTGCTGCTCCAGCAAAAGCTTCCATGCTACTTCTGCCTCCTTCGAGCAGCCATGAATAGTGAAGCAAGCTGCCCACCCATCATAACAGTACTTCTCAGCTTCTTACCTTCCAATTTCTCTCTCTTGCCCACATGTTGCTCCATACTCATGTCCACCTCTACTTCCTTTGTGCTTGATTACTCTCACCAGCTTTAGCTAATTAGCTGTTCATCAACATTCTGCATTGCACAAAGCTCACAGCTCTTCACGGTAGTCTCTTCATCAACCTTAAGAATTGCACAAAGGTCAAGCTTCACCTCGAGCTCAGTCTTCATGACCCTTTTGCATTGCACACGACTCAAGCATTGTGCCTGCTGCCCATGCATCCCCCTATATTGCTTCAAAAGTACTACTCTTCGTCATCTCCCATCCCTACTAAAACTTGTCTCCCCGCAGCTCAATTCTCCAGCATGACTCTCGTTTCTTCTTCAATGTACTATAAAAACTGTCATACATAGTAAGAATTTAGAGCACTACAATAAAATCTGTCTCGCATTCACTTCAAATCATATATATAGCAAATACTCTTGCCAAAGACTGCAACATGAGAACAATTTCCACATCCTCAAAAATAAAATCTTATTCCCTGTTTATTTTCAGTTACCAAAAATATTATACTGGAAATGCAAAATGTTAGAAAATGAAATCCCACCAGATACCTTAGTAGAAGACTGATACATTAGCCTAGGAATTACACGCGGAAGTGTTCAAGCTTCATAACCATGTGTGTACTTCACAACCGTTCATGTGTGTGCAGACTAGCAAATAGACTGTGCTCAAAGACAGAAAGGCTCTCCTACTATATGCCTGGCACCTCTAGATCTCTGAGCCCGCGTACTCCACTGAGCTTATGTAGACTCTCCGTCCAAAGGATCCCTTCCACCTTGCTGTCCAGAAACTCAGCCTAGGTGGGCAGCTCCTTAAGCTAAGTCTGCAGCTCCTTAAGCTAGGTCACCTTCACCTCCTGTGTATAGGTCCAAGGATGGTCCTCCCGCTGCTCCTTCCTGCTTTGGGATTTCTGCTCCAAGTGATGAATAATGGCTCCAAAGCCCCCCTTTTATAGGGCAAGGATGCGCCCATATGGACTGACTAGCAGCCCCGTAAAATAGCCGAACAGAGTCCCCTTTCGGCGGACTTCAGCTGGCCTCTGGGGATCTCAAAATCAGGCCCTTAAGGCCCTCAGTTCTACACGGGGTCCAGCCCCTTGGTCTGCTCCATAACTTCCCTGGTTGGCTGGCTCCAACCAGTCCATCTGGTGGCCGACCCTTCTTGTCTGGCTACCCCGCCATGTTCCAGGCCTTTGCAGGCCCCATAACCTGCCCCGAACATCTGCTCTCTTGACCCGCCTGCACTGCACCTTTGTTCCAGCTCTGTGGCTATCTGTATATGCTCCATACCTTGCTCCCAGCCCTCCGTACTGGCCCAATACAGATGCGATGTCAGCATGTAAATCTGCTGCAGATACCCGTGGCCCAAAAACCTTGCTCTAGGCTCTCCTAGATTCTCTGGATACTCTAGGTATTTCTTTGGCTTGCTACCCCACATGGCAGCCCATTGTGGCAGGCACATGCTATTCTTTTCTCTATGATCCACCCCCCCAATTCCCTCTTCATATGGGGGCTCACAAGTGGGGAGGTGACCGATCATATTCCAACACAAAGTGCTATATGCTGAGTGCGAAGTGCTATGTTTATAAGGAAGGGCACATTCCTTGGTCTTATAATTTTTGGAGAGAAAGCATGTGAACTCTCTCCCTATAAATTATGTGGTCATGTGCTGAATGCAAAGTGCTATGTGCTAATTACAAAGTGCTATATGCTATATTCAAAGTGTTATATCCAATTAGCAATAACATGTTTTGACCATTCAATTTCAAACTGACTTTTTTGCAACTGTGTCGCATAAGCAATTACTCCTTAGCAATAGGTACACTTTAAAGGAGGTTTGTATTAGACAACCCATTAATGTGTTGGAATCAATAACAATGATTTTGCACAAAACCAACAAAACTACTATCAATAGCAAAGCCTATACTAGACTTCCAACTTTAAAAGAAAGCCCATCTTGAAGAAACACTTAACTATGTATGAGAAACCCCATCCAAAACTAGGAGTAGGCATCCATTTTTTATATTCTTGAGAGGAACTCTATAGACTCCCCCTTGAACGTATAAGAGTTGCAATACAAGGATAATTACTTGTCATTACTGGAGCAAGTTGATATGTTGGCTATCCATTATGATTAGATGGACTAATTCTTAACAAATCGTGAAGTGCAATCGTGCCAGCTTCATGCGATACATGTCTCTATAGTCGAGAATCCATTGTTCCTAGTTCTCTACTCTTCTGGATACAGTGCCCGTGATGGAAATTTGTTCTTCAACGTCTACTTGCATGAGAAAATCAACATCTACTTGAAATGAGAATATAATCATTGTTCTAAATATTCACTCACACTTGTTTATATACCAGATTTAGCAAGTTGCAAACTCAACTCATATAACAATTCTACCAGTGATATTGACCAACAATGATGTGCCAAGTTCCAAGAATGCCAGAACATGGAATAATCAAGTGAGTTCTCAAGTTTGAGACACCGGGGATCAATCCTTGGATCTCCTTCATGGTACCATAAAAACTTGAAAGATCTAGGGGTAATTGTTGACACATGGGTTCTTCCTCACACTCAATGTAGCAGACGAGGTTTCAACTAGAAGATGGGGTAATATTGACGAAGTAGAAATGATTACAAAACAGCTCAATTGGAACTTCACTTGGAGAGATTGTTCGGTTGCATGCATGATACAATTGATGAGCAAGACATTGGCACCATATTAAATCAAATTGATGTGCACATCTCATGCATGAACAATTTGGATAGCTTGCCTAAGGATTCATTGTGAATGCTAAAAAGAAAGAAGCTGCATACATGCAAATTGGCATGCAATCTATTAGACTCGACTGCTATGCATAGATGAACCCTTCTGTATCCATTCACAGGTTATACCTACATTAAATCCGCTCACATAAAGATGGCTCTACTATTGCCCACCTCTTGACCATCAGAACCTTGTTCCATATAAGGTTGGGATATTACTCCTGTGAAAACACATGAATATTCAAAATAACCAAGACAATCCTATCATACTATCATTTGAAGTAATGAAAAGTGAGCCCATGGGCAGTGTGGTTTTTTTCAAGGCTCCTCCTTGGAAAAGCTTCAAACATTTGGCATTAACATATCATGATGTTTTACATAGAATTTTCAAAGAATAACAAACACACACCTATCATACTATCATTTGAAGTAATTAAAATTGAGCCCATGGGGAGTATATTTCTTTTCAAGGATCCACCTTGGAAAAGTTTCAACATCTTGCGTTAACCCATATATATTTTAGGGAAAGTATCATGATGTTTTACACTATTTTCCATATACTTATGCTTAGTATAATGCAATCTAGTTGAGTTTTTGGCAATAGATCGCGAAAGGGTGGGTATAAAATTGCATTTTTTTTCCCAAAAATTTTTGCAATACATTTTTATTTTGGAGCAATAATTTTGCCCAAAAATCTTGGGGGGCTCCAAAAATTTGCCAATCTGCAAATTTTGCAAAAAAAAAAGCATTATCTATGGGCACATGAACTTGAACCCTAATGGTGCAAGGCTGCTCAAACTTGACCATCTAGATTCATGAAAGCTGAAATGATACTCCAAGAGGTGCTGCTCTATTATGCACTACTTCTCTAGAGGATGTCTCCTTTTGCTCTCCCTCGTAGGTCCTGAGCTCATCTCAATCCTCTCCCTCAAAGGTTCTGAGCTCTACCTCCATTTACTTTCCCTCGCAGGTCCTCTAGCTTAGTTGTTGTAGCTCTCACTCTCTTTTTTACTGCACGTCTCTACCTCTTTGAGTAGGTGCTACAAGAATGTCTCGATCATCCACAGACCTACAAGCCAAGAGATTCTATTGCACTGCTGCAGCTTTTCATGACGTTTATGGTCTTAGCATGGTTGGAAAGAACCTGCGAAGGCTTACAGCGGACGACCTTCCAGTAAGAGAATGGCTCACTATGTTCTGTCAGCCACTAAAGTTAAAGGAGTACAGGTGAAGGCCAAAATTATTCAGGACCCAGACCTTCTACGAGAGGCTTTGGACGTTCACTTTCAGGTTTACTAGGAGGCACCCCCCAATATGTAGTTTGGGATTGCATTTGCTTGGGGTTTTACCCTTGAGCATCACAAGGCTATAAAAAATGCCCCTACAAAGGATGATTTCACTGTCAACCGGGTTGAATTCGTTGAAAGCGTGGTTTGTATGGTCCAACAACAGGTGACCCCTCCAAAATAGAAATGGAGGAAGATGTCAAAAGCGCCTTGAGGTATAGGGATGGGGAATTGTGGCGGTACTCTATTTCTCACACGGGCCATGGTCTTTGTTTGCCCAAATCTCACATGGTCATGGCACACCATCTGTAAACTATGCAATGCCCGAGCTGGTCAGTGGTCAAAACATCCTACACGCTACGAAGATGAGACTTGACCAAGCGAGTCAAGAGGTGGACATACTTGTAAATGCAATAGATAAGGCCAAGAAAGGAAGGCTATGCCAAGACAATTTGCTGACAACAGTACATACATTGAGGACAAAGCTCCAAGCAGCACAAAATGAAAGCAGGCAGACATTGCCTCGTTCAAGGACACATTGGAGATCTTGGAATTCAAAGTAGAAGCCCCAAATTTTGAGGAGAGCATACCTGACTTGGAGATAATACTGTATAAAATTTATCATACACTTTGCATCAGTCCTTAAGCTTTTTTGTGATGTTTCCACAGTCCATTGTGTTTACCTGAGTTCAAGTTTTTTATTGTTTCGACATGCAGACACAATTAAGTGAAAATTCTGCTATCTTTCAGACAAGGAAGCAACAATATTATTTTGCCAAAAAAATGATGGAAAGAATCAACCAGCCTCTTTGTATTTTCCCATTCCCACCAATAATTGCCAGTACAGAAGATGAGGGTTCAACTTGTCTTACGATTGTACAGGCCTGTGTGGTGGATGTGGCTTTACTATTGACAAAAAAAAATTTGTTATGGTGTGTGTGCTTGTGTGTGGCCATCCTTACCACTAGTTTTGTTTTACAAATATGTGTTTGGAAGACACACATTGAAGGGTGGTTGGTCCCCACAACAGCGAAATCAATGGTTTTAGGCTGATCAATTGGTATGCCTCACTCCCTCTTTTATTTGGCTTTTATGTATTGCATATCTTCTTTGTGATTGGTTTCTCACTGCTTTCTATTTTTCTATTTTTGTAATGCTTTACATGTGCTTTTCAGTGGTTTGGCAATGCTTTACCAATGCTTTATGAGACTTCTTTACCAATAACTTTCTCTTTTAAAACTGCTTTCCATGTAAACAGTCATTATTTTCAGTATGCTTTGGCACTGCTTTGTGACTGCTTGCTTTTGTGAGTGCCTTTGCGGTGCTTTAGCACTACTTGTGAGTGGTTTGGTAGTGCTTTGGCACTGCTTTCTGACTGCTTGGTCACTGCTTTGCATTTGTAGATTGCTTTACATGGAATATGCAAAGTACTCTGCATGTACTTTGTGTGTCTTACTACTTTAGCACTGCTTTGTATGTGCACTTATCAATGCTTAGCACTGCTTTGTGACTTCTTTACAACTGCTTTCTCTTTTAAAACTACTTTCCATGTAAACGGTCATTGCTTTCAGTATGCTTTGGCACTATTTTGTGCTTTTGTGAGTGCCTTTATAGTGCTTTTGCACTGCTTGTGAGTGGTTTGGTAGTGCTTTGGCACTGCTTTCCAACGTTCACTGCTTTGCATTTGTAGATTGTTTTACATGGAATATGCAAAGTACTCTACATGTGCTTTGTGGGTCTCATTGCTTTGTATGTGTGCTTGTCAATGCTTAGTAGTGCTTTGTGACTGCTTTACCACTGCTTTCTCTTTTAAAACTGCTTTCCATGTAAATAGTCAGTGCTTTCACTATGCTTTGGCATTGCTTTGTGACTACTTGCATTTATGAGTGCTTTAGCATTACTTGTTGTGAGTGGTTTGGTGGTGCTGCTTGGTAACTGCTTTGCATTTTTAGACTGCTTTACATGGAAGATGTGAGAGTTCTCTCAACGGAAGCAAGAACAGAAGAGGGAGAGAGAGAAACAGAGAGCCACACAAGTTTTGGTGGGTGCAGAACACCCTAATCTTCTTTTTCATTCATTTATATATGTGTTTAAGTATTGTACATAACCGAGGTAAAGGCACAGTGACCTTTAACCCCCACAATCTCCCACTTAAAGGACAATGTGCCTTTAAGGGAGAACAACTAGTGAGCATACTATCCAATGCCCATCAATACATGACAATACTCAAACCGCTGACTAGGTCAAGTACCTCCCTGATGAAATGGTACTGATGAAATGGTACCTGACCTCAATGTGTTTGGTCTTTGCATGAAAGACCGAATTCCGTGCTAGCTGAATAGCACTCATGGAATCACTATGCAATGTCGGTACACCTGTATGAATCCCCAAATCTCCCACTAGCCGATCAAGCCATATAGCCTCCTTGCAACCCTCTGTGGCTGCAACATACTCAGCCTCTATGGTAGACAAAGCAACGCACTTCTGTGAGCGAGACATCCACGACACTGCACCACCTGTAAAGGTGAACACATAACCAAAAGTGGATCTCCTACTATCCACATGCCCTGCATAGTCTGAATCTGTGTACCCAAGTACACGCATGTCTCTACCAAAAGCAGATGCACATCTCCTTGGTACCCTTCATGTACCTCATGATGCACTTAACTGCCTCCCAATGCCTCTTTCTTGGATTAGCCATATATCGGCTAACAACTCCCACTGTAAATGCAATGTCTAGTCTAGTAGCTATCATAGCATACATAAGACTCCCAACTGCTGATGCATAAGGAACCTTGGCCATCATGGCCCTTTCCTCATCTGATTTGGGACTATCTGTATGACTCAGTTTCACATATGGAGGCAATGGAGTACTCACTACCTTCCCCCCCTCCATATTGAAATGCTGCAATACTTTTGTAACATACTCTTTTTGTGAAAGCCAAAGGAGTTTCCTACTCCGATCACGCGTGATGTGCATACCAAGAATATGACCTGCAAGTCCCAAATCCTTCATATCAAAGGCCTCATGCAACTTGGCCTTTAATGCATCTAGCTCATAAGTATTCTTGCTAGCCAAAAGCATATCATCCACATATAGTGCCAAGATTATCATGCTATTATCCTTAGCCCTTTTAGTATAGAGGCAGTGATCAATTTCACTCCTTCTAAAACCCTGGAACCGAATGAAAGCATCAAACTTCTGATACCATTCTCTAGGCGCTTGCTTAAGACCATAGAGACTCTTCTTTAGCTTGCAAACTAAATGCTCTTTGCCCTTTTCTTCAAAGCCTTCTGGCTGCACCATGTAAATTTCCTCATGCAAATCCCCATGCAAGAAAGCTGTCTTGACATCCATCTGCATAAGCTCCATATCCTCTGATGCCACTAGTCTAAGCATGCATCTAAGTGTGGTCATCTTCACAACTGGAGAGAATATCTCATCAAAGTCCACACCCTTCTCTTGCTTGAACCCTTTAGCAACCAAACAAGCCTTGTACCTAGGCACATCATCACCTGTGACCTTCATTTTGTAGACCCATTTACATGGCAATGCTTTCTTTCCATGTGGCAAAGAAACCAAGTCCCAAGTCTTATTTTTCATAAGTGAACTCATTTTTGATTGCATAGCATACTCCCACTTGCGTTGATCCTCGCACATCATAGCCTCTCTGTAGCAAGAAGGCTCCCCACAATCAGTAAGCATCACATAGTCTACCCCTGGAACAAACCTATCAGGCGGTCTAGACACTCTAGATGATCTTCTCAAGGGCATTTCAGCTTGCTGTCCCACCTACATATCAGCCACATTTAGCTCATCATTTCCACCAATAGATGATCCATCATCTACCCTTGATTGTATACCTGTGGGAGTACTTGTTGGTACCATTTCTTGCACATTTGGTGCATGGACAGCTTGCTGTCTATCAACATATGCAGGTGGATTCACATCCTGGAAAGTGATTCTCCTCATTTCCACATCCCTCATGGGTGCCTTATGCATCTTCTTCTCATTGAAGACTACATCATGGCTGCGTATGATCTTCTTTGCTTCTGGATCCCAGAGACGATAGCCCATCTCTCCACTTTCACCATAACCCAAAAATATGCATTTCCTAGACTTAGGATCTAGCTTCTTTCGAAGCTCTTTTGGCACATGTGCATATGCCTCACATATACGCAAATGAGAGTAAGAGGGCTTCTTGCCACTCCATGCCTCTTCAGGAATACCACCATCCAAACTCTTACTAGGTGATCTATTGATCACATGCACTGCAGTCTTCATTGCCTCAGCCCAAAAACCACTAGAAAGACTTGCATTGGAAAGCATGCATTGCAACCTTTCTTGAATGGTACGGTTCATCTTTTCTGCAACTAGATTTTTCTCTAGAGTACGAGGGGATGTGAGCTCCCTCTTAATCCCACGTGTATCATAGAAATGCTGAAAGTCATGAGAGAGATACTCTCCACCATTGTCAGTCCGTAGGCATTTAAGCATTCTACCTAACTGATTCTCAACCAAGGCCAGCCATTTTTGAAATACCTGGAACACATCACTCTTCTGAGCTATAGCATAATCCCACACTTTCCTAGTTGCATCATCAATGAATGTCACATAGTATTCAGCCCCACCTAATGACCGTGTAGGCATGGGACCACATACGTCTAAATGCACCAAATCAAGCTTTTCAAACTCTTTCTTTCCCCTTCTTTTATGGGCTGATTTAGTCTGCTTCCCATAGAGATAGTGCTCACAAAATTCAAAATCAAAGAAACTCAAATGCGGTACATAACCCAAACGGCATAAGAGTTTCATTCCATTTTGGCTCATGTGTCCCAACCTGCAATGCCACAAAGAAGTGCTTAGCTGCTCGATTATTGCAACAACATGATCAAATACCCCTGATACATGTAAGGGATACAAAGTCCCACACTTGGCACCCCTGGCCAAAAGCATAGAGCCCTTCTGAATTTTCCAACTGTGAAAGCCAAAAGTGGTGTGAAAACCAGCATCATCTAGCTGACCCACTGAAATAAGACTCTTGGTAAACTTAGGCACATTTCTCACATCTTTCAAAATAAATGCAAACCCATTTGCAAAAGAAAACTTTATGTCACCTGCTCCCACTATGTCACATGCATAGTCATTTCCAAGATGCACACAACCTGTCTTTCCACTGTCATAAGTGGAGAACCATTCCCTATGGGGAGTAACATGGAATGAAGCACCAGAATCCAAAATCCAATCCTAGGAATATGCATCATCTGAAGTAGTAAGCAAATCTGCAAATAAACTAGAAATGAAGAGAATGTCATTGTCACTATCATGTGTGACTGCATTGATCTCCTTAATCTTCACTTTTCCTTTGTCCTCCCTTGGACTCTCTTCCTTCTGATTTGCACCCCAATTTGCATTCTTTTTCTTATTCTTTTGCTCTCTTTTCAGCTTGTAGCAATCCTTTTTCATATGGCCCTTCTTGCCACAGTGGTAACACTCAATGTTCCGTGCCCTGGATTTGCTACGAGACTTCTCTCTTTCTTGGGACTTCCCCCTAAACTATGATCTGCCCCTTTGCACATTTAAAGCTGCATCATGCTTGTTGCCATCCATAGACTTTCTTCTAATCTCCTCGGCCAACAAGCTACCCACAACATCATCAAATTTCAGTACTCCACCAGGTGTAGAGTTACTGACAGCTGTATGAAAGGTATCCCATGAGGATGGCAATGAACATAAGAGAAATATTGCCTTAGCCTCCGCATCAAAATTCATCTTCTGAGCCAGATGCTTGCTGAAAATAATATTGAATTCATTCAAGTGAGAAGCAATGGAGACCCCTTCCTTCATCTGCAACTCAAGCAACCTCTTCATGAGGTAAACTTTATTAGAGGCAGTTTCCTTTTCATAAGTGGCACACAGTTTCTTCCACAAATCTTTTGTAGTCTGCTCATTTACTACTATGAAGTAAATTGATTCTGCAAGATGAAGTATAATAGTAGATTTTGCTAATGCATCCAACTCATTCCAATCATCCTCAGACATATTTGCAGGCTTAGCTTCAATCCTTACCAAGGGTTTAATCTGCTTCTTTTGAATAAGCACATCCCTTATTTGTTCTTTCCACAAAGAAAAGTTTATCCCATCAAACTTTTTAATGCTAAAAAACTCCTTTTCAGACATGGAAGAGGATGCCATGATGCAAATGAAGCAAAAATCCCAAATGCTAGTGCCTACAAGAGAGAATCACACCAAATACCAGGTGCACTCAAATGTGTATGCCACAATAGAGTGAAATATCACCAAAACTCATGTCTCAAAGCATCTGACTCATGTGCATATACTATGCATCCATATGAGCAAATCTGGCCCAAAAGAAAATGCCAACTGCAATGGCAATCCAAAATGCCAATAAGTGCCAAATGACTCAAGCATAAACACCGTCCACTGGCATATGCATTAATAATATCTCATCCAAGAGAGCATAGCACTATCAGTGCATCACCTGCAATGTGTCAAAGCTATCCCTCAGCATAAAATAGCATCCATGTGCAAAGCGTCCATAAAAATAGCATCCCACAAGGCAATTTGGGCCTATCAGTGCATCCAATAAGGATCGCAATGCATCCAAATGGCCTATAAATCATCCACTGCAACCCAATGCACACCACGAATGAGCACACACTGCTCAAACTATAACCAGAGTGATCTGCATAAGGTATGCTCAAGAAATCATAGTCCCACGGTAATGACCGCTACTGAAAATAGAACCTGAGATGCCTCAAAACATGGGCAAATTGCATAATCGGACTCAGCAAGAAAATCTGCAAATATCTCTCTTCTGCTGGAACTCCAAAATCCCAACCGATGAGTGAGAAAATGGGAGTCAATACTTATCCACTGCCATGTGGCATAAATATAAGGTTTCAAAACCTTGCAAATAGAGAGACGAAATCGAATACATAGAGATCCATAACTTTAAAAATCTTCCATCGAATCACACAAGAACTAATAGGTAGGGTTTTTGGGCGTCCGGAATGCAATGAGACAGACAGTTTTGGAAATCGTGGTCTCAATCACTAGGTTTAACACACGGACTGAAAAACGTTTTTGGAAACAGAGCTGTTTGTAAACTCCACTGGAGTGTGAATGATGAGCAACATAGAAGTTTTAGGACCTCTTGAGCCACCGGAACTGACAGATCTGCAAATGGTTGCTCCAAACTTGAGTTCCAACACCCGGGCAGAAAAACGCAAAAACTGACACAGTGAGTCAAAAATCCAATGAAATGATCCCAGATTCAAGAATGAACATGTTTCCAAGCTCCTAAAGTGAAGTGGACACCAAAAGATAGCAATAGTCGCCTCTACAAGTCAATACGGAGTCTCTGTCATCGAATGGAACAAGGAAAAGCTCAAAAAACGACTTTTTCTTTGAAAACACTTAACAGGCTCTCAAAACCACTTCGCAAAACCAAAGTGACTTTTCAAAAGGTTCCTCCAAGGTCTCTACAGACTCAAATGCAAGTAAAGTCACCCACAAAGCTTCCCATAGAGCTTCTCCTTCCTTCGACACAGCTGCTGAGCTTCTAAGCATTCACGCACGCTCAGCTAGATCACCCGGGCTCTGATACCAGTTGAGAGTGCTCTCAACGGAAGCAAGAACGGAAGAGGGAGAGAGAGAAATAGAGAGCCACACAAGTTTTGGTGGGTGCAGAACACCCTAATCTTCTTTTTCATTCATTTATATGTGTTTGAGTATTGTACATAACCAGGGTAAAGGCACAGTGACCTTTAACCCCCACAATATGCAAAGTACTCTACATGTGGTTTATGGGTCTCACTACTTTAGCACTGCTTTGCATGTGTGATTGTCAATGCGGAGTGCTTTGTGACTACTTTACCACTGCTTTCTCTTTTAAAACTACTTTCCATGTAAACAGTCATTGCTTTGAGTATGTTTTGGCACTACTTTGTGATTTCTTGCTTTTGTGAGTTAGTTTTTGCATTGTTTGTGCATGACTACATGATTACTAAATGTGCTCTTGCTTTAGTTTGCATGTGTTTTTTTCCCTAGGATAAAATATCTGTTTGAAATTTGGCATGTGGATGTAGTCTTTGTTGATGATTCACAGGTAGGATCATCAGACAAGCCTGGAGTACTTGGAACTATATAGGCATTTACTGGTGAGCCTGCACCTTTCTTGGGTAGCTCAGCCCAAGAGAAGATTCTTAGGCTCAGCCTAGGTGCTGAGCCCCATTCTCCTTTTTGGAAAGTTGTTTTTGACAATGAACAGGAGAGGTCATCAGAAAAGGTCAAAAGAGAACTTGATTATATGTATATTGATGTTGAGATAACACCTTTGTTAGGCAGCCCAAGGTCTTTGTAGAGTCCTACAAAAGCGGTTGACTTAGAAGATGGAACAAACACACAGATGGGTGATGTACATGCACAGGCATGTTTGGATGATCTCATCGATGCATCCACAACTATAGGAGATGCTGCTCCTAGCTAGGAGACCAGTTCATATGGGTTGACTATGGGACAATGGATAAAGGTACTAAAGCACAAGCCTCATACAGAACAATGCAGCTGAGGCCAGCAGTCCATCAACTGTACAGATGCCTACTAGCAAGGCAAAAAGGACCTAAATACCAAGTAATGCTGAGAAGGTTCCTGAGAAGGATGCAAGTCCTATAGCTAGCCTGAAAGCAAGTATGCACCGCCCACAAGCCCGCAAGAAATTGTAATTTTTAGATTTGGAATCTGGTCTTACCCCATGTAATGAAATGCCATCTTGAGCAAGTCATTGGTATTGTGATGTCTCTTATTGTAGTCTAAATGTCTTCTATTTATTACACATGCTCTCCATCTGAATAGAGTCTCGGGGGGGTCACTCATCATATGTAACCCTATCACGTGAGTTCAACAGAAGGATATTTTTTATTTATAAAATTTACAAAAATAAATATACATGAGGGACTATTTAAAATAGTTTTGGAAAAATTTTACAGATTTGTATAGAAAAGGGGTACATTTTATTAATGAAAATTTTACAGATAAGGGATTTTAGAAATAGGCCTTGAACGCACGTGGTATAGAGGGTTTATACATAGTGACCCCCCCGAGAATAGAGTTCATAAACCTTAAAATAATTTGATTATCATACATTAATCTTATACTGTCCTACATTTGAGGTTTGTGATTGCTTGCCTCATCACTCCCCTTGACGAAATTAAAGCTGGGGTAGGGAATTGTATCTTATTAAAATTACAATTCAAAAATTGGGAGTTGTAGATATTTGCACCCGGGTGTGTAAACATGTGTTAATGAGTGAAAGATGGAGAGACATTCCTTGATGAAGCTCGATCATGTTGTGGTTTGTAAAGGTGATAAAAAATTAGCATTGATCGTATATACAAAAGGTTCTTTCAAACTATGGCCTAAGATGAGTGCAAAGATAGCATGTGGTTTGCATCCAGGTGAGCACAAGAGAGCACTAAGATATGCTGCAAAGCTAGGGATCATTCACTGTACCAGCAATATCACAATACCCCTCATGAACTCAGAGAGTAGGATTTTGTTGTCTTCCCCAAGACCTAGCTATTACTTGATCCCAGAGAGCAAGAATGGAAAATGGTGTGCAATTGTGATAGACATGAATGGTGTGCTAATTTATCATCACAACCATGAAAGCAGCTATTTTGGCCCCGATGGCATCTTCACACATAGCAAGTATGAGACTTTCACAAAGGGCTTGATCATGACTTGACATTTTTGGTGCTAGAGGATGCTTCCATACCTACCTTGGCATCCTCAGGGTCAGTAATCTCAAAAGTCAGTTCTCACTCATTGCAAGAACCATCACCAGGTGAATTATCCAGCTCAAAAGAGTCCATGAGTCAGGAGAGAGACATGGGTGAACCGTCCAATGTTAGAGCCTCAATAGCTCTGGACTCCACCCCTATTGATCTCCACTCTTTGCCCCATCTAAAACAACAGCTACATTAAGGGAAACCTTTTCCAATATCATGGGAAGTTTGGATTGACAGGCCCAATAGAGTGGCTAAACCCATTTGCTGGATAGACTAGGGCAATGCCAGAGGCTCAACCAACCACCACTGATGTCAAAAGCCATACTCAGGGAGCCAAGTCCCACAATACCTAATGGCAATCAAGTCCCGTCGTACCAATTATTTGATGAAAGATAATTCTATGGGGACGTATTTGGACCCAAATTCTTACCAGGGTCCCAAAATCTAGAGCAAAGGGTCAGAGGACTAACCCGAAAGGTCAATAGTTAAGACCCTCCACCTCAGAATCCCCTATGATGCCTCCTTAGCAACAAAACATGGGAGATATTCCCTACCCAATAAGTGCCCCTTATAGGCCTATGCCTGTAGGGAACATGCCACTCCCTAGAGGACCTCTAGTCCAACCTATTAGACCCAACCCAACTAAAGTCACAATGCAAATGCCTACTAGTGGGCTTGGATCCTTCCATTCCAACCTTGTACATCTAATCCATGGAACCCTTCATCAGGACCATCAATGTATGGGACATCGCCCACCATTCCACAACCTCATCCTATATCACAAATGGTCCTTATAGATGAAGCTATGAGAATCCTAGTGCAAGCACTAGGAAGGGAGGCCACCACCAATGTTTCTTGAAAGGGATAACAACCCCTCAAGGAGCAAGCCTATTACAATCTCCAAGCTAATCACCAAGTTTGTAGGAGTAGACCCAATCTCCCATGTTGAGAGGTTTGAACAAATCTATGACACCTTTGGTGATATCGGGGATCTAGACAAGGTCAATGCTTTTAGCTTGAGTCTTGATGGCAAGGTTGGACAATGGTTTAGAGCCTTAAACCCTGAGGAGAAAATAAATTGGGACACATTGCCTCCCTTGGAAGCATTTTATACAATAGCCTCCACGTGAAGACCATAAATGAGAAAAAGCATTCGAGTAATTGACCCACTAGCATAATTCACCATGTTTGAAAAATAGACTTTAAAGCTTACTTGAGTAATGCATTCAAACTTGCATCTGTAAGTTTAGTAACTCAAGAGAGGCATGTAGAACAGAGAATGTGCATCCCTCAAATAGTGAAGTCAATGCTGTGGTAAAAAGATCGTCTTGCTCCATGCTACCATTCCTACCTAAGGATTGATGGACATATAAATCCTGCACCATATCATCAAACACCTCCTCCTCCATGGCCTTATGAGGTAATGGTAGAGGGCTACTATGACCATCACTCCATGCATTCATAATGGTCCCTCCTAAAGATCCCACCTCATATCGCCGATGCTTCGCCTCCTCACAAGACGAGCATAAGGCAACATATGCGGCTGTGGCATTGCATCTTGTATCAAATTAAAATGGGATTATAACTCAAACACATGAATACCCATAGGTATCTTAATCAACCTTAACTCTTTAACACTTACCATGTTTACGGTCGCATCCCATTCTCCATACTTTGAGACGTGATTGAGTGTAGTTCTACTTGCACGATACATGTTTTTTTGACATCGATCACACATACATTTGATTTTTTTCTCCAACCACATTTCATGATGGTGGATATGGAGGGATTCATCCTCATTGGAGCTACTTGTTGAAGATGAAGACATACTACATATAAACAACCCAAAAAATTTGTTCTTGCATGAGTTGTAAATGTCAAAACTCTGTGGAGCATCTAAAAGCGCGTCTAACACTGCATCTATACTATGGAGCACATCTTTAGGTGTGTCTAAAACGTACTTTAGATGCATTGATAATGCATAGATAGACGTGCTTTTAGATGCACAGATAGATGTGTATATAGATGTACTTTTAGATGTGCACACTATGAGCTGATTTTCGACCCTACTTTTAGCGTGCTTGCTTTTCTTCACATACTTTTAGCATCGTGCGGCTTGCTTTCCTATTAATAGACATAGCTCCGGGCATCCACACTTATCTCCAAACACCCACACTCATCTCTAAGCTTACACAATCATCCCCAAGCATGCAAGAGAAGAGGGTGAACAAGGAGAAGAAGAAAGAGAAGTAGAGGGTGAACAAGGAAGAGAAGAAAGAGAAGCAGCTTTGAAGAAGGACAAGAAGCTTCCATACCTCTATCCAAGGTAAGTCTCTTGACGGTTGATCTTCCTTGGAAGTTGCTCTCTTTAGATTTGTCCTTTGTCGTGTGCAAGGAATGGATGTTTTTTGCACTAGTGTTATTCTTTTTGGGGTCGAGCGCATGTCCTTTTCAATTTCTTAGAAAAAGGCATGTGTCAGAGCGCGTCTATAGACACGTCTATCTTTTGGAAAAATAGATAGGCGTGCCTATAGATGCACTGTTAGACACGTCTATAGATGCGCTTTGACATTATTATGTGTTCTTTCCTTTCCCCTTTCCTTTTCCTTCTCTTTCCCTTCCCCTTCCCCTTCTACTTCCACTTCCAAGAAAAGGATTGCACATTGAATGATGGAAATAAGTGATTGCATGAATGAGGGGATTCCATGAATGATGGAAAGGGATTTCATGATTGAAGAAAGGGATTGCATGAATGATGGAAAGAGAAAGCATGATTGAAGAAAGGGATTGCATTCGTGAGGAAATAAGGGATTGCGTTCTCTTTTTCTCTCCTTTCTCCTCTCTTTCCTTCTCTTTTCTCCTCTCTTTTTCTCTCTTATCTCCTTTCTTTTTTCTCCTCTCTTTTCGTCTCTTTTATCATCTCTTTCCTTCTCTCTATTTTCCTCTCTCTCCTTCTCTTTTCATCTCTCTTTTTCTCTCTTATTTCCTCTCTTTCCTTCTCTTTTTGTCTCTTTTCTCATCTCTTTCCTTCTCTCTTTTTCTCCCTTTTATCCTCACCTTTTCTCTCTTTTTCCTTCTCTATTTTATCCCTTCTTTCCTTCTCTTTTTGTGGTAATTTTCCTCTCTTATGTCCTCTCTTTTTCTCTCTTTTTTTCTCCTCTCTTTTCCTCTATTTTCCTCTCTTTTCTCCCACCACAACACAAAGCAACTATAGACATGCTTGATAGACACACAAAATAGCGGGCATGTCTATAGGCACTGTTAGAATAGCAAAAATACAAGTACATCTAATAGCACGTCTATTTGCATGTCTATTAGTGCATCTACACTGTGAATTAGATGTGGATTTAGATGCAAAATAGAGAATACAGAAAGTGAAATTTTGGTGTAAGCTAATAAATGTACATCACTGCTTTCCTAACATCAATGCCTTTTGGCTAACTCACATATACAAAAATAAAGTGAGGTGAGGAGAATGAGTCAATATGTAAAATAGTTTTGCCAATATCAATGATGGGCTATGGTTCAATCTCATCCTCAATGAGATCAACCCTTGCCAGACTATCTACTTCAAAATCCAAACTAGTGTTGAGATCTACAAATACATTCAACCCACTACTACTTGTGCTACTCATGTGCTAATCAAAATCAGCATCACTAATGGTAGGCTCGTCCTCATGGGTAATGCCCTCAATATCTGTATCTCCTATCTCATGATCATCCTCCTCTCTTGTATCACAGTCATATTCATCACCTCCATGGCTATGATCATCCTCCATATGCTCCATATTAGTAAATGTACTATACATCACTTTGGAACGTGGCGTAATAGGTATGACATGCACATGAAGATCATAAATGAGAAGATCGTAAAGAGAACGTGGCATAAATGAGAAGACCATGAAGACTGTAATAGGAATGTATTATACACAATAGCTTGCACGTGAAGAGTGTGTCTATAGACGCGTCTGTAGATGCGTTGTTAGATGTGTCTATAGATGTGCTCCGACATTCTTATGTGTTCTTTCCTTTCCCCTTTCCTTTTCCTTCTCTTTCCCTTCCCCTTCCCCTTCCACTTCCACTTCCAAGAAAAGGATTGCATATTGAATGATGGAAATAAGTGATTCCATGAATGAAGAAAGGGATTGCATGAATGATGGAAAGGGATTGCATGATTAAAGAAAGGGATTGCATGAATGATGGAAAGGGAAAGCATGATTGAAGAAAGGATTGCATTTGTGAGGAAATAAGGGATTGCGTTCTCTTTTTCTCTCCTTTCTCCTCTCTTTTCTCCTCTCTTTTTCTCTCTTATCTCCTCTCTTTTTTCTCCTCTCTTTTCGTCTCTTTTATCATCTCTTTCCTTCTCTCTATTTTCCTCTCTCTCCTTCTCTTTTCATCTCTCTTTTTCTCTCTTATTTCCTCTCTTTCCTTCTCTTTTCGTCTCTTTTCTAATCTCTTTCCTTCTCTCTTTTTCTCTCTTTCCCTCCTCTCTTTCTCCTCTCTTTTATCTTCTCTCTCTTTCTCCCTTTCATCCTCACCTTTTCTCTCTTTTATCCTCTCTTTCCTTCTCTTTTCGTGGTAATTTTACTGTCTTATCTCCTCTCTTTTTCTCTCTTTTTTTCTCCTCTCTTTTCCTCTATTTTCCTCTCTTTTCTCCCACAACAAAACAAAGCAACTATAGACGTGCTTGATAGACACACAAAATAGTGGGCACATCTATAGGCACTATTAGAATAGCAAAAATACCAGCGCGTCTAATAGCATGTCGATTTGCATGTCTATTAGCACGTCTACACTGTGAATTAGACATGGATTTAGATGCAAAACAAAGAATACAGAAAGTGAAATTTTGGTGCAAGCTAATAAATGTACATCACTGCTTGCCTAACATTGCCCATGATTACCAAAGCATGTAATTTTAACAAAAATATGAATGCTTTTTAGCTAACTCACATATACAAAAATAAACTGAGGTGAGGAGAATGAGACAATATGTAAAATAGTTTTGCCAATATCAATGTCAATCTCATCCTCAATGAGATCAACCCTTGCCAAACTATCTACTTCAAAATCCAAACTTGTGTTGAGATCTACAAATACATTCAACCCACTACTACTTGTGCTACTCATGTGCTCATCAAAATCAGCATCACCAATGGTAGGCTCGTCCTCACGGGTAATCCCTCAATATCTATATCTCCTATCTCATGATCATCCTCCTCTCTCGTATCATAGTCATCATCACCTCCATGGTTCTCCCTCCACCCCACTTCTCTGCTCACCACCCCCCTTGCATAGTTGCTCTCCACCTTTATCTCCTTATTCCTGCAAGCTAGCCTCCTTACCTTCACCCTACCTCCCTCTCCCCTCTCCTTATAGCTACTCTCTCACATTTTTTCCATGTCTCCCTCCTTTCTCCTTGTAGCATGGTTATTGCTTTTGCTCCTCAACCTATGCTCCCTACGACCTTCATTCACCAATTTTTTCTTTAAGATGTCTCTCAAGACTCGACAATTTTGTCCACCTCCCCCTCCCCACTCCTTACGATTGCTCCCTTAGTCCCTAACCACTCCCTTCTCCCAGAGATATTCCCTCGACCTACATCATCTTTGATCCACCTTCACCTCCCCTCTCCTTACAGTTGCTTCCCCTTACTTCTGTCATCACCACTCACTCACTCCTCCACCCCTCCACACCTCACCTCTCACTGATTGTTCTTACAGATTTTCTCTTAGACCCCTCACCTTTGCTCACCAACATTCCTTGTGGCTACACTTTGAGCCTCCCTCACCTTCATTCTACCACCACCTTTCCTCTCATCATGGCTGCTTGCCCACCTTCACCTCCCCTCTTCTTGTGGCTACTCCCTTACTTCCTCTATGTGTGAGTCTGTGCTTCCATTCCAATGGCCATGCATGTGCATGTCCTCCTTCCATTTGTCTTAAGTTCTCAACATCATGAGAAGGTATTCGATCAAAATCTATTTCTCTCTCTCTCTCTCTCTCTATTTATGTTTTTATATATTTTTTACAATATAATATATAATATGTAATATATTATATTTAGTACGTAATGTAATATAATATTGTATAATATGTATATAATATATATTAAGTAATTAATAATATAGTCTCTCTCTCTCTCTCTCTCTCTCTCTCTCTCTATCTATCTATCTATGTTTATATATTTTTTTAACATTATAATATATAATATGTAATATATTATATTTAACATATAATGTAATATAGTATTGTATAATATGTATATAATATATATTAAGTAATTAATAATACTCTCTCTCTCTCTCTCTCTCCCCCCCCCTCTCTTCCCCCAGTTGGCGGCAAATGGTAGCCCAAGGAAGCGTCGGGTGCAGGGGTCCATATCCGCACCCCATAGCCATGCAAGCCTCTCCCATATCCACCAAAAGAGTTCGCTAGGATGTGAGAGAGGGGCTATCTTCTTTATTCTATACCAAGTACCACAGGTGAATCCCATGCTTATGGGATAGTCTTGTACACATGTCCATTGGTGGGCATCAAGGGTCTCCTTGCCCCCCTTTTAATTTCCATACTACCAAGGTACTATCAGGGGGTTAGGACCACACAAGGGCCCTTTATAGGCCAATATTGCTAACACACTCTCTCTCTCTCTCCTCCCTCTCTCCTCCCTCTCTCGCTCTCTCTCTCTCACTCTAATCTATTATACAAAATATTCTATTCTATTATAAAATATATACATAATAGAATATAATCTCTCTCTCTCTCTCTCTCTCTCTCTCTCATCTATTATACCAAATATTCTATTCTATTTTTTATATTCTATTAAAAATATATTTATATAATAGAGTATTCTCTCTCTCTCTCTCTCTCTCTGTCTCTCTCGCTATATATATTAAAAATAAATAAATATATGTATATATTTATAATATTATATTTTATTATAAAAAAAAATATATATATAATATAATATTGTCTCTCTCTCTCTCTCTCTCTCTCTCTCTCTCTCTCTCTCTCCCCCCTCCCCTCTTCTTCCTCCCTCCCTCCCTCTCTCTCTCTCTCTCCCTCCCTCCCCTCCCTCACTCTCTCTCTCTCTCCCTCCCCCCTGCTCTCTCTCTCTCTCTCTCTGTCGATCTCTCTCTCTCTTGCTATATATATTTATAAAAATAAATAAATATATGCACTTATATATTATATTATATATTATTATAATATATATATATAATAGAATATTCTCTCCCTCTCTCTCTCTCTCTCTCTCTCTCTCTCCCCCCCTCCGCTCCACCTCTCCCTCTCTCTCTCCCCCACCTCTCCCTCTCTCCCTCTATCTCTCTCTCTCTCTCTCTCTCTCTCTCTCTCCCTAGCTCTCCCTCTCTCTCTCTCTCTCTCTCTCTCTCATTTTTGTCCTCTCTCTCTCTCTGCCTGCATGTCAAAATCATGTTAGCGTGACTGTGGGCTTCGACACATGGCGAGATGGCACCGCCACATGATTGGCCCACTGGCGTAATAATGAGACACAATCTTATCATGGTCAATAGCACAGAGCTCGACACGTGGCACTATATGCATTTAGTCAATGAGCATAAAGACTGTTGCTCTACCTCTGGCTTGACTACATCATAGAGCCTTTACCTTGCCATGTTTGCTTGCGCAGCTTCGCCATCTGTCACTGTGCAACATAATATTTTGTTGCGATGACCACCATGCTAGTTTGAGCACAACCATGTTGGCCTAACTACATCACAACACTTTTGCCTTGCCACTTGTCATTGTGTAGCTTTGCCATCTATCGCTACGCAACAAAATCTTTTGCTGCACTGACCACTGTGATGGTTCAAGCAATGATGTTGGCATGGGGAGACCACCACGTTGGCATGAAGACCACTGTGGCATGTCAATCTCTAAAGGGGATCCCTCAAGGTCCATATCCACAACCCCCACACTAGATCTTGGAGCTATTTAAGTTATAACCCAAGGAAAATAGTGTTATTTTGGAGATATATATTTTAGTCATATTACTCCTTCTGCAATAATTTCTCAACCACCGCACACCTTCTTGGATCTCTTTTAGTTCCAAGCTAAGGAAATGTAGACATTTGCAAAATTTTAGTATATTTTCCTTGCAGCCACTATGCTGGTTATTGGAGTTATTATAGTTCTAAACCACCACGTTGGTTATTGGAACCATTTTCACTATAGTAACAACAGTTTTTTCAACAATTTCTTGTGCAACCACCGTACTAGTTATTAGAACCATTTTCACTACATTAATAATAGTTTTTTCAACAATTTCTTGTGCAACGAACTCTGGTTGTAGTAAAATGTAAACGAGGGAAAAAATATGCCATTTGTTCTTCTTTAGAGCCACTTTCAGTATAGAAATAATAGCAACAATAGTTTTGGCGATAATGGTACTACATTGAAATTGAAACAAAAGAAATTACATTCGATAGTTTTTGCGATAATAACATTCAAAATTGAAACAAAATAAGTTACATCCGAAGCAAACATTTAACGAAATAGATTACATACAAAGATGCTAGCACTTTGTCTTTGTGACACTTCTTTAAACGCCTTTAGCACTTGTCAACACCACCACTTTGGCAACATTGGGTGTCAATTTTCGCCCTTGTTAGCACTTTCTTACACTTTTGACCTTGTGCCTTGTATGCAGGGGACAATACGAGCACCTCGTAGTGCTATCATATACAACAAGACAAAGCAACTATAATGCACTTAATAGACGTGCAAAATAGCAGGCATGTCTATAGGCACAGCTAGAATAGTGAAAATATGGACGCGTCTATAAGCACATCTATTCGCACATCTAATAGCGCATCTATAATTTGCACGTCTGTTCGCACGTCTGCACTATGAAATAGACGCGGATTTAAATGCCTTTGTAAATGCAGAACAGACAATAAAGAAAGTGATATTTTGGTGCAGGCTGATAAATGTGCATCACTGCTTTCCAAAAATTGCCCATGATTACCAACAAACCACATAATTTTAATTAAATATCAATGCTTTTTGGCAAACCCACATATATAAAAATTAAGTGAGGTGAGGAGAATGAGACAATATGTAAAATAGTTTTGCCACCCAATATCAATGATGGGCTATGGTTCAATCTCATCCTCAATGAGATCAAGCCTTGCCAAACTATTTACTTCAAAATCCAAACCAATGTTGAGATCTACAAATAGATTCAGCCCACTACTACTTGTGCTACTCATGTGCTCATCGAAATCAGCATCACCAATGGTAGGCTAGTCATCCTCACAGGTAATGGCCTCAATATCTATATCTCCTATCTTATGATCATCCTCCTCTCTTGTAACACAATCATTATCACCTCCATGGCCATGATCATCTTCCATATGTTCCATATTAGTAAATGTACTATACATCACTTTGGAACG
This sequence comes from Dipteris shenzhenensis, assembly GCF_047967505.1. Classification (NCBI taxonomy): domain Eukaryota; kingdom Viridiplantae; phylum Streptophyta; class Polypodiopsida; order Gleicheniales; family Dipteridaceae; genus Dipteris; species Dipteris shenzhenensis. Next base: position 29,923,348 of record NC_141613.1, read on the forward strand.
TGGCATAATAGGTATGACATGCCACCACCTATTATTATCCACCATTGTTTGATAAACAACCTAATTTAAACACAAATACAATCATGTTATTTTCCTTGCATCGAAGGTATCAAATATTTAAAAGTGAGTATTTTTATATGTGTGTACAATACATGTTCACATTGTTGTGATAGTACTAGTGTGTCCTTCTTGATTTGCCAAATTTTATGGAGTCAATAGTTACAAAGTCACTTGCATGGCATTTGATTGTTGCATTAGGGCCTCTTTCCACCATGTCCTTAAACCACTTGACATCCAAAACATACACAAAGAAGCGTTGAAAGTCAAGCATAATAATATCTTGGATTATGCCACAATAATCATCCATGTCTCCATTGTCTCCCTCAAAGCTAGCAATGACACCGCAATCTTGTGTGTTTCTCTTATCATCAATCCGTTGTGTCCGAAAATGCTTGCCCTCACACCATATAGCATTGAACATAGTACACTACACCATGATAAAATCAATTAAATAAGCAACCTAAATTGTTAAAAGCTCCTAACTTACGCATAACATTCTATATGTCAACCTTGCTCATGCATCCCCTAGCATACTCCCATTCTTCCATTGTGATATGCATCCCCTCGTCTCTCTCCATTTTGTCAAGTAGCCAATCCACATGAATATCCTTTGGAAGTGCTCTTAGATGCTGAGGGTATGGCACATGAGATCCATGGTGTGTACAAAAGAGGGCCCTTTCTCCTTGTCTTCTTGCCTTTGCATCCTCGTATCTTGTCACCCATATTTTCATCACATCACTATTAAGCATGCAATAAAGGTTGATATTATTAAGCAACTCCATGTCTATTACTTTTCTCCATCCTTTCCCTTGAGGCACAATAGAGGTCATCCTTAGGTCTTCATCATCACAATAGTGGGGCTGAACAGTGCCACAGCAAGCCCTATTTTGCCCCACTAATGTTTTTTTTTAGTAATTACAAAAGAATGTTGTTTGTTACAAATTTTCCCTTATGCATACAAAAATACCCTTTCGAAAAGGGTGATATGAAATTGCTCGAATGAGCCGACATACAGAAGCATATACATGGCGAAGTATACTACTACTGTTGCTGCTGCTCATCCGAATTGTCGTCCTCATCCTCGTTGCACTGGCCTGAGATCCCTAACCCTCGTGAGCTGCACCTGATCCCTGGCCCTCGTGAGCTACGCCTGATCCTTGGCCCTTGTCAAAGACAACTAAGCCTAATCCCTTGTCATCATCGCTCACCTCCGCTAATGGGACCTTCGAGCTTTGATTCTAAGAGTGAAACCATATTATTTGGAAATTAGATTAAAACTTAAAGAATAAAATAGTTTAAAAAGTGAGATTACAAGTAGGAGTAGACTTATACCGTGCGAGTAGCCACCTCAGCCCAATCGACCATCACTCCCAACACCTCCTGCTTAATAAACCACGGCTTTGTTCCTATGCAAAACCCACGTCTCGTCTATGTGTTTGTGGGAAGGTGACCCATCGAAGCTCCAATTTATGAGAGTTAGATAAAGTGCATGCAATATGTAGTAAAATGAATAGAACAATACATTAAATGAGAAGAAGTAGACTTACCACGGTTGCCTCGAATGCCAACCATCCGCCTGCACCAAAGTGCAAAGTACCTACGGAGTCCAATCGTCTCCTCACAACCCTCCTCTGACCCTCGAATAGTTCAGGATGGTCCCTGCACTGCTTCTTGAAAAGCTTCCAGTCAGCTTTGTTTGCCGAGTTGGGTTTAGCCTTCCCCTTTGCGATGGAAGTACGCAAGGTTGACCTACAATGCTTCAAGAGGACCCCATGTGCTCTTTCATGTAATCCGAATTGAACTCCCAATTTGGGAGGTTAGGATATTTTCTTTTCAATTCATCAATGACTGCCTACTTCTTTTGGTCATCTTGGTACCGCGAGTCAATAGCTATGCCACTCCTGAAGTGGTGGCTCATCAACTGCCTCATGGTGGCCATTACTGCTTAGCCCTTTTTATTTTCTATTATCTCTCCAACAATCTTGATTTCATAGTATAGGTCCTCGACCGGGTAAGGAGGACTCATGGTAGTGGCAGAGTCAGAGCGAGTGGTGTTACTGTTGAGATATCGAGCTCCACTCGTGATATGCCAGGGTGACCGTTGTGCATTTATGTCACCGACTTGTTAGTTGCAGATGCGGTTGGTACACCGCCCATGAATAATAGCTGGATGACAGCTATCCTTATGTACTCTAGTTCGTGGCTCAGTTAGTATGCCACCTTAGTTAGCCGAGTTTGAATTGAGACCCACATATACGGTTCTTCTATTTCTTTGTACTAGAGTTCTTTTGGCTTTCACAACTAAGAAGAGGAAAACTATTTTCAGCCTCCACCTTTGTGTGTATTCCCCCATTGTGTATGTGAGAAAGCCGCAAGTGAGACTCCTTCCTTCTCTCCCACTATCTTCACATGGTATCAGAGCCTGGTTCGTGGTAAGGAGCTCAAGAAAGCAAACCAAGTTCACGGTGTCCTGGTAAGAGGACCAGTGTTGCTTTCCTTTTTCAAGTTTGGGAGCAAATCTCTACAGGTAGCACAGCCGAAAGTGCAAGAGTGCACTGTCTCAGATTGAGACGCCCTTCGAGGCCATTTCAGGGCCCGTTTTGGAGGCAGAAGTTCTCCGCAAGCACTGAGAAAAAGGCCCTATTTTTGTTGTGCAACCACTGCTCTACAGGTCGGTGAAAAGTTGCCACAGAAATCGCATCGTATGCCTGTGCGCAGAGATATTGGGAGTTAAAGAATCATCCTTATTGCCTGTTGATGCTAAATCGTCACTAGGAAGTGACTTTGTGGTCAAATACCACTTTCGTCACTTTTGCAGATTTGCCCTTGTGAGGCAGAAGCTGTGTTTTTTGTAGTGACAGAATATTACGCAGTGTTCTATAATGGCGTTTGATTCTCTTTCACAGATTGTCACTGAAAAGCTTGACAAGAACAACTTCCAAGCATGGAAGTTTAGAATGACGAATTTCCTTATGGGAAAAGGCTATTGGGAGTTCATTACAGGAAATGAAGAAGAACCAATTCTTCCTAATGTTCCCAATCAACAGGAAATGCAAGCATTTAAAGGATGGCATGAGAGAGCTAGAAAAGTTATGTCTTAGCTGTCTATTAGTATTTCAGATTCTATGATTGTGCATATTCTGGATGCAAGTACGCCAAAGGAGGCATGGGATACTTTGGCAAAAATGTACAGCACAAATATGCAAGCCAGGAAAATGTAGCTCAAGTAGGAGTTGCACAATGTGCAGAGAGAAAATATGAGCATCAATGACTACCACATGAAGGTGAAGAAAATTGCAGATGCACTTGCTTCCATTGGGTCGCCAGTGGAAGATGATGATTTAGTTTCTGTGACCTTGAATGGTCTAGGAAAGGATTATGCACAGTTCCGGACATCCATTGCCGTCCATGAAAAATTTCCTGATTTTGAGGAGTTGTTTGCTCTTCTAATTTCTCAAGAGAAGAGAAATGGTGGTGCATCCTCTTCAGGAGGAACTTCAAAAGAAACTGTCTTCTACTCAAATGCTGGAAGAGGTAGAGGCAGAGGTAGAGCAGGCCGATCTGGAGGCCGTGGTAGAAATTAGAATATGTAGCAAACTCAAGAAAACCAATCCTATGGAGGAGGACATGGTAACTCTAGAGGTAGGGGGAGCCAAAGAGGTCGTGCTGGATAGCAGAGAGGCCAAAATGCAAACAGCAATGTTGAATGCTACTACTGTGGTAAAATGGGTCATATGGCTAAAGACTGCTATAAAAAGCAGAATGACATCATGAATGGAAAATTGCAGCAAGGGAATTATGCATCTTCTAGTAGACAGGGTGATGATAGAAATGAGCATCTGTTTATGGTGTAGCACATGACCAATTCTGTGGCAAGTGCAGAAGAAAGCAATGATGTGTGGTATGTTGACTCAGGTGCATCAAACCACATGACAGGTCATGTAGAATGGATGCAGGATGCAAGGAAAATGGAAAGACCAGGATTTGTGGAGACTGGTGATGATATCGCACATCCTATTGTGCAGATTGGTAAAATTCCTTTGTCTATGCAGGATGGGAAAAAGAAATACCTGTTTGATGTATTTCATGTCCCAAATATTACCAAGAACCTCGTTTCTATTGGTCAAATGGTTGAGCAGGGCTTGCAGGTCAGATTTAATCCTCATGGATGCTTTGTTGAGGATATGAAAAATAACGGTCACTTGATAGCAAAAGAAAAGAAAAAGGGCAGGATGTTTATGTTGGATGTGGACATGCCTGAATTGAGTGCAGCAATGCTTGCACATGGGACCGGTGTAGTTGTAAATATTGATATCTGGCATAAATGCATTGGTCATGTTAATGTACAGCAACTTAAATCAATGCAGACCCAAAATATTGTTGCAGAATTGCCTAAATTCAAGGTTGTAGAAATGCATAAGGTATGTAGAGCCTGTCAATTTGGAAAACAGGCAAGGAAACCATTTCCTAGACATGTTCAAGAGAGTAAGAAGCTATTGTAATTAATCCACTCTGATGTGTGGACTACTAAAGCTACATCTATTGGAGGCTGTCATTATTTTGTCACTTTTATTGATGACTACAGCAGAAAAGTTTTTTTAGTATTTTGAATAATTAAGCAAATCCAATTCGGTGGAAGGTTAGTAGGCACATAAGGGTGTGTGGTTGAATCATCAAATCCCAAATCCAACGGTTAGATTTAGGAAGATTGAAGTTTAATTTTTACTTTTACTCCTTAGAGGATCAACAAAGAATATTAAAAATAAATCTAGTAATTCTCAAACATGACCAAACATTTCAAAAATGTCAATATTTTTAGTCCTCTGCATGATGAATAAGAGGAAAAAATTTTGGTTAAATTTGAGTAAGGGAAACGTATGATATGGCCTCCAACAATGAAATCTCCCTTTTGTGGGGGAAAAAGGGCCACCCAAGCCTAATACCAAGACAAGGTAGGCTTGGTATTAGGCTTGGTGAGGTAGGCTAGGAGCATCACTGACCCTAGTGGCAAGCCTTTGGAGTGTGCATGCTGCCCATGCGGAAGGCTGAGTCATCAAAACCATGCCACGTTATTAGACCACGTGGTGCCATGTCATCAAGGAGATGTGACATCACTCCTTGCCATGTCACCTTACATTGCCACATGTGCTGCCACATGTGCCACCTCATCATTCCACATCATGAGCCATGTCATCACACCTTGCCACCTTGGCATACCTCGTCAACCTTACCACGTCACCAATCCCTCCACCTCAATTTGCCATGTCAATCTACCACCTCATGAATGCCAACTCATCATGCCATATCACCTTTCAATGTCATGGAAGAGACTATGTTACCACATCATGACCATGCATGGTGCCACATTAGCCAGATGTATACACATGACGATGTGCGAGGCATAGAATACCTCGATTGAGGTATAAGACCTGCGTGAGGCATACAATACCTCGATCGAGGTATATGACCGAGGGGTATGTGCTATGACCGAGGGGTACCTCGATCGAGGTTTATATATGCGTAATGCATTGAATACCTCGATCGAGGTATATGGTCTGATCGAGGTATATGATCTGGGCATAGCATACCTTGATCGAGGTATTTGAAGGTACAAAACTTAGCCAATTAGTTTCAATCTTAGCACCAAAACTTAGCCAATTAGTGAGAGTGCTCTCAACGGAAGCAAGAACGGAAGAGGGAGTGAGAGCGAGAGAGAGAGACAGAGAGCCACACAAGTTTTGGTGGGTGCAGAACCACCCTAATCTTCTTTTTCATTCATTTATATATGTGTTTGAGTATTGTACATAACTGGGGTTAAGGCACAGTGACCTTTAACCCCCACAACCTCCCACTTAAAGGACAATGTGCCTTTAAGGGAGAACAACCAGTGAGCATACTATCCAATGCCCATCAATACATGACAATACTCAAACCGCTGACTAGGTAGACTCTTCGTCAGCATATCTGCAGGGTTATCATCTGTATGAACCTTGACAAGCTCTATGCGCTTGTCCTCAAGTACCTCCCTGATGAAATGGTACCTGACCTCAATGTGTTTGGTCTTTGCATGAAAGACTGGATTCCGTGCTAGCTGAATAGCACTCATGGAATCACTATGCAATGTCGGTACACCTATATGAATCCCCAAATCTCCCACTAGCCGATCAAGCCATATAGCCTCCTTGCAACCCTCTGTGGCTGCAACATACTCAGCCTCTGTGGTAGACAAAGCAACGCACTTCTGTGCGCGAGACATCCACGACACTGCACCACCTGCAAAGGTGAACACATAACCAGAAGTGGATTTCCTACTATCCACATGCCCTGCATAGTCTGAATCTGTGTACCCAAGTACATGCATGTCTCCTTTACCAAAGCAGATGCACATCTCCTTGGTACCCTTCATGTACCTCATGATGCACTTAACTGCCTCCCAATGCCTCTTTCCTGGATTAGCCATATACCGGCTAACAACTCCCACTGCAAATGCAATGTCTGGTCTAGTAGCTATCATAGCATACATAAGACTCCCAACTGCTGATGCATAAGGAACCTTGGCCATCATGGCCCTCTCCTCATCTGATTTGGGACTATCTGTATGACTCAGTTTCACATATGGAGGCAATGGAGTACTCACTGCCTTCCCCCCCTCCATATTGAAACGCTGTACTACTTTTGTAACATACTCTTTTTGTGAAAGCCAAAGGAGTTTCCTACTCCGATCACGCGTGATGCGCATACCAAGAATATGACCTGCAAATCCCAAATCCTTCATATCAAAGGCCTCATGCAACTTGGCCTTTAATGCATCTAGGTCATAAGTATTCTTGCTAGCCAATAGCATATCATCCACATATAGTGCCAGGATTATCAGGCTATTATCCTTAGCCCTTTTAGTGTAGAGGCAGTGATCAATTTCACTCCTTCTAAAACCCTGGGACCGAATGAAAGCATCAAACTTCTGATACCATTCTCTAAGTGCTTGCTTAAGACCATAGAGACTCTTCTTCAGCTTGCAAACTAAATGCTCTTTGCCCTTTTCTTCAAAGCCTTCCGGCTGCACCATGTAAATTTCCTCATGCAAATCCCCATGCAAGAAAGCTATCTTGACATCCATTTGCATAAGCTCCATATCCTCTGATGCCACTAGTCCAAGCATGCATCTAAGTGTGGTCATCTTCACAACCGGAGAGAATATCTCATCAAAGTCCACACCCTTCTCTTGCTTGAACCCTTTAGCAACCAAACGGGCCTTGTACCTAGGCACATCATCACCTGTGACCTTCATTTTGTAGACCCATTTACATGGCAATGCTTTCTTTCCATGTGGCAAAGAAACCAAGTCCCAAGTCTTATTCTTCATAAGTGAACTCATCTCTGATTGCATAGCATACTCCCACTTGCGTTGATCCTCACGCATCATAGCCTCTCTGTAGCAAGAAGGCTCCCCGCAATCAGTAAGCATCACATAGTCTACCCCTGGAACAAACCTATCAGGCAGTCTAGACACTCTAGATGATCTTCTCAAGGGCATTTCAGCTTGCTGTCCCACTTGCATATCAGCCACATTTGGCTCATCATTTCCACCAATAGATGATCCATCATCTACCCTTGATTGTATACCTGTGGGAGTACTTGGTTGTACCATTTCTTGCACATTTGGTGCATGGACAGCTTGCTGTCTATCAACGTATGCAGGTGGATTCACATCCTGGAAAGTGATTCTCCTCATTTCCACATCCCTCATGGGTGCCTTATGCATCTTCTTCTCATTGAAGACCACATCATGGCTGCGTATGATCTTCTTTGCTTCTGGATCCCAGAGACGATAGCCCATCTCTCCACTTTCACCATAGCCCAGAAAAATGCATTTCCTAGACTTAGGATCTAGCTTCTTTCGAAGCTCTTTTGGCACATGTGCATATGCCTCACACCCAAATATACGCAAATGAGAGTAAGAGGGCTTCTTGCCACTCCATGCCTCTTCAGGAATACCACCATCCAAACTCTTACTAGGTGATCTATTGATCACATGCACTGCAGTCTTCATTGCCTCAGCCCAAAAACCACTAGAAAGACTTGCATTGGAAAGCATGCATTGCAACCTTTCTTGAATGGTACGATTCATCTTTTCTGCAACTGGATTTTGCTCTGGAGTACGAGGGGATGTGAGCTCCCTCTTAATCCCACGTGTATCACAGAAATGCTGAAAGTCATGAGAGAGATACTCTCCACCATTGTCAGTCCGTAGGCATTTAATTATTCTACCTGACTGATTCTCAACCAAGGCTAGCCATTTCTGAAATACCTGGAATACATCACTCTTCCGAGCTATAGCATAAGCCCACACTTTCCTAGTTGCATCATCAATGAATGTCACATAGTATTCGGCCCCGCCTAATGACCGTGTAGGCATGGGACCACATACGTCTGAATGCACCAAATCAAGCATTTCAAACTCTTTCTTTCCCCTTCTTTTATGGGCTGATTTAGTCTGCTTCCCATAGAGACAATGCTCACAAAATTCAAAATCAAAGAAACTCAAATGCGGTACATAACCCAAACGGCATAAGAGTTTCATTCCATTCTGGCTCATGTGCCCCAACCTGCAATGCCACAAAGAAGTGCTTGGCTGCTCGGTTATTGCAACAACATGATCAAATACCCCTGATACATGTAAGGGATACAAAGTCCCACACTTGGCACCCCTAGCCAAAAGCATAGAGCCCTTTTGAATTTTCCAACTTTGAAAGCCAAAAGTGGTGTGAAAACCAGCATCATCTAGCTGACCCACTGAAATAAGACTCTTGGTCAGCTTAGGCACATGTCTCACATGTTTCAAAACAAATGCAGACCCATTTGCAAAAGAAAACTTTATGTCACCTGCTCCCACTATGTCACATGCATAGTCATTTCCAAGATGCACACAACCTGTCTTTCCACTATCATAAGTGGAGAACCATTCCCTATGGGGAGTAACATGGAATGAAGCACCAGAATCCAAAATCCAATCCTGGGAATATGCATCATCTGAAGTGGTAAGCAACTCTGCAGATAAACTAGACATGAAGAGAACATCATTGTCACTATCACGTGTGACTGCATTGATCTCCTCGATCTTCACTTTTCCTTTGTCCTCCCTTGGACTCTCTTCCTTTTGATTTGCACCCCAATTTGCATTCTTTTTCTTATCCTTTTGCTCTCTTTTCAGCTTGTAGCAATCCTTTTTCATATGGCCCTTCTTGCCACAATGGTAACACTCAATGTTCCGTGCCCTGGATTTGCTACGAGACTTCCCTCTTTCTTGGGACTTCCCCCTGAACTGTGATTTGCCCCTTTGCACATTTAAGGCTGCATCCTGCTTGTTGCCATCCATAGACTTCCGTCTAATCTCCTCGGCCAACAAGCTACCCACAACATCATCAAATTTCAGTACTCCACCAGGTGCAGAGTTACTGACAGCTGTACGGAAGGTATCCCATGAGGATGGCAATGAACATAAGAGAAATATTGCCTTAGTCTCCGCATCAAAATTCATTTTCTGAGCCTGAAGCTGGCTGAAAATAATATTGAATTCATTCAAGTGAGAAGCAATGGAGACCCCTTCCTTCATCTGTAGCTCAAACAACCTCTTCATGAGGTAAACTTTATTAGAGGCAGTTTCCTTCTCATAAGTGGCACACAGTTTCTTCCACAAATCTTCAGTAGTCTGCTCATTTACTACTGTGAAATAAACTGACTCTGCAAGATGAAGTCTAATAGTAGACTTTGCTAATGCATCCAACTCATTCCAATCATCCTCAGACATATCCGCAGGCTTAGCTTCAATACCTGCCAAGGGTTTAATCTGCTTCTTTTGAATAAGCACATCCCTTATTTGTTCTTTCCACAACGAAAAGTTTGTCCCATCAAACTTTTTAATGCTGAAAAACTCCTTTTCAGACATGGAAGAGATTGCCATGATGCAAATAAAGCAAAATCCCAAATGCTAGTACCTGCAAGAGAGAATCACACCAAATACCAGGTGCACCCAAATGTGTATGCCACAATAGACTGAAATATCACCAAAAAAAAAAAACTCAAAGCTCAAAGCATCAAAAAGATGCATCTGACTCATGTGCATATACTATGCATCCATATGAGCAAATCTGGCCCAAAAGAAAATGCCAATAAGTGCCAAATGACTCAAGCATAAACACCGTCCACTGGCATATGCATCAATAATATCTCATCCAAGAGATCATAGCACTATCAGTGCATCACCTGCAATGTGTCAAAGCTGTCCCTCAGCTTAAAATAGCATCCATATGCAAAGCGTCCATAAAAAATAGCATCCCACAAGGCAATTTGGGCCTATCAGCGCATCCAACAAGGACCGCAATGCATCCAAATGGCCTATAAATCATCCACTGCAACCCAATGCATACCACGAATGAGCGCACACTGCTCAAACTGCAACCAGAGTGATCTGCATAAGGTATGCTCAAGAAATCATAGTCCCACGGTAATGAGCGCTACTGAAAATAAAACCTGAGATGCCTCAAAACATGGGCGCCATCGCATAATTGGAATCAGCAAGAAAATCTGCAAGTATCTCTCTTCTGCCAGAACTCCAAAATCCCAACCGATGAATGAGAAATGGGAGTCAACACTTATCCACTGCCATGTGGCATAAATCTAAGGTTTCAAAACCTTAGCATGAAAAATGCATAACAGAGAGACGAAATCGAACACACAGAGATTTATAACTCTGAAAATCCTCCACCGATTCATGCAAGAACTGATAGGTAGGGGTTTTTGGGCGTCCGGAACGCAATGGGACAGACGGTTTTGGAAACCGTGGTCTCAATCACTGGGTCCAACACACGGACTGAAAAACGTTTTTGGAAACAGAGCTATCTGTAAACTCCACCGGAGTGCGAATGATGAGCAACATAGAAGTTTTAGGACCTCCTGAGTCCACCGGAACTGACAGATCTGCAAATGGTTGCTCCAAACTTGAGTTCCAACACCCAGGCAAAAAGCGCAGGAACTGACACAGTGAGTCAGAAATCCACTGAAATGATCCCAGATTCAAGAATGAAGGTGTTTCCAAGCTCCTGAAGTAATGTGGACACCAAAAGCAAGCAATAGTTGCCTCCACAAGTCAATACGGAGTCTCTGTCATCGAACGGAACAGGGAAAAGCTCAAAAAACGACTTTTTCTTTGAAAGCTCTTAACAGGCTCTCAAAACCACTTCGTAAAGCCAAAGTGACTTTTCCAAAGGTTCCTCCAAGGTCTCTGCACACTTGGATGCAAGTAAAGTCACCCACAAAGCTTCCCACAGAGCTTCTCCTTCCTCCCACAGAGCTGCTGAGCTTCCAAGCATTCACGCACGCTCAGCTAGATCACCCGGGCTCTGATACCAGTTGAGAGTGCTCTCAACGGAAGCAAGAACGGAAGAGGGAGTGAGAGCGAGAGAGAGAGACAGAGAGCCACACAAGTTTTGGTGGGTGCAGAACCACCCTAATCTTCTTTTTCATTCATTTATATATGTGTTTGAGTATTGTACATAACTGGGGTTAAGGCACAGTGACCTTTAACCCCCACAATTAGTTTCAATCTTAGCACCTCTCCACCAATAATAATGAAGAGCAATCTAAGAGCAATCTAGTGGATGAGTTGAGGCTCTCTATAAGACACCACGTTTTGGTTCATTTCACCCATTCTTAGCCATTCTTGCCTCCTCATCACTTTGTCACACCTTCCATCCTACTTTCATTGAGAATGGGTTCTCAAAGCTGTAGAGCTAGTAGATGTGAAAGATGTAGGAACCCCCCCGCCAAATCTCATTGATGAGGAGCGCAAGCGGAAGGCTCGTGAGTGCAAGAGAGCCTCCAGAGACATAGTATCAGTCAGGTCCCTTGCCCTCTCCTACTCCCACTGGTACTCCTCGCTCTGGAAGCGCTTGCATAGCTTCCACTCCTTCTGACTCTGCTACCATCAGTCCTCCTTACTCATCAGAGGATCTCTCCTATCAAATCACGGCTGCCATAGAGATAATAGAAGATAGAAAGGGCAAAGCAATGATGGCCACCCTGAGGCAGTTGATGAGCCATCACTTCAAGAGCAGCATTGCTACCGATTGGCGGTATCAAGATGACCAAAAGAAGCAGGCGATCATCGATGAATTAAAACAAAAATACCCTAACCCGCCAAATCGGGAGTTTAATGACAATTATATGCAAGAGCGCATGGGTTTGGTCTTGAAGCATCGTAGATCAACCTTGCGTACTTCCATCACAAAGGGGTTGGCTAAACCTAGCTGGGCAGATAAAGCTGATTGGAAGTTCTTCAAGAAGCAGAATAGGGACATCCCGAAATGTTCGAGGGTCAAAGGAGGGCTGCGAAGAGACGGCTGGACATCGTAGGTACTTCGCACTTTGGTGCAGGTGGACGGTTGGCGTTCGAGGCAACCGTGGTAAGTCTACTTCTTCTCATTTAATGTATTGTTCTATTTGTTTTACTACATATTACATGCACTTTAGCTAACTCTAACTCTCGTAAATTGGATCCATAGCAAGCTGCGATGGGTCATCTTCCTACAGATGCAGAGACGCGACACACATTTTGCATAGGAATAAAGCCGTGGTTTATTGAGCAAGAGGCAATGGGAGTGACGGTCGATTGGGCTGAGGTGGCTGTTCACACATTATAAGTCTACTCATACTTGTAATCTCACTTTTTAAATTATTTTATTCTTTAAGTTCCAATCTAATTCTCAATTTACATGGTTCACTCTTAGGGTCAAAGCTCGAGCGTCCCATCACCGGAGGCAATCGATCACTAGGGCCAGGGATCAGATGCACGTGACGAGGATCAAGGAGAAGGCACAGCTCACGAGGACCAAGGATCAAGCCAACAAGACGAGGACGATTCGAATGAGTAGTAGTAGTAGTAGTAGTAGTAGTAGTAGCAGCAGCAGCAGCAGCAGCAGCAGCAAATACTTCGCCATGTATGTCATTTTGTATATCCACTCGTTTGATCAATTTTGTATCACCCTTTTTGAAAGGGTAATTTTGTAAAAAACAATGTTGTATATGTTCGACATGTATATGCTTTTGTTGCTCGATCATTTCATCTGAGCGATTTTGTATCACCCTTTTTGCAAGGGAAATTTTGTAATAAAAAACTTTTTTTTATAATTAAAAAAAAAAAAGCATTAGTGGGGCAAAACAGGGCTTGCCATGGCCCTGTTTAGCCCCACTAATGCTTTTTTTCTAGTTCTGTTAATCGTCGCTATATAGTGACATTTACTAGTGTCGCTATATAGCGACGATTATCAGTGTCACTATATAGCGACGTTTATCAGCATCGCTATATGTATGCACAACAATACAAATAGCAACAAAAAGGAGTCATGAATGCAATTGCTGCCCTTGACCCTAGTCGATCGTCATCACATGAAGCAAACAAAGATAGCCGCCTTACATTCTACGCAGGCTACTGTGACAAAATATGAAGAGGAGAGAGGAGAAGAGTGGAGATGAGGAGAGAGGGCATAGCTAGAGAGCACACCACAAATGACTAACTGTACACGATTGTTAGTTGAAAATGTAGAATATATACAAACCCTTTTAGGGTTAGGGTTGGGGTTTCTAACCCTTTCCTTTATAACACTGTATTGGGTTAGTGCTATGCACATATCTAACACATGATGTTGAGATGGTTTCTCAACACCTTCCTTGAAGATCAACATAATGAAGTAGGCCTTCCCTCAAGATGATGATTCTAGCTAATCGAAGAAGGACTGAGCATTACATTCCATCACACCCCTTAAATGAGAATATCCTTCCTCTGCGTCAAACCAAGAGCTTGTCGGTGCTTGTCGAAATGCTCTTTGCCACAAGTGGTTTGGTAAAGATGTCTACAACATTTTCTTTGCTATCACAATGCTGTAGTATAATGTCACCAAGTAACACTCTTTCTCTGATGAAGTGCTCTGTGACATCAATGTGCTTTGTCCTAGAGTGATATAATAAATTCTTGGCCAATGCTTGAGTATAGCGATGCTTTATAGCGATCGTTCTTTTTCGACACCTTCAATGACTTTAATAACGACGATTACGCCCGTGAAAAAAAAAAATTTTAATGTAAAAAGCATAGGTATTTTCGTCGGAAAAGGGTATATGCCTTATAGTGGGAGCATGTGAAAAAAGAACCAAATACGACTAAGGAGAACGAAATAAGTATATGCATAAGGGGAAAAGCATATGCATAAGAGAAGCATAAGAGAAGGAAAAGAGAAGGAGAAGGAGAAGGAGAAGGAGACATATGCTCATGCATAAGCATAAGCATAAGAGAAGGAAAAACATATGCATAAGAGATTGGAAGAGGGGAGAATAGCATAAGCATAAGACAAGGAAAAACATATGTATAAGAGAAAAGAGAGAAAGCATATGCTAATGCTTATGCATGAGCATATGAGCATATGCTCATGCATAAGCATAAGCATAAGCATATGCTCATGCATAAGCATCAGCATAGGCATAGGCATATGCTTATGAAAAGAAGAGAAAAAGATAGGAAAAAGAAGAGGGAAAAAGACGAGAAGGAAGAGGGGAAAAGAGATTGAAAGAGGGGAAAAAGAAGAGGGGAAAAGAAGAGAAGGAAGAGGGGGAAAGAGATTGAAAGACGGGAAAAAGAAGAGGGGAAAAGAGCATAAGCATATGTAAGATAAGGAAGAGGGGAAAAGAGATTTAAAGAGGGGAAAGAAGAGAAGGAAGAGGGAAAAAGAGATTGAAAGAGGGGAAAAAGAAGAGAGGAAAAGAGCATAAGCATAAGAGAAGGAAGAGGGAAAAAGAGCATAAGCATAAGAGAAAAGGAAAGAAAGCATATGCTTATGCTTATGCATGAGCATATGAGCATAAGAGAAAAGGAGAGAAAGCATAAGCTTGTGCTTATGCATGAGCATATGAGCATATGCTCATGCATAAGCATAAGCATAAGCATATGCTCATGCATAAGCATAAGCATAGGCATAGGCATATGCTTATGAAAAGAAGAGAAAAAGAGAGGAAAAAAGAGAGGGAAAATGAAGAGAAGGAAGAGGGGAAAAGAGATTGAAACAGGGGAAAAGGAAGAGGGGAAAAGAAGAGAAGGAAAAGGGGGAAAGAGATTGAAAGAGGGAAAAAAGAAGAGGGGAAAATAGATAAGCATAAGAGAAGGAAGAGGGGAAAAGAAATTGAAAGAGGAAAAAAGAAGAGAAGGAAGAGGGGAAAAGAGATCAAAAGAGGGGAAAAAGAAGAGAGGTCGAAAAGAGCATAAGCATAAGAGAAGGAAGAGGGAAAAAGCATAAGAGAAAAAGAAAGAAAGCATATGCTTATACTTATGCATGAGCATATGAGCATAAGAGAAAAACAGAGAAACCATAAGCATAAGCATAGGCAAATACATATGCTTATGAAAAGAGGAGAAAAAGAGAGTGGAAAAGAAGAAAAGGAAGAGGGGAAAAGAGATTGAAGGAGGGGAAAAGAGCATAAGCATAAGAGAATGAAAAGCACATGCATAAGAGAAAAAGAGAGAAAGCATATGCTTATGATTATGCATGAGCATATGAGGGAAAGAGGGGGGGAAAGAGGGAGGAAAAGAGAAAAAGAGGGGAAGAAGAGGGAATAAGAGAAGAGGGAAAGAGAGGGTTCCTATGCCCATCACTACAGCTAGCGCTTAAGGCGTTAGCTACAGGCCAATGCAAATAACGAAAATATCAAAAGAAAAAAAGAGGAAGCACTTTCTTACCTTAGAAAGTCTCGCTCGGTGTTTCATGGATTGGCCTTACAAAAAAGAGAAAACATACCATTTTTTCAGATAACTAGTTAGAGGAAGGAGGAGTTTGGATAAGCAACTTTTCAAAGGGGTCGGATTGAGGAGACAAGCATAAGCCTACAAACAAGGAGAAAGAGAAGGAAGAGAAATACTAAAAAGAGAAGAGGTGAGTCTTCTTTCTTTCACCAAATCTCGTTTTTTGTCGTTAACCTCTAAAAATCAAGCATGAAAATTAGCATATAGGCATAGCAATACAAGGAGAAACATGCTTCAACACTCACAAAACGAAATCTCACAAAAAATGAACCTACATTGCTTAA